>NC_092213.1:79276775-79293060 GCF_043381705.1 Parasteatoda tepidariorum | reverse complement strand
TTATAATGCTTTTTTGAATTTATTGTAGTGTTTTTGTCGGATAAAATAGTAACTTCGGTAAATCATGACAACTTCTTGGAATTATTGATGGAAAGTCAGGGATTTGAAAATCTAAAATGTCGCAGATACCATGTACATATCAAAATGAAAAGCAATCCATAGCTGAATATGTCCCAACTTTGCAACATATTTTAACTTATGTGATTCTTAAGTCAAATATGACTGCACAGTCAATAAAACACTTATCACATGATAAGTGTTTTAATGGTATGGGTATTTCTCCGCACACTATTTATACATAGAATTCTTGATAATTGGATTCGTTAACATACAATCTGATATTGCAATGTTTAATATATTTATGCACAGGCCATTGCTTTGGAAGCTTCTCATATACAAAGTAAAGAACTAATGCAAGAACTCTTTTAGAGAATAAAGTGACTGAAATAAGAAATAATATATTATAAAAATGAAAAATTTAGATAATTCCTTCCTTCAGCTATCCTATGCCCGTTTTACTTGTATGGTCTTAATTGATGATAAAATATGAGGTACATTTTGTTATGGTTATTAAAACATTATATGTATATATATGCTTTTTTTTTCCTTTCAGATATGTTATTTTGAAACCATCTGTAAAGGCTATCTATGGTTTTTTTCTTCAGCACCATCTTGGAATTGGCGATGATGTATTGTAAATTAAAATGAAAAAGGAAACAATGTTTTGAAAGCCTCTCAGCTGTTACAAACGCCATCTTGGGTAATTTTATAGACTTAGAATTTTAAAATTTGTAATAAGACTTTACTTTTTCACGAGTCATTATCTTGCACTAAAATGGATCAGTTATTCCTTAAATTAACTACCCTGGTCCTTCCTGTTTTATTTTGCTTAGTTTGTATTCTGAACTCTAATACTTTTACAGCATTGTATGTTTCAAAGTTCGAAAGTTAGCCGCTCTTAAGGTTTTGTAATGTTTTTCATGGCATCTTTTCTCAACCATGGCATCTTCTTCTAGTTCTCAGGGTTTGTTGATTTAAATCAGCTTGATTTATTACATGATTTAAATCAAATGATTTTTTTTTTAAAAAATCATTGATTTTGAAAGTTAAAAAACAGTGTTTTCAGCTATTGATATTTTTATTATTTTTTTTTTTAGTTTTAAAATTTATTTTAAATAGAGTGCTGCATTAATTAATTTTAGTTATTGAAATTGCTTTCTTTCTTGGTGTGTTTTAAAGTCCAACACATTTGAAATTGCATTTTTAAAATTTTTTTTGATTCTTGAGATTAATTTATGGCATTAAATGTGTACAAATTAAAGTACACATTTAATATTGTCTTAATACAGACTTGTATAGCTGTAGAAAGTAATTAATAAACATGAATTTTTAAAAAAAAAATGCAAATAATGTTTATTAAAATTCTACCTTTTGATTAAAAAAGCATGAAATTAAAATCTACATTATATTTTATTAGTGGCAAATGTTTATTTCTAAAGCTATAATAGAAAGATGGGTTATATTAGAAAGAAATTACCCTAATATGTCAAAAATAGAAGGAAAGAAAAGGGGGCTGATGAATTCAGATGTTTTTTTCCTGATATAGTGTCATTCTTCCCTTTCAAAGTCTATTTAAAGCAGCAGAGTTATTAACTGGTATTTTTTTCTCATAATATGTTTATAGTATCTTTGACATAATCAGATTTTCTTTAAAGAAATTTTGTGAAAAAAAATTCCAATGAGTACATAGATTTTTGAAAAAAATTTTTTTAGCTTCATTTATTTATTTTGATATGAGATTAAAAATTTATTACCACTTAGCAGTACCTTTACGAAATACTTCACTATATCTAAATCAGCACTGTGGTAACCTTATGTTAGATGTGGAATTTGTATTGACTAGCCGGGTTCCAATCCCAGCCGATACTGGGATTGGAACCTGGATCACCTCATCGAATAGTGATCAAATAATTTTTAAAAATTATTCAACGAAAAACTTTTTTCCGTCTATTATATTATAAAATATAATATTTTCCATATGTTATTAACTTACTTGTAAAGGGCCCCCATATAAAAATAGGCCCGGTACTCCTGGATACTTAAAAACTGCTCTGATTCTATACAAAAGAATTGTCAACCTAGGGCTGTTAGTAGTACTTGCGTTGTGCTCATGTCTACTTTAGTTCATGTAATTTTTAAATATAACTATTTGTCTTTCAATTTAAAAGTATTAAAATTAACCACAGTTCATGTCTTATTTTTTTTCAGCTGCTACCTTCAGATTGCTCAAAGAAACTAGTTGCTACCTTCAGACTGTTTAAAGAAACTAGCTGACTAGAAAAAGCTGAAAAATTTGGTGAAGTTCTTGCCACCGCCAATGACCGGGAAGGCAGGAAGACTAAGTTTGCCTCAACTGACACAGTTTTGTTTCAGAAACAATTGATTGTATTAAAGAATACAATAAATTAGAGAAATTAGTATATTATTCTTTACTATTTAATAAAAATTATATTTCATCTACACATTTGACAACCGTTCAAGCCCTAATAGATATTTTGGCAACACTTTAATGGATAAAGGCTATAAGTAAATTAGATCACAGTTAATTGTACCATGCTCACCCTTTTTTAAGTCAGAAATCTGAGGAAGTGACTCCTATTATTTTATTATGACAACATCAGTGTAAATATTGCTTTTTTTTATTCTTTTTATCAGTTTTCTTAAAATCGAACCTGATGCTGTGAAGATAAGGACTTTTGTTTTCCATGCATACTATTTTAGTAAATTACAGATTATATAATACTAAAATGTCACAGCAAAAAAGTTTATCGTTTTAAATTAAACGTATTGTAATTTTAATCTACATAGTAAAATATAGATGCTGTAAAAATTATTGCACAAATCACTTAAAATATTAAAATTATTTCACAGTATAAATGGCTGCTTGTACCCTGAAAAAGCGAAGAAACATCTTAACATAACTATTTACTTTCTAGCTTATTTTCTAGAATAATAGTAAAATATACCTGCCTACCCAAACTTATTAAATAATAATTAAAAAATTCTACAAGTTTTGGTAATAACAAATAATTTAATTTTAAACAAGCTAGAACGGTTTTGTTAGGTTTTTCCAGCTTACAAACAGGCATGAATATTTTCTAAAACTAATTTTTATTTTCTCAAATAACGTAATTTTGGCGATTATCTGCATCCCATAGCATTCGTTTTTTGAATATCGTGTTGACGATGTCGGTCGACATAGTGCAACGTTTGTAAACGCAGAGAGATGTCGATCGACGTTCCCCAACGTTTCTACAATATTGTTTTGCAATATTGAATATACGTTATAAAAGGGGTCCATTTTTATATAGTACAATATTTCGCTACGATATTGTACAATGTTCAAAGCTAAGTTCTTACGATATCGCATTTGTGAATTGTGCTACTTGAGATTTGGAAGAGATTTATTGCTTAAAACTATATGAAATTAAAATGCCCGCCTTTAGTTATAATTTTTAATATATATTTTTAATATATTTAATATATATATAGTATAAAAGTACTTTATGACATATGGGGCATTTATACAACTGATATATTTCCATGTACAATTATCTAAATAATTAAATTTTTAAAGGTATGATTTTTTTTAAAGTTTCGGAATATTTGTTCCGATTATGACATTTTCCTTCTAAAAAATTGTTATCTTATTCACCATATCACCGACGTCGATTCTCTCTTATCATCGGCAGATGGCAGCACAATAGTCGTCATTTATAACTTCTGAGTGTTGATTTATGCTTATGTGTACTAAGAAGTTTATTATATACGATTTCATTTAAAATTTAGAAAAAAACAATTCTTCTCAATGGTTTAAGTTATCGATAATATGTTATGAAGGGGAAGAAAAAAAAAGATTAAAAATACGCGCATAAGGATGATAATGATGTTAGCATAATCCCCTTGATCATAGTGTAAAATAAAAGTATTAAATAATTGTGTGAAATAAAAGTATTTTTAATTGAATTTCAGTTACATTTCTATGGTTGCTTGCGGCTTTATGATATCCATAATAATAAAATATCTAAATTCATAATAATAAAGCTCGGATCCTTTTGCTCATCAATACAAGTCAGTTAGGAAAACGAAACTAAACATATTTTTTATTTGACCAGAAAAAGAGAGATTCAAATTTAATTACTCGATGTAATCTTTTTTTCTTTTTCTTAAAAGAAATTTTTTTAAAAAAAATAGCAACGAAAATTAAAAACAAACGCAGTTAATACGGCTATAAATCTACCGTCTGTAACTGCCGGTCAAGTAACCCGCAGTTAAGAAAACTACGGTCAAAAAATAATGGTGGAATCGCTTTTGATCTCTCGGTCAAAGTTTCCAAACCGGGTTTTTGGAACTGGGAGTTAAGCGTTAGGTCAGAGTCAATGGTGAATACGGGGATTAGAATACAGCATCAATGACATACAAAAGGTGGGTATACGCTCGGTGAAATAGGAATGTAATTACTAAAGAAAACAGAAATAAAATCTAAATGAAATTTTAAAGAAAATGGTAGAAAATAGATTCACAAAAATTAAAATCCAATTTATATGTAAATATGAGCAGAAATTATTGTTCCTGAAAATATTTCCAAAATAATATCCTAATTTTGTTTTATATGTAAAGGAAATTTAATTTTGAAGAATATATTTATTTTCATATTTTAACGTCCTAGAATTTCCTTTATTAATTCTTAGCTACTAATTTCTACTTACTAATTTCTTAATAAAATCTTAAATAATAACAAATTTAATGTTTTATTGACATTCCATTTTGTCAATTGGATTAGCCTTTATTTGGTAAATCTCCAAGAACTTTCTGCATACCCTAAGAAACTCTTTGAAGTTTGGTATGGTGTTCTAAATTATGTTTTTCACAATTTACCTTTTGTTAATTCCAAAGAAGCTTCATAACCATATCTGTAGGCTAGAGTGAGTGATTTTTATAAGTCATATCTAATACCAGCTGAATGAATAGTAGAAATATTTCTACACAATATAATGAATTTTTATTGTCTTATTATTTGTGTTATTACCACCATTCGCATTCTGTTGACCTCTCATCATAGAAATTGAAAAGTATGGGGCAGAAATTTTCAAAAATTGATTTAAAAATCGAAGCAAAATTTATTGGTTACATTCTCACGAAAATGCAATTTTCGGTAAAAAACACTACGACAAAGTCAATAGTTTCCAAATACTTGATAGTACACCCACAGTAATCATCCCTAAACAGTTTACAGAGAGGTTGGAAAAAAATAAAGACTTAAAACATAAACAATTAAACCTATGCAAAGACAGAAAGTTCTTACATATCTTTTAAATGCTCGAAGTTTTATTGACGTTTAATTTTGTAAATTGATGGAACCTTTATTGGCTAGATGCCAGGGGGAGTTCTCCGTTCGGCTCTCCAGGAACCTTCTACATGCCATTAAGAACTTCTGTTGATTCCAAAGAAACTTCATAACATTCTCTGTAGGCTAGAGTGAGATTTATCATATCACTTTCAGATAAATATATTGCCAATGCTTGAATTGTATCACTGTTTAAATTCACTTTATATTTTTCTAAAGAACAATCAGATATCTGCTGCCAAGTGTAAATTTTCTCATTACATAATTCCTCTAATATACAACTTTTTTTTAAAGAAGCAATGATAAGATCTTTACAATAAGGGTATTGATTAAATTTTGATAAAACTTTTTTAGTAAGAAATGTCTTTAAATCATCTTCATTTACTTTTGCAGTACAGCATTGCTCATTTATGTACGAAAACAGAGTATAATTTTCACTTATCCCTTCTCCCTTCATTGCATTTAATTCTTTTAAGCAACCCTGTTTGTATGCAACCAACTCGTCATAAAATGGAAAATTGTGATAAAGTTTCAAACTCAACAAAGAAGAATAGGTACTAAAATCAGCCAAGTTAGGTTCTGGTTCAGCATTTGATATTCTTTTGATGAGAATATACTGTATCAAAAGCTTCGCTACAGGCATTATCTTGTCTAAAAATCCTACACAGTCATTAGCATTAGCCCCAAACTCAGGTAGCATGTTTTCAGCACATAAAAGTGTACAGGTGTTTATAATACCTTCATCGAGGATACTATTAAGTTCATCATCAACATCTGCTCCATTTGATAGTAATAGATGAATTGTGCACTCTTGAAAATTTTCATTCATCACCTCCAGCAAATCATATAAATCATCTCTATTATTTATTTTTACTGAACCAATATCTTGAAGTGTCATCACACGACCTTGTAAAGACTGCATTCTAACTAGGGAAATCAATTGTATGAATTAGTCAAGCTTAAACAGTAAGATAAAGACAAAATATGTGTGGGCACACAATCCAAAAGTATCAGCAAGCTCATAATATTTGTGATAATAGAATAATTTTATTAAATGGGGAGATTTCCAAATCCTGATCCGAGCCAAAATTATCGCCAAGTCTTGGCAGAGGCTAAATTGTAGCCACCCTCCGGCAAACATCTACATATCTATAAGATTTGCAAATTTAAAATCTATTTGGCAATTGTAGTTGGCGCGTCAGATCAAGATACGGAAATATCTCCACATTAAGAACATTAGAGAAAGATTAATATTAATAGTTATACACCTTTCGAGTTCGTCCCCTTTTGTGATGTTTTTTTTTTCTTGCGGGCCACTGCCCGGAAGATGCCAATACTTGGCGATTATTCTGCCACAGATTACGAAAATCTCCCCCTACATACATATACAGTAATTATCATATTAAGTAATAATAATTTCGCTCCAAACAAAATTACATTAAATGATTTCCTACTGTCACCGCAATCGTCTATTTTCGTTGCATTTTAAACTCGTTGATTGTAAAGCGATAGTCGCATCGAGGGCGCTAACGATGGTATCGCTAATCTTTGGTTCTTTGGGATAAAGTGTCAGCTGTGTCTCTCTTTGGAAGCAGCCTGCATACAACTTAATACAGACTTTCTTCTACCTTGCTACCAATGGTATTTTCTCCCCCCCCCCCCTNAAAGAATACAAGAACACTGTAATTTTTTTTTTTACCCTGGGATACTTTTTATCATATTACAAAAAAAAAAGTTTTAAAAAGTGTCTCCAAAATTGGATAATCACCATCAATGTATCCGCGCACGACTTGCGCCTATATTATCTAACTATGGTCACTAAATTGAGTTGTTACGCTCCTGCATGCATTAAAAGAAATATCTATTCTCATGATAAATTTTAATCTCTATACATAGTAGTACATTAATACTAGATTTTTAAGGAGAAATGCTATGTAACCAGCAATATAATTTAATGCTTTTTCTTGGGAATTGATCATCTTGTTTCCCAAATTAAGATCAATATCCAAAGACATAGGAATGGAGTTAGTTAAGTTATGCATTATATCTTCAACGTTGTCTGGAATATCATTCTTTTCGGAAACTATATATATATATNTCATATAATTACGAGCGAGTTTTCTTCCCAGTTTTTCTTTTATTATTTGGATATCTTTTTCCAAAACTTATATATATATATATATATATATTTATTTATCTTTTAACCGCTTTTTCTAACAATTCCTCAGTCAAATAACAATCTATTTCTGATTTTTTTATTTCTGTGCATACTTTTGACGAAAGATTCGATAGCTTATTTGCAATTAACAAGTGTTTATATCTTTTAATTACTTCGATAGGACTAGGATGGTCATTACATCCGCCACGACCTCTTATTTGGCTAAACAAACTCTCCAGAGCATCTTGAGTTAATCTAGTAGTTAAAATGTATCCTACTCTGACGGATTTCAAATCTTCTAATAATGAAGATGTAGAGATAATAATTGCTTTTTGAAAGTAGACATTTGTTACCGTGCACTCCCATTTTGCTTACAACTTCTCTGACTTCATTTATAACAAGTGATTGAAATGAAATTGAATACAACCTAAATTTCCGAAAGCAGATTTCATACTTTTTGCTGGAGGGGACACTAAGCTGTTACTGTTCATCAAATCAAAAAAATCATCGATTAATTTAAAAAAATCATGTGCTTTCCTGTTTTCTGTAAACTTTAGTAATACTTTTGCTATATCGTGGCAGAGAATAACACCTTTGCTGTATAACTTTCCGGCTATAATTACTTTTAACTAATAGATATGACTCTTTAAGTTTGTGGTACAATTTTGTTTCTCCGGTATCTTTCCTTAATACTTCTTCAACAGTTCCAGAGTGGATCAAAGATTCATTATCTAAAATTATTTCAGAGTCCAATAAATGATTCCACAGTAACTTTACGTACTGAGGCATATCAGCAAAAACAAAAATTTTTGACGATAGTCCGATAAGATTTAAAAAATGAACAGATTCAATTGTTATTTGGAAATTCTTCCAAAGTGTCCCACATCCTCCTAAGTCAGAAACAATTGCTTTTACTTTGATTTAATTATTTACAAGCTTTATATGATTTTGAAAAGTAAGTTAATATTTTACATTTTGTTAATAATTTTAAACTTTTGTAATCCACTTAAAAAATCTGAGGTAAATCATTATAGGAAACAACGAATGTCTTGGAATATGTCAAAAGGAATGCTCCAATATTAGTTAGAGCTAATTAATCCAAACGTTCCGTTCATGAAGTAAAAGTGCGAGATTTGCGCCGCCGTGATGTCACAGACGAAAATCGGGGGTTTGGCACTGCGAGAGTTTCTTCGAAGGAGTGAACCAGCCCTTCTTCTCTTTAGCCCTGGATGCGAGGTCCATCATTAAGACTGGTTTCGGCGAGAGAAAAGTAGACTTCTTTCTTCGGTCTATTTTATTTTATTTTATAACCGTCGGTGAACAGCCGACCCAATTTCATGGGTTTACGACTACTTATGTTCAACTCCGAAGCCTTGTAATTTTGAACCAATCCTGAAGACAAGGAAACTCCTGGATCAGTACCCCCAGAGGTTTTGATTTGTTATGGGAACATGGAGGACTTTGACACGGAGAGTCTTCGGCCGGCGAGGATCGAACCCTCGACTTCTTGGACACGGGTCCAGCGCCCTACCGACCAGGCTATCCCGGCCTCTCTTCGGTCTATTCTATTAGCTCTAGAGTGAAGAGAAATGAGCATTCGCGCTTGAAACATCGTTTAGAGCAAAGATACGCTTCGCGATCGCTCTGTGTCACAGAAAGAAGCATCATGTTTTTTAGAGCTTTTAGACTTCATTCGATTTCTCTACGGAATATTTAAAACGCGCGCACTACATTTATAAATAATTTCAAGGGCAGCGCGTGCCTAGACAAGCGAGAGAGATAGAAAGTAACGCCTTATCGATATAAAAGGAGTGCGTTGCGTCGGCGTGACGTGAGTCAGTTGAGTAGAGTAATCGAAGGATTTTAGTTCAACTGCAAAGTAGTGATTGTGAAGGTATTTTGCATTTGTTTGTGTCGTGCTATATCCATAATTGTTGTATCGAGTTCCATTGTTGTTATGATTTTGCCATAATGCAACAAAAACGTAAAGTTGATAGTGAGTGTAGAGTTTTTCAGTCTAAATGGGAAATTGCATATTTTTTTCATAGAACAGAAAAGTAAACCAATGTGTTTGATTTGCAATCAAACAGTTGCTGTTTGTAAGGAGTTTAACTTGAAGACGCACTATGTTACGAATCATATATCAAAATTCCCTTGTTACACTGAAAAAATTAGAATGGACACATTGTCATCTTTAAAATCTAAACCTCAGTGTCAACAATCGATGTTTACCAAAGCTAATACTGAGAGCGAAGATGCCCTGAAATCAAGTTTTGTTATTGCATTAGAAATTGCGAAGAGATCAAAACCTTTCACTGATGGTGATTTTATTAAAGACTGTATGTTGAAAGTTGCCGATGTTTCATTTCCATTTCAAAAATCAATAATTCAAAATATTTCGCTGTCAAGAAACACCGTTGCTTCAAGAATAAATTATTTATCTCAAAATTTGGTTCTTCAAACTGAAGGAGAAAATTAAGGAATTTATAAACTTTGCGCTGGCTGTTGACGAGAGCACTGATACTGTTGATACAGCTCAACTTGCTGTTTTAATACGAGATATTAACAGTAACTTTGAAATAACTGAAGAACCATTAAAATGCGTTCCATTGACAGTTACTACAACAGCAAATGATATTTATTCTGCAATTCAGCATTTGATAGCAGAATATGAACTCGACTTGACAGAGCCGTTTTTATGTTTATAGGGGCCCTGGGCCTGTCATTATCTGGGGGCCCTTTATGAGTAAATTTAGAGAAAAAAAATTCAATTTTGAATGATTTTTAAAAATTATTAGTAAAAAACATGTAAATTAATTATAAAAGCTTATATACATTATTTTTATCGAAAATTTAAGGTAAAAATACTTTTCGCGCTTTTTGAGAGGCGAATCTTCTAACACATCGTCAAAATCAATTTCCTATAAAACATTTTGCTTTGCAGCTCAAAATCTGTAAAAGACTTAGAAAACATTAAACTATAAAGGTGTGTAGAAAATATGCAAGAAGTTAGAAAGAATACAAGAACATACAATTTGATTATTAGTTTTTTTTTTCTTTTTTTTTTTATAATCGCCGTTGAAAACTGACTCAATTTTGAGCCAATGTTTAATTACTTAGGCTTGAAATTTTAAAACCAATCCAGAAGACAAGGAAACTCCTGGATCAGTACCCTGAGGTATTGAATTGTTATGTGAACTTGGAGGAGTTTATGACCACGACAGATTTAACATGCACCAGTCACCATTTTATATTTGGGTATTATTCGACCGGCTCAATTCGATTACCCATTCTCACGAACACGATTCCATAGCCCTACCATTAATCAAGCTATCGTGGCCAAATTATTAGTTTATTTTATATCAGTCATTGAGCAGCCCACTCGATTTCGAGTTTACTACTACTAATGTTTAACTCAGAATAATTTTGAACCCAATCCATGAGACAAGAGAACTCCAGGATCGAGTATTGGAAGAAATTTTTGCCTTCGTGGAGGACGTTTTGATGGAACTAACCCATTTTTGTGTTACATAGAAAGGAAGAACACGAGTACCTCCCACGGTTAGCCTGACGGCAAAGGGACTCTAACCCATGATCCGCCTACCACTGAGGATATTTCACGTCAGCACTGTATTCGGTAAAAGCCGAGTGTGGAATTCATATCGATCAGCCATCACGGGGATTCGAACTCGGTGCACCTCATTCGGAGGAGAATGCACTATCCCTTGAGTTCATCTTTATTAGTAATAACTCTGCGGCAGGTACCAATTTTCATTGGAAAAAATGGGAAATAAAATTGGAAAATTTTCATTTTTATAGATTGGTACCAATTTTTCAATAAAATTGGAAAATTTTCATTTTAATAGATAGGTACTAATTTTAATGATTTGCCTAAATTTAATTATCTTCAAAATGTAAATGGCAATTCAATCGTAATTTTTGTAGAATAAAAATGGAAATAAACCGTTTTTCCTCTTAACCTGCAATGATTGCAGAAGTAACCACGAGGGTTAGTGAGCAAAATAAACAGGGAGAGGAGCCTTCTAGTTTTTAAATAATTGTTAAATTATTAGTTATTAACATGCATACTTAAATAAAAATACGAAAAACATTTTTCAGTATTAAGAAATAATAATTAAAAACTGTCATCAGCTGGAATAGAACCCACGATCTCACAGCTTTGTGTTAGATTTCATAATCATCAGCCCCAAATATACACACCTGCCTTGTGGATATTTTTAAAAATTTTTTTTTAAAAATTTATTAAATTCATTGGATATTTGGCATTCTTGAAAAATGCTTTCCAAATTACCATTTTTAACATTTATAACAAGTATCTTCAGTTCATTTAGAAGTAAACCATAATTTGACTCATCTTATTCATTTTCAGCCTATGTATATGCGCCAAAAATAAATTCGAAACTAGACTAGATGCAAATTTAACTGTCTGATATAAAACCTTTTTTAAGATTGATAATGATAAAACGATGAAAAATCTACATTTCTCTAATTAAATATTTTAAAAATAGTCTGTTTTTAGGTTATAATATTCATAATTACCTTAATAAACTTTAATCGTAATGTCGGGGTTTCGCCGATAGAAGACATTTAATATATCAATGGAACACACTTAAACTTTATATCAAGTATCAATTAGTTTTAGAATTACAATTATAGAATAATTATTATAAGATTATTATACAATGAAAGGTTTTAAAAGATAAATATTTGTTAATATTTAATCAAAGAAAAAACATTACCCATATTGAAATCTAACGAATAGCCCCAGATAAATTTTGTGACAAAAAAAATTGAAGCCTGATTGTTTTTCTGAATTTTAGAAACACCTTCTAGTTTTACTATTCAATCAAATTGATTGGTTTCGAAGTCTTTCATCCTACCTTAGCCACTAGTGAATCAGTATATTTCGATATCATTTTCGTTTCGTTTTGACTAAATATTAATTTATTTGCGACATTTTTATTATTTTTTTACTACATTTTTGCGAGAAGTTTAAAAATATAATATTGAGGGCATTAACTGATTTTTTTTTTCTTTTTTGTATGATTCTTTTACTTATATCATCCACACCCACAAGCAACTGTCTGCTCTAAATACTGCGATAATATAAAATGAGATAGCAGAAAAAAGAAAAGGTATGGAGTTATTTAAATTCATGTTCAAAAGTATTAATTGTTTTTCGAATTGGCAATTTCAGTCATCTTTTTGGTATTTAAAACTGCAGGATATCACATGAAAGTTTTAAATATATCATTTTTACTTTAAAGTAAAATGAAAAAGAATTCTGATCCTTAGGAACAGATATTAAATAGTCTCATGATCGAAGGATGGAGCATAATTACCTTTTTAAACAAATCAAATTTTGTTTTCACCTTCTAAACTAAAAATTTGCTTATTTTTGAATAATTTATTAATACTCTAATTGTCATTATTAATTGTTATTATTTATTAATACTCTTTCTGGTGCATAAAAGGGAAAAGAAATGCTCGCGATTTTTCCATTTTCATTTGTTAATATGAAAAATAAAGTAAAAAAAAATCTCTTTTTTTCCCCCTCTCCTCTGATTTATCTCAAAAGATGCCTTATTTTTAATCGGAAAGAAATGTTCGTGATTTTTCTCTTCTCATCTGACAATAATCAAAAATTAAGAATAATGAAGTAAAAATTTTTTTTCCGTTTCTCCAGATATTTCCGAACGATTTTTTTCCTCATCCAGAATTATTTTCAAACGACGTCTTTCTGGCGCATAAAAGGGAAAAGAAATACTCGCGATTTTCCATTTTCATTTGTTAATATGAAAAAAAAAGTTAAAAAGAATCTTTTTTTTTTTTTACTTTGTTGAACTAGTTTCAAAAGATGCTTTTCTCACTCATCATAGGCGGAAGAAATGCTCCTGATTTTTCTATTCTTATTTGAGAGAAAAAAATTCAATAATGACTACCTCCAGCTAGAATCTAAATTCGATAATATTAAAAATAAAAAAAAAATTGAATAGATAAGATAGTTTGCTCTAGAAATCACGTTCTTTTTTTTAAAAAAAAAACTCTATATTGTACATTTAAATAAACGTTTGATTGACTAAATAAAAATCTCTATATAGTACATTTATTGATAACATTTTTTGATTTCGCTACAATTTCAGTTTTTTTGCAAAATAATTAATAAGTGTGCTAATTCCATCGAAATATACGTAGTATGGTGATAATTCTTTTTTTCGGAAATAATTGCTACGAATGTATGCGTGTTTTTTTTTATTTTTAATTAAATTATTTTTAATTAAAGCTTTCGAGAATTTCTTTTTGACAAATATTATTACGGCACGCTAAAAGTTCAAATCGCTGATTCAAGAGAACTGATTCAAGAGAATTGTTCTAGGAATTTTCCGTGTTTAAAAAAAAAAATCCCGATGTTCTTTTATACAATTGAAAAAAGCTTGAATCACCTATCGCAAAACTTAAACTAATTTGTTTTATTATTTTTAATGTGACAATTTCGTCGTATTTTGTAAATTTATTTTATATTATTTATTTATTTTTTTTCCCAATTTTTCGGCATAGTTATTTATCGCTTCACATTATTTCTACACGTGAAATTTGAATCGCGCATTTAAATAATTATTATTTCACGTGTTGAATTTATGCTAATAATATCAATAATTTCATATTTAATATAATTCATAATAATTCATACCATGTCATATTTTCGATCAGGTTTTCAGCGATAATTGTTATTAATTTTCTCGGGGTTTTTTAATATCCTATTATAACTCTGAAAACATGGGAAATTTTAATCGCGCATTGTAATTTTAATTTTTATCGTCACGATTCTATCGATTATTTTTTTGTTGCAATTATTGCTATAGATTTCCACTTAGTTTTTAAAATCTGATATTTTTAATCCCACAATTTTTATTACAACTATCAAATCTTGAAACAAAGCATTTAGTATCCCGTTTTTGAAGAATGATTCGAGTAACTTCGCCGTCGATCTTTTTCTCGGTAGTTAGTATACTATGGATCTTGGCGAACAAAGAACACAGGAAGAGCTCAAATGATCAGAAAGTCGGATCCACAATCGTGGTTGCCGGGAGAAAAGTGTTGAACCAAGCAGACTCCTCAATTCTACTTTTAACATGTAAAGTCTATGGCTGGCTTGTCATACTTTGAATCAATTTTTCTTGTTTAAGAATCGGAGTGATCAATTGAAAAAAAATACTAATAATTTTTTCAATCTTTCCTATCCACGAAAATGTAGGTCAATTTTTTTTAATCTTTATTACTTTTTGTAATACATTATTCCCCCTTTTTCTTAAAACTTTTTTTCTTGTTTTTTAAAGATGTTTCAGAATTAAAAAAAATTTGCTTCTGAATAAAGTAAGATTAATTAAAATCGTGACAATGACGTAAAGATCTTCCAATATACTAGAAAGCATCACAAAACTGCAGTTTTCCTCTTTAAAAAAAAAAAAAATAAATAAAATATATATATATATCCAGCGTTGAAAAAGCACAATATTTTCAGAAAAATAACTTATATATAACTAAGCAGACTAAGCAGACAAACATAAACATAACATAAACACAAACATAAACATAAAACTAAGCAGACAAATAAGCTAAAATCTATGATAATTAAACAAGTTATCAACTAAGCAAAAATTATAAACACAAATGAAACATCATTAGAATTGCTCAAAGCTTTTGTAAAAATAGGATAAAAATTAAACAGATATTGATTCCACAAGTACGAAAAACGTTGTTAAAATTATCATTTAAAACTCTTCATCCATATGCGTGACAAGCAATGTATACATACTTGCAACTAAGCAAAACATGCGAGTGTCAAAAAAGAAAGAAACACAAAGAAAAATACTTTAACAATATATTTCTAAATAAAATAAAAGAAATTTAAAGACTATCATACAATTCTTTAATATCATCAAATTGAATAATTTCATAAGAATAATAATTTTATAAGAATGAATTCCAGTTGAGGATTTTAGAAGTTCTTTCTTTCCCACCAAACGCCAATCAATAAACGCTAAATATACAATATATGAATTAATACTATATGAATTGATACTATATGAATTGTTATAGTATGTTTAGAGTGACGTTATGCACTCTGGACGAATTTTACCCTACATCTGGTATATTTAAAGGCGAATGAAATTTATTTAATAATGGAAATAAAAATGGACGATATTATTACCCTTGATTTCCACACAGTTCTCGATTTCGTCAACGATATCTAACGCATTAAATATTTCCGAAGCAGAAATAAAGTTTTATAAGCTCGTTAAAAGAAGTATATCTCTTAATGTATAGCTGCTTTCTAGTGGATCGATTGTATCTTCTCCATCAAGAAGATAAACTAATGATATGTGACTAATCGTTAGTGATTGCCGTCTGCAAAATGTGCTTTAACCATTCAACCGGTGAGACTTAACATTAGTTTTATTTGAAAGACCTTCATACGAAGACTAGGCAATAAAATATATTTAGGAATAATACATCTACACAAGGCTTCCAGTAACATCCGAGAATAGACCAATAACCTACTGTAACTATAACCTACTATGACTTTAACTTACTATAAGTACTATAAATATAATAATAAACTATAGCAGTAGTTCATATGCAATATGGCTTTATATTATTATTATTATTCATAAATTTTTTTTCTTGGGGGGGGGGGG
>NC_092213.1:79260787-79276541 GCF_043381705.1 Parasteatoda tepidariorum | reverse complement strand
AAGCTGTAAAAATCATTATCCCTAAAATTTTGTATATAGCTATTATAAGTTATGTTAATTTGATTTTAGTATGAAATCCTCGAATAAACACAGCAAAAATAGCATAATCTAAATAATATCAGATAAAAAGTTCATGTATTTAAATTCTAAAAACTTAGAAAATCATAAATAATTTATAAATCGATTCAAATTTTCTTTTCAAAGGAGATTATTATTATTATTATTATTTTTTTTTTTGCTTTTCGAACATAAATCAACTTAAAAATTGTCTATTGCCTAGAAACTTCGAGATGTTTTCTATTAACTATTAATTAAACCTCTCTGAGCAATCACAAAACATTATTTCAATTTTTTTACAGTCAGAGATTGGTTGCCTAGCAACGTAGTAAACTTAAGCGTTCCTCTTTTGAATGAGACAATGGGTTATCTTAAAATATTCATATGCGCAGGCGACTTTNCAATGAATTAAACCTCTCTGAGCAATCACAAAACATTATTTCAATTTTTTACAGTCATAGTATGGTTGCCTAGCAACCTAGTAAAACTAAGCATTCCTCTTTTGAATTAGACAATGGGTTACCTTAAAATATTCATATGCTCAGGCGACTTTTTTTGGCGGTTTTCTGGACTATCGCCAAATATATAAACCTTAATTGCAACCCAATTTACGACCCAATTTTTTCCTAATTCAAGTGTCTAGATTCCAAATACGTAAAGAAAAATATATGTTTATTCATAGAAAGTACGTTTTGTGTCTGATTTTGTAACTTGATTAATAGTTAGCACTAATTAATTAGCATATTTGAGGTCACCCCCAGAAATCATTAAGATTGACACTTAGTTCGTGAAAATCCGATCATTAGAACGAAAGTTATTCGGGGTGATATCTTTTTTTTCTTGCGGACTGAACATACACAACACTAAATATTATGACACTAAGTATAAAATATGAAAAAATACGCATGTATTGTAAAATTCATTAAAAAAAAGGAAGTAAAATAACATCAGTGGTCATAATTAATATTCACGAGAGAAAAATACAAACGGTATCAAAATATAATGAACCGCTGCTTAGGAACGCGACACTGAAAATATTGAAACCAGTTTGATTGCCAGATGAAATAGAAAGAATGAGAAATGTGATTATTCTAAACACCACGAAATTTCATCACGATAAATTAAAAAATAAAAATAAGTTGTAATACTTAGAGCTAAGCTTCTCTTTGTTACTTCTCACAGTCAAACTGGTTTTGATGTTTTCAGATCTGATTCCTTAGTTGATTCACTAAATTTTGAAACTATTAGTCTTTTTTTATTGCTTTAACATTAATCTGTAATTCCTAATTAAAACACTTTTTAAAACTTTTTTTCGCAATATTCAAAAAATATATATTAAAACTAGTGATTATGCAATATCTTATGTATTTAATAACCAGAAATTTTTCGAATTCATATTAAAAGTGTGTAATGTAATTTTTATTCACAATTTTTCGCTCTTTTATGTTGATAGAACAAAGTATGTAATCAATGTGTTATTTTAATTTCTCTTCCCTGACCCTCTTTTGCCATTCATGGAGAAGAGTTTTCTGAGTAGAAATTTCTGCACTGTAAACTTTAATTAACGTAGTTATAGTTAATTAAAATCCGCATTAGCATTGCATGGAGAGGAAAAACCTCCCAGGGTTAGTGATAAAATTTTGTAAAGTATACTTGTCTCAATCTGTTGTTATGTTGTAAGTTTTAATTAAAATCAATAAATGCCTTTTCTTTCAAAAATTGGGGTATCGTACTTTTTTTATAAATTAATTTCGATTATTTTGAAAAATCTTTATATTAATTACAGTGAGCAACTTCAAAAATCTATGTATTAAAATGTAAAATAACATAGAATTGTTCTAGTTTGTTGTTTTTAATGATTTATTAGAAAAATAAATTTCAGCTTATTAGTCGAAAATGTTATAATTTATTTTTACGACACAACGTTTTATTTATTTTTAAACACAACGTTTTTACTACGTAATTTGTATATCTGTTATTAGAAGTATTTTGCAGAAACTCAGAAAAAACTCTGCCACAGGGTAAATAATAATTGTAAAATTCAATAAATGATAGAACATTAATAAAATCTAAATTTCTTTAACATAAAGAATTTCGTTGCCAAAATAACTGTTGAAAAAAATTATTTATGAAATGAATGTATTTTTAATATTATAAAATAATAGTTTCTAATATAAGAATATTTTATTTATAAAATGCAAATTTGGCAGAAACAAATTTTTGATGAACTTTCTTATTTCAATTATCATATTATTAAATTATATTAGTATTGTTAAAGTCTCTTTAAAAGTAAAATATCTGTCCCCCCAGTTAAAGAATTTTTGATCTTTACAGCAATTTTATTTTAAACCACTGTTTTAAAAATTTATATTGGTTATGTAGGTAAATAGATAATTTTTAATTTAAATTAATATTCATCAAAATTTATTTAATTACATCAAATCATAATCATTATTTTAAAAATCTTCCTATTTTGTGAAAATTTCGGCTGTTGTCCCTGCATGTTACACTAATGCATGGATTAAAAGAGATATCTATGCTCAGGATAAATTAAAATCAATAAAAATATTAAAAATAAATTTTATAATCTAAAAAAGAATTGAGAAATAAAATTCATTATAACACCAACGATGTTAAAGTGATTAAAATTCCGCTTAGATATGTAAAAAATCACACTCGATAAATTGAATTAATACTTCTCACATTTCAATATCAAAAATTAATGTCAATTTCAAACACAAAAGTAATATATTTCAAATTAACATTAATACCAGTTTTATTTTAATTTTAATAAAATAAAAATAGTAGAATAAGAAAAAGCCTATTATACACGTGCGTTACGAAAAAAAAATTAAGGTTCAATATATTTTGTTACATTACTATAGAATATTAATTACATTAAGAAAACCTTTAAAGAAAAGAAATATCAAAATAATTTATAATCCAAATTAAATCTGATAAATTCCACTTACTAAATTTATTGCCGACTGTATTTCCAGCTTATTTTTCCACTTTCTTAGAGGAACTTCCTTAACTCTTATCAGACACGGAATGAATAAGAATTTCATAGTACGGTACGGGGCGAGGGAAGGAGTGGGACTATCACACTAATGCGCATGCGTGACACATAGGTGCACGTCTAAACTCGCAGCCTACGAGCGCGGACGGTGACATCACTATTCACCGAAGTCAATAATATACCCCCGTTCGATCAGGATCAGGCATAGATCAGGGCCCTCAAAAGGAGGAGAAGTTACAGGCAACAAAAAATTCTACCCCCTTCAAATAGTGACATCAATTATTGAACTCTCCTCCTTACCGAAATTCGACTACGGGAGGGGAAAAAAAGTTGGAAGTACAATTCAAAGAGACTAGTTTAAAAGGGTAGCTACAAAATTGGCTGTTTTTCGCCAAAAGATATTCTTTCTCAATATTCTCTCATTCCTTTCTTTTTTTTTTTAATTCTTCCGATTGTTTACATAAGTATGATATTGATAGAAACTTATTTTCATAATTTAGAATCAAAGTTTCTTTTCCAAGCACATATAATAAATAAATAAGTAATAAATAAATAAAAATTATATTGAGAAATGTTAAATAAATATGTTTAAATGGGCCAGAATTCGACGGATTTATATTAAGATCCCTCTTTATGCGGGAATAGCTGATAAGTTTTGGTTTAATTCGTTTAATTAGAAGACAAATTAAAAATGTGAATCTCTAAATATTATGTTTCAATTTTGAGGATTTCCCCAAAGTGGGAATCAAATACTGTTTGCACCTATTTACGTTAAAATAATTTTATTATGAAAGTATTTGTATTCAACAATTGCAAACATATTGACATATTTGTATTCGTGAGTATTTTGACAAAGTTTTTTTTTATATATATATATATGTATATANACTATTCTTACTTTTTGGAGGAAAAAAAAAACGAATTAATAATATTTAAAAAAATACAAAATATATATTAGTTTTCAAGTTACAATTATAATACGAAATAGCAATGGTATTATAGAAATTAAATAAAGTTTTTTACTCAATAAAAAAATTTTTACGTTTACTCAATTATTGAACATAAAAATATTGAATAATTTTAAATATTATAATGTTTTATGCTTGAAATTGAGATATGGTTAGAAATTTTACATTAAAAAGTAAATGCTATTTATTTCATAAAAATTAAAATAATTAATATTTATTTTAAAAAATATCTATTTTGTTTCTAAGGCAAATGCCTCAATTCAAGTAAAATCAATAGAACCTTAGTCTCTTTTTAATTTATTTTAAAAATTTTTGTTCGAATTTTTCTTTAAATTGTTTTTGTTCTATATGACACTACATTTAAAAAGTCAAAATATCCTATTTTTCCGTTCTTAAACTCAGCAATTTTTTCGCTAATAAATAGTTCTTTTCTTGCTATTTTTCGAGGTCCACTAGCCTCGGCAGTGTTTATTCTAATGTAAGTATCACTTTGTATTAAATTAAAGTTTTTGACAAAAAGAAAGATGTTACGGTTTGTTGCTCCAAAAAATGAACTATACCTGCTGTGAAAACTCTCACAAGAATTAGTTGTTCGCCACAGATCAGAAGAGTCAGCTGCCCACATGGAAAGAGGATACGGCGTGTTATCATCTACGTCGATGTAGTTTTTTGCTAAATAATCAGAAAATTCCATCACTTCTGATGTCTGATTCCCAATTAATAAAAAAAATGCCACTTCGACATCTTCTGGACCTAAATATGTAAGACCAAAACAATAGCGCTGCCATCTTCCAGTTGGAGAATCTCGGTCTTTGTGGTGCCTACTAAGACCTAATTGCTGTATTTTTCTCCACCTGAAAAAGATCACTCTTGTAGTATTATGAATTTGAAATAAGTAATAAACAAATAAAAAAACGCAATGTTGCAAAATGCAAATACAAATTAAAGAGCATGCACTACAGTATATTTAAGTAGATGTTTTAAACTTAATACTAGATTAAAATAATAATAATTCATTTTAAAAGTTTGAATGCGTGTTAAATATGAAAGAGGGACAGTGTTTATTATGATTTTTACAATTTGCAGCTAATTAAAATTAAACAGATCAACAAATCAGTATGTTTTAAAGCTTAAAATTCTATTTAGGATTTGTTATGTACTCCGATTTGTCATATATTTCATAACGATATTTTATTTTCATTGTTTATTTTATCGAGGTATGTCATTTTTTACGACTTTTGTGTTATTTGTATTATTTATTTATCAAACATTATGCAAAAAAAAACACGAAATCCACCTCCGGTTTTTTTCACAAAATAATATGTAAACTGGGTGGTGAAAATCAAAGTAAAAATTGATAACTATTTCCTTATTAACTTCTTTGTGTTATAGATTGCGTTGCTTTAACTTCTTCACTTAATATGTTCACTTAAAAATTATCCTGGCTTAGGATGGCAACACGATGGTGTTGTTTACTCGAATATTCAAGGTTTTAATAAAAAAGCAAAGTAAAAAAAAGCTTATGCAAACTATAAACAGAAGTTATGCAATGTATGATTGATATCGATATATGGTATTAATATGTTTGATTTGAAAATCATTTAAAATCAATGTAAATTAAACTAAAATGTGCATTGATATGAAATAATGAAACATTAGTGTTCTTCCTCCTTAATTATTTGAAGAAATATTTCTCCTAACTCAGAATAAGTTCACAATTATGTTATTAATTAGTTTATTAATTGTTTATTAATTGATTAATTGTTTTGCACATTAATTTAATGAGCATATTTTAAGCGTATTTAATATCCGTCGTCGTATTTTTGGGTTTACGACTACTTATGTTCAACTCCGTAGCCTTGGAATTTTGAACCCAATCCAGAAGACAAGGGAACTCCTGGATCGAATAATGGGAGAAATTTGCCTTCGTGGAGGACTTTTTGACGGAGCTAATCCGCATTTGCGTTACATAGAGAGGAAGACCGCGAGAACCTTCCACGGTTAGCCTGACAGCAAGACGACTCTAACCGATGATATGTCTATCACTGAGGATATTTCACGTCAGCACTGTGGTCAGTGCAAACCGGATGCGGAATTCGTTTTCGCTGGGATTCGAACCCGGTTCGCCTCAATGGAAGAAAAACGCTTTATCCCCTGAGCCATCGCATTTTGCAGAAGTTTTAATCTTAACGAAAATTGAACAACTATTTTAGTAAAATTTTTCCTACGTACACACAAAACATTATTGATATCAACAAATTTACCTTGTAAGTTATCTTTCCTTTGGGCTTCAACAATTTCATTCAATTTTAACAAATGTGAAACATGAACATTATTATTTTTACCATCAATTTTGACAAGTGAATGAGTTGCATCTCTCGAAAGCCAATCAGCTTCAAAATTAGCAGAGCCTTTTGTGTATTTAATATCATATTCATACATACTTAACAATAATGACCATCTAAATAATCTACCTTTTATATTTTTAACATTTCTTAGCCAAACTAAAGCAGCATGGTCAGTATGTATGGTGAATTTTTGTCCAAAAAGGTAATGATGGAATTTATTTAGAGAATCGACAATAGCAAGACTTTCAAGTTCTGTAATTACATAGTTTTTATCATAGTCCCTTAATGAACGAGAATGAAAAGCTACAGGATGCAATACACCACATTCATCTGTCTGTTTTAACACAGCACCAATTCCAAATAACGATGCATCAACAAAAAGATGACATTCATGATTAGGGTTAAAAATTTTCAAAATCGGTTTACAAATAATAGCATTCTTTAAAAGTTCAAAAGATTGTTGACATTTTTCTGACCACACCCATTTTACATCTTTCTTTAACAAGTTATTTAAAGGATGTCGAATACTTGCATAACAATCAATAAATTTATTGTTAACATTTATTGATCCGAGAAATCTTTGCAATGATTTTACATTTTTAGAGGGCAATAATTTTTTAATCACTNGGATGTCGAATACTTGCATAACTATCAATAAATTTATTGTAAACATTTATTGATCCGAGAAATCTTTGCAATGATTTTACATTTTTAGGGGGCAATAATTTTTAAATCACTTCAATATTATGGATATCGGGTGATAAAATTCCATTTTTAATTTCATATCCTAAAAATTCTATTTGTTTTTGCAAAAATGAACATTTTGAAAGTTTTAATTTTAAGTTTTCTTGTTTACAAATTTCAAAAATCTTTTTAAGATGGATTAAATGTTCATCATAATTATAAAATATAATGATATCATCAAAGTAGTTTGTAACAAATTTAATTTTATGTTTATTTAAAATTCTACGAACTGTACGTTGAAAAATGCTCGGGGCATTCTTCCAGCCAAAAGGTAATCTTAAGTATTCAAATAGACCGTTGTGAGTAGCGAATGCTAGTTTCTCAGTGTCATCAGGATGAATACGAACATGATGATATCCCTGTGATAATCTATTTCAGAATAATAACTACTATTAGACAATTTTTCTATTAAAGTTTGTATTAAAGGTAGAGGTTCAGAATCTGTTTTTGTAATTTGGTTTAATCTTCTAAAATCAATACATAAACGACTTTTTTTATTTTCATCTTTTTTAAACACTAAAGTTACTGGGGCAGCATAAGGGGATGAACTTTCTTTTATAATGTAATTTTTTAACAATTCCTCTATTTGTAAATCAATTTCTTGTTGTTGTTTTGGGGATGTTTTGTACGGCCTTAGAGATATAGGTAACTCTGAGGTTAACCTGACTCTTTGCGGTTCCATTCTGATTTCTCCTACGTCATGTTTGTGTTTCGCAAAAATATCATCATAACTTTTTAAAATTTCTTTTAAGTCCACATTTTCTATCTCGCTTTCATTTTTTATTTTTTCGTCGATATTAACCTGGTAATGTGTGCACCCATTACCTAGATCTATCTTCGAATCATTTGAAATTTTTGGACATTTTCTCTTTTTCCTATTTTTCTTTTATTTTTGTTACCCTTTACATTATTTTTGTCTTTGTTTACTTTTACTGAAACATCTTTAACTTTTATTTTTTCAACACTTTTAACCTTAACATTTTGAGAATTTTGCTGTCTAATGTGCAAAGATAAATTGTCACTGTTAGAATTAGCAGAGGTGATCAATCTCTTACCAAATTGACTAAAAACTGGCCCGACACAATCAATAAACAAACAAAAATCTTTGCAAGTCTGCAACAATAGTAAAGCATATGGTAAATCAGTATCAATTACGAAAAACTTAACTGAATTAACAATTTCGCCTAACTTAAGGGGAAACTCACAAATTTTGTTAAGCCTTAGTTGTCCTTTCATTTGGGTAACCTTTAATTCCTCACATTTTTTAATAGGAATATTCAATTTTCACACCAAATCTTTTGGTATTACATTCAATGTTGACCCGGTATCAACATTCAATAATATCTCTTTGTTTACCTTTTTATTTTGTTTTGGCTTTGGACGTCCCTTTAGGTATTTATTTTCCTCTTTACCTCCATTTAGGTATTCATTTTCAACTTTATATCCCTTTAGGTACTCATTTTCAACTTTATATCGATTTAGGTACTCATTTTCAACTTTATATCCATTTAGGTGCTCATTTTCAAATTTATATCCGGATATTAGTAATTGCTATTGGTTATTTGTCATATTTTGGATGCTTACATCAACCACATTATTAGGGTTGTTTACGCACGTGGAGCCCATGTGAAATTGATTCAAAAGTCCTTTCTTTGAGCAATATTTACATTGATTTAATGGGTTCTCTTGTGTTGTATGATGTATTTTGGGTTTAGTCACATTTGGGGTCACATTTTTATTTTTAGGACAAGCCAGGGCTTTATGTCCTGGTGCATTACACTTAAAGCACTTAATGTCATATTTCGGGTTTTCTAACTTCTTCACATATGGTTCCTTATTAGCTTGAAATTTATTTTTATCTAAGTCACTTTTAATTTTTTCATTAAGTTTAAGTTTTTGTTTAAATTCAAAAAGATTACTGACTCCATAAAGAATTGTTTTATTATTTGTTTGGTCTGGTATTCCTTGAATTATGTAAGTGATTAGAGCTAAGTCATCAATATCACTTTGAGTAGCTACTTCTCTCATTTCTAGGAAATATTCTTGAAGAGTTTCATTATACCTTTGTTTTCTTTTTTGCAACATTCCATGTACTTCAGCACTATTGCAACTAAGTTCAAATTCTACAAGCAAAAGATTTTTCAATTTTTCATATGAATTTAACTGAGTTTCACTTCTAATTAAAGTTAATGCATTACTTTTCATACATCTTTTTGCAAATAAAAATTTTTGCATATCAGACAATTTAAATAATTTAGCATGAGTTTCAAAATTTTCAAACCAAGAATTAATGTTGCAGTAACGGTTTACTTTAAACATGGGGGTAACTGCTTCAATATCTGAAAAACTAACTATTAATTTTGTTTCGGAAACCCTATTTATATTAGTACAAGAACGTTGACTATAGGATACCATATCTTCATCAACACTACTTTTTGCACAGATAGAATTTAAACTAACTTGTGTAAATTTATTTACAAAAGTTTTAGTTAGTAAATGTGGTTCAAAATCAGTTTGAGTTTGTTTATTTTCAAACTGAGTAGTTTCCTCCTCATCTTCGGAGGGATTTTCATTTACAATAGAATTTTTTAAGTAATTAAAATCACATAAACAATTTAAAATATGTTTTGCGATTTCATTTTTATTTCCTGAATGTCTGAAATTTTGACTAAGTCCGAAAAATTAAAATTATCACAAATTTCTTTCAGTTTGTTTGAAAATTCATCATCGTTAGGTTCAAAAGAAAATTCTAAAAAATTTAGAATTTTGTTACGGTTTAAACGTGATAATTCATCAGGAAATAAAAGTCTAAATAATAACTTAATTTTGTTTGCCTTCGCTACTTTAATTGACGTTTGAACCACATCTATTTCTTTTAAAAACATTTTAAAAGCAGTATAAATACACTATTATATCATAAAAAAAGAAATATAAGCACAAAAATGAACTTCGTATTTTACTATAATTACTCATTCAAAGATTTGTAATAAAAATTTTAGATTACTAAAATAAGCAATAAAAAAAATTTTTCATCATGAAGGAGAGAAAAAAAAATATGCAGATATGCAAGGGATTTCTCTTTAGTATTAAAAAAAATAAGCACTTTTTGTCACACTTCGAAGGAGGAAAAAAAAAAATTTCTTATAAAGGAATTTTCCTTAAAGGAGCAAAAGCTCCTCTAATATTTCTATACTTTTTTTTTCACAACATCTTTCTTGATTAGGACTTTTAAAAACGCACGCATTCCTCTATAAATCGCACACTTCAACTGTGTTTCTTGGGCACTAAGAACAGTCACAATTTCTTTATGAGGACTCAAACAAAAGCGAGCGGTCTGACTCCAGGCATCAGCATTCTAGTAGCCGCGAATGTACCGGAAGCGTATTGACAAAACATACCGTAGATAATAAACGCGGCGATTGCAGGTTGAATTGGCGATGGATTACGCGTAAATGTGGTGGGAGAACGAAATTACATTAACCTAAACAGTGTAATTCGATATTCTTTTTCTCCTCCTCTACTAGCCATAATGAATAAAAATAACTCATTAATTCTCTTTAGAAGAGAATTAAAAAAGAAAATAACCTTTTTATTGTCAGGATCACTTTACAAATACCCTGTATTCATATTTTATTAAACACTATAATTTATATTTTATAAAACGATCTAGTTTTTTGATATAACAGATTCAATTTTAAAATTTTTTTTTACATGAATTGTGTTTGCGAAGAAATAAAAATAATTTAGTACTACTGAACCAATCACAAAAAATAACATAACATTTTAATACTATGTTTTATTGAAACGCTATTTTGAAGAATTAATTCTATTTAACTTTTATTGCAAGAAAACATAACCTGTTTTATTTTAGTGATATTTTCTATTAAATCAATATTCTCTATAAAAGAATAATGTAAGCTTTTTTATAAAGATTATTTTTTTAGAAATTAACAAAGACATATTATTTACTAGAAAAAAAATAGAGTATTCAAAAATGTTATCACGCTTTAAAGTAATAGTTTCTTGTAAACGAAATAATCAATATTTTTAAAATAAAGTTTGAAAGCGTTTGTTTCATTACTAGAAGCATTCATTATAAAAAAAATATATATTAAATTACTTTTTTGCATAATTTTATGAAATAACTTTTTTTTGGAATGAGATGAGATTTTAAACTTTGTGAAAAATTGATTCAATTCCTTAATATATATAAAAGTCGGTAAATACTTCATTCATTATGGAGGTCATAGATAACTTGATACCTTTTCAATATAAGAATAATAAATGCAATTAATAGAAAATGCACAATTTTAAAAATATATTTTATTTACACGCATTGCGTACAGGTTATAATGCAACTATCATACGTAACATAAATTTATAGATTCCTAAATACTGTTATATGAGTTTGGTAATTAAAAATATAATTAAAAAATAACATAATTAAAAAATAACATAATTAAAAAAAATTTCAACCTTCAATTAAAAACTTCCTGTTGTCATATATTAATAATAATTATAATTTTTAGCAACTTTTTTGGGCACAAATTTTTAATTCTCGAACTTAATACTATCCTTTATATGAAAATATCAGAAAATTTATAAAAGAAAAACTATATTTTAAAATTGAGACATTGGCGACAACAGAGGTTAGATGTATGTGCTGAGTTTAAATAAATTATATGTTATAAAACTCACATTTAAGATTTAGATCAATTTATTATCAGGTCATAAGAGTGTTTTTTAATAAATAAATGTAGTGATTGTTTGATTTACAATTGTAAGGTCCTGGGTGTTTAATGTTAAGTTATACATTTCTTTAGAAATAATATTTGAAATATGCAAAGCAGGGCGGCATTCATTTCAACTTAAAAATCATCAACTTAACTTTCAATAACTATAGATAAATAAAAAACAAAAGTTTGATAAAAACTTTAAAAGAAATACTTTTAGAAAAATTCTTTCTAAATAATATTTAAATAAAACACAATCACTTCGTCTGAGTGATTCTGTAAGAAATTCTAAACTTTACAATTTTACAAGTTAGGTGAAAAGTAAATATCTACAATAGTGGTAGGGAATTAAGGAAATTCTAAATCTAAAGTTTGAGTCCTAGAACGTAAACATCTGATCATTAGATCAAAAGTTAGTTTTAGATTTTTCGTTTATTGCTCACTGTACACTAAAAGGTGATTTTTTTTTCTTTTGAAATTTTGATTTTAATGCCCTTACTTCAACCTCCTTCGAGTTATGCTTACTTTATAAATTTAATCTCAACTTTATTTTTCTTTTCACTTTTAAACTGTAAAAGACTTTTTCTCCATTTGTAAATTATGAAAAAAGTTATTAATCTGATTGCGTAAACAGTTAATTTATTAAAATTGAACATTCTCAATTAATTCCTTTTAATAGTCATTTATATTATTAATAATAATTATTTGCACAAAATTATAATAGAGGAAAGTTTGATTAGAAATTTAAAAGTTCTTGCTACAATAATTAGGGAATTTCTATTGACAAATTCAAGTAATTTTTTTTCCGGAGCAAAATGCATTTTTATTTAAAATGGAACAGTACTGACTTAACATTTATACGATAAAACACTCTCTAATCGCTAACACCGATAACAGGAAAAAAATTTCGTTTTTTTTCTTTCTTTTCCACAAAAAGTTTAGAACTTAAAATGTTGTTCTTTCATTATAAAGCAATAGTATGATATTCTCGTATCATGTAAAACTTTATAACGAAGTTACTTATCTACCGTTTTACAATTATAAAATGAAATGATTATTGAATTCTACTTGCATTTTAAAATGTAATACTCATCTGTTCAATGAATTTTACGATTATTTTTATAAAACTCTGTATAATGAACATTTCAACTAAAATAATTAGTACAAATGAGCTGCTAAAAATTCTCTTAGACATTTATAAATATTATACATTCTTAAATTTCAGCTTTTCGCATTATTGCTAAATAATCTATACGTCGAAAAATAGTTAAAGAATTCCATAATAACCGAAAATTAAATAAAATTTTAAAAAAATTGTAAATGGCTATCGAGCAGAACCATTACGTTTAATTAATGAATATAGAATTAGTAACAAAGTCAATGCTGAACAATAAATTTTTTTTAATCTTCTAAGTAAACAAACTTTATTGTAATAATCATTTCATTATTAAGGATTAGAGGTTATTATGAAATTATTAATATTAATTAGTGGATGAGTAGGTAAAGAAGTTCACTACTCGAAATACAATTAATGAAAGTTATGAAAATTCAGAAGGGGCTATGGAGGTAATAATATATAATTTTTTTTATCTTAGTTTTATTAGGACCTTCTAAAAAATGCTAATAAACACAGTTATGTTAACAAATACAAACGATTCTGTCGGAGCAATAACAAAAAAATACTCTTTATATTTCATTTAATGCAGAAGAATCTAATGAAGATCAGCTTATTTGAAATTCTGAAATGCCACACATAACTTGGTGAATGATAGATACGTGATACCAAAAACAAAACAAAAACATAAGCACACAGCTGCTTGGCGATTTGCGAGACGCTCCTACAACGCCGATAGAAATTTTCTCCAACCCGTTTATGATCTACGGTATGATTTGTCAATACGCCTCAGTCCGGGACAACAAATCTAACTTCCCCAAAGCGCTACAAACTTCGCCACGCTTCGCATGCCAGCCTCACAAATATTTAGCTTAAAACACCTCCTCCCGGTTATTCAAAAAAATATATTTTGGGTCATTGTGGGCCCACTAATAGGTCTATAAAAAATTTCTTTGGTACAGTTGTTTGTTAAATTAAGCTGCAAGTTCGTGCCCAGTTTGAAGTTTATAGGCTAATATTATAGAGAGTTACGGGGTGTGATGTGTGCGTGCCACCTGATACAATTTTTGTCCCTTTTTCAGCCATCATTTGCTCTTTAGCAAAGAAAAATCATTCCTTTTATGTATAGAACACTTTATTCATTTTAAAATATTGAAAAAGAAGTTAAAAAAACAATACAAAATAGAATACATAAATAAATTAAAATAATCCGAAATTTATCCGTTTATTAGCTATTATTCGCTATCTCCATAAGAAAAAATAGTTATCTTTATATACAGAACTTTTTATCCTCGTTAAAATATCGAAAAATATATAAAAAAAATAAAATGAAATAAATTTAAAAAAATTGAAAGTCGACCCTCGCAGGGTTTCGAACCCAGCGCCTCCGGGACAACAAATCTAACTTCCCCAAAGCGCTACCAACTGCGCCACGCTTCACATGCCAGTCTCACGAATATTTAGTTTAAAACACCTCCTCCCGGTTAGTCAACAAAATATATTTTGGGTCATTGTGGGCCCACTAATAGGTCTATAAAAAATTTCTTTGGTACAGTTGTTTGTTAAATTAAACTCTAAGTTCGTGCCCAGTTTGAAGTTTATAGGTTAATATTATATAATATTATAGAGAGTTACGGGGTGTGATTAGTGCGTGCCTCCTGATACAATTTTTGTCTCTTTTTCAGCCATCATTTGCTCTTTAGCAAAAAAAAATAATTCTTTTTATATATAGAACACTTTATTCATTTTAAAATATTGAAGAAGAAGTTAAAAAAATAATACAAAATAGAATACATAAATAAATTAAAATTATCCGAAATTTATCCGTTTATTAGCTATTATTCGGTATCTCCCTAAGAAAAAATAGTTATCTTTATATACAGAACTTTTTATCCACGTTAAAATATCGAAAAATATATAAAAAAAATAAATTAAAAAAAATTGAAAGTCGACCCTCGCAGGGTTTCGAACCCAGCGCCTCCGGGACAAGAAATCTAACTTCCCCTAAGCGCTACCAACTGCGCCACGCTTCACATGCCAGCCTCACGAATATTTAGCTTAAAACACCTCCTCCCGGTTAGTCAACAAAATATATTTTGGGTCATTGTGGGCCCACTAATAGGTCTATAAAAATACTTTCTTTGGTACAGTTGTTTGTTAAATTAAACTATAAGTTCGTGCCCAGTTTGAAGTTTATAGGTTAATATTATAGAGAGTTACGGGGTGTGATTAGTGCGTGACTCCTGATACAATTTTTGTCTCTTTTTCAGCAAAGGAAAATAATTCTTTTTATATATAGAACACTTTATTCATTTTAAAATATTGAAAAAGAAGTTAAAAAAATAATGCAAAATAGAATACATAAATAAATTAAAATTATCCGAAATTTATCCGTTTATTAGCTCTTATTCGGTATCTCCCTAAGAAAAAATAGTTATCTTTATATACAGAACTTTTTATCCACGTTAAAATATCGAAAAATATATAAAAAAAATAAAATGAAATNCCGGTCAGTCAAGAAATAAATTTAAAAAAATTGAAAGTCGACCCTAGCAGGGTTCGAACCCAGCGCCTCCGGGACAACAACTCTAACTTCCCCAAAGCGTTACCAACTGCGCCAAGCTTCACATGCCAGTCTCACGAATATTTAGCTTAAAACTACTCCTCCCGGTTAGTCAACAAAATATATTTTGGGTCATTGTGGGCCCACTAATAGGTCTATAAAAAACTTTCTTTGGTACCGTTGTTTGTTAAATTAAACTCTAAGTTCG
>NC_092213.1:79216185-79260287 GCF_043381705.1 Parasteatoda tepidariorum | reverse complement strand
TTTTAAAATATTGAAAAAGAGGTTAAACAAATAATACAAAATAGAATAAACAAATAAATAAAAATTATCCGAAATTTATCCCTTTATTCGCTATTATTCGCTAACTCCCAAAGAAAAAATAGTTATTTTTCTATACAGAACTTTTTATCAACGTTAAATAATCGAAAAATATTTAAAAAAAATAATGTAAAATAAAAAAAAAAAAATGAAAAGTCGACCCTTGCAGGGTTTTAAACCCAGCGTCACTGGGACTACAAATCTAACTTCCCGAAAGCGCTACTAACTTCGCCACGTTTCACATGCCAGTCTCACGAATATTTAGCTTAAAACACCTCCTCCCGGTTAGTCTACAAATTATATTTTGGGTCATTGTGGGCCCACTAATAGGTCTATAAAAAATTTTCTTTGGTTCAGTTGTTTGGTAAATTAAGCTCTAAGTTCGTGCCCAGTTTGACGTTTATAGATTCATATTATAGAGAGTTATTGGGTGTGATGTGTGCGTGCCTCCAGATACAATTTTTGACCCTTTTTCTGCCATTATTAGCTCTTTAGCAAAGAAAAATATTTCTTTTTATATATAGAACACTTTATTCATTTTAAAATATTGAAAAAGAAGTTAAACAAATAATACAAAATAGAATAAATAAATAAATAAAAATTATTCGAAATTTATCCCTTTATAAGTTATTATTCGCTAACTCCCAAAGAAAAAATAGTTATTTTTTTATACAGAACTTTTTATCCACGTTAAATAATCGAAAAATATATAAAAAAAAATAATATAAAATAAATTTAAAAAAAATAGAAAGTCGACCCTCACAGGGTTTCGAACCCAGCGTCTCCGGGACTACAAATCTAACTTCCCCAAAGCGCTACTAACTTCGCCACGCTTCACATGCCAGTCTCACGAATATTTAGCTTAAAACACCTCCTCCCGGTTAGTCAACAAAATATATTTTGGGTCATTGTGGGCCCACTAATAGGTCTATAAAAAATTTTCTTTGGTTCAGTTGTTTGGTAAATTAAGCTCTAAGTTCGTGCCCAGTTTGACGTTTATAGATTCATATTATAGAGAGTTAGGAGGTGTGATGTGTGCGTGCCTCCTGATACAATTTTTGTCCCTTTTTCAGCCATTATTTGCTCATTAGCAAAGAAAACTAATTCTTTTTATGTATAAAACACTTTATTCATTTTAAAATATTGAAAAAGAAGTTAAACAAATAATACAAAATAGAATAAATAAATAAATAAAAATTATTCGAAATTTATCCCTTTATAAGTTATTATTCGCTAACTCCCAATGAAAAAATAGTTATTTTTTTATACAGAACTTTTTATCCACGTTAAATAATCGAAAAATATATATAAAAAAAATAATATAAAATAAATTTTAAAAAAATAGAAAGTCGACCCTCACAGGGTTTCGAACCCAGCGTCTCCGGGACTACAAATCTAACATCCCCTACGCGCTACTAACTTCTCCACGCTTCTCATGCCAGTCTCACGAATATTTAGCTTAAATCACCTCCTCTCGGTTAGTCAACAAAATATATTTTGGGTCATTTTGGGCCCACTAATAGGTCTATAAAAATTTCTTTGGTTCAGTTGTTTGTTAAATTAATCTCCAAGTTCGTGCCCAGTTTGACGTTTATAGGTTCATATTATAGAGAGTTATGGGGTGTGATGTGTGCGTGCCTCCTAAAACGATTTTTGTCCCTTTTTCTGCCATTTTTAGCTCTTTAGGAACGAAAAATAATTCTTTTTATATATAGAACACTTTATTCATTTTAAAATATTGAAAAAGAAGTTAAACAAATAATACAAAAAAAATAAATTAATAAATAAAAATTATCCGAAATTTATCACTTTATTAGCTATTATTCGCTAACTCCCAAAGAAAAAATAGTTATTTTTTTATACAGAACTTTTTATCCTCGTTAAATAATTGAAAAATATATAAAAAAAATAATATAAAATAAATATAAAAAAATGGAAAGTCGACCCTCGGAGGCTTTCGAACCCAGCGTCTCCGGGACTACAAATCTAACTTCCCCAAAGAGCTACTAACTTCGCCACGCTTCACATGCCAGGCTCACGAATATTTAGGTTAAAACACCTCCTCCCGGTTAGTCTGCAAAATATATTTTGGGTCATTGTGGGCCCACTAATAGGTCTATAAAAAATTTCTTTGGAACAGTTGTTTTTTAAATTAAACTCTAAGTTCGTGCCCAGTTTGAAGTTTATCGGTTCATATTATAGGGAGTTAGGAGGTGTGATGTGTGCGTGCCTCCTGATACAATTTTTGTCCCTTTTTCAGCCATTATTTGCTCTTTAGCAAAGAAAACTAATTCTTTTTATGTATAAAACACTTTATTTATTTTAAAATATAGAAAAAGAAGTTGAAAAAATAATTCAAAATAGAATAAATAAATAAATAAAAATTATCCGAAATTGATCCGTTTATTAGCTATTATTCGCCATATGACAAAGGAAAAATAGTTATTTTTATATACAGAACTTTTCATCCTCGTATCGAAACATATATAAGAAAAATAATATAAAATAAATAAAAAAAATTGAAAGCCGACCCTCGCAGGGTTTCGAACACAGGGTCACCGGGACAACAAATCAGCCTTTATTTGCTCTTTAGCAAAGAAAAATAATTCTTTTTATATATAGAACACTTTATTCATTTTAAAATATTGAAAAAGAAGTTAAAAAAATATTACAAAATAGAATACATAAATAAATTAAATTTATCCGTTTATTAGCTATTATTCGCTATCTCCCTAAGAAAAAATAGTTATTTTTTTATACAGAACTTTTTATCCACGTTAAAATATCGAAAAATATATAAAAAAAATAATATGAAATAAATAAAGAAAAAATAGAAAGTCGATCCTCGCAGGGTTTGAACCCAGCTCCTCCGGGACAACAAATCTAACTTCCCCAACTTCGCCACGCTTCACATGCCAGTCACACGAATATTTAGCTTAAAACACTTCCTCCCGGTTAGTCAACAAAATATATTTTGGGTCATTGTGGGCCTACTAATAGGTCTATAAAGAAATTTCTTTTTTACAATTGTTTGTTAATTTAAACTCTAATTTCGTGCCCAGTTTGAAGTTTATAGTTTAATATTTTAGAGAGTTACGGAGTGTGATGTGTGCGTGCCTCCTGATACAATTTTTGCCCCTTTTTCAGCCATTATTTGCTATTTAGCAAAGAATAAATAATTCTTTTTATATCTAGAACACTTTATTCATTTTAAAATATTGAAAAAGAAGTTAAAAAAATAATACAAAATAGAATAAATAAATAAATAAAAATTATCCGAAATTGATCCGTTTATTAGCTATTATTCGCTATCTCCCCGAGACAGCTGGTTTTCGAAACCTTGCACCTTCGCTCGAGGCATAAGTCACTAGCACATGGTCTTAGCCGTTTGACTACGCTTATACTGGGGTCGTGCTACTATATAGCTTCAAGTGCCCTCTTGCGGTTAGCTAAACAAAAGACTTAAGGAGTCAATGCGCCCCCCCTGATTTATCTATAAAAATTTCCTTTGGAAGGGTGGTTCGGCTCATAGAGGCCTACTGTCGTTCAGAGTTTGAAAATTATAGCTTATTATTAAAAGGGTTTAGTTGGTCTTGAAATTTCAACAATTCCCCCCCCCCCCATTTTACTTCTTTTTATTTTTTATTCCATTATGCGTTCTTTTTCAAAGAAAGACAATTGATTTTAACTCCTTTGGCATGCTAAACTATCGTGAAAATATTGTAAAACAAGTTTTAAAAAAATAATATAATATAAGTAAACTAATTTTCCCGTTTTTAAGCATTATTTAAATTTCCCGAGTAAAAAAAACTATTTTTAATATATAGGATCCTTTAATATATCGAAAAACACATTAAATAAGTAATATAATGAAAAATAAGTAAAAGAAGAAAGGAAATTTTTCTTTAAAGATTGACCACTGCCGGGGTTCAAACCCTTGCCCCCTCGCTCCAGGCATAAGTCACTAGAACACGGTCTTAACCGTTGGGACACGCTTATGCGGGGATTGTGCTACTACATAGCTTCAAGTACCCGGGGGCCACTGCGGCCCCCTAATTTATCTATAAAAATTTCCTTTGTCTGGGTGGTTCGACTCATAGAGGCTTACTTTCGGTCCGAGTTTGAAAATTATAGCTTAATATTAAAGGGAGTTAGGCGGTCTTGAAACTTGAAACTTTCTCCCGCCATTTTATTTTATTTTATTTTTTATTCCATTATGCGTTCTTTCACAGAGAAAGACAATTGATTTTATACAAAGAACACATTCCGTTTGCTAAACTATCGTGAAAATATGGTAAAACGAGTTTAAAAAAATAATACAATATAAATAAACTTATTTTCAGGAATTTTTCCAGTTTTTAAGCATTATTTGAAGTTTCCAGAACAAAAAAAAATATTTTTTATATATAGGATCCTTTGATATATCGAAAAACACTTTAAATAAATAATACAATGTAAAATAAACAAAAGAAAGAAAATTAAAAAATTTTGGACCACGCATTATATTACGCCTTTTTGTTCGTTACCAGAGGAAATAATTATAGACCTCATAAGGGGTACACAATGTGGCCCTGTAGTTTACTATGTATGTATTTCTAAAATAGTCTTCTGAAAAGCTTTAAAACGAGGAAATTCGTCTTCTAAAGAGCTTTAAATATTCGAAGTCATTTTTCAATATTAACTAACGCCAGGCCCGATATGAGACCTTATTGAGCCTTAATATTTTTATTGGACCACGTATTATATTACCTTGTAATAGTGTTCCCCAACAGAGGAAATAATTATAGACCTCATAGGGGGTACACAATGTGGCCCTGTAGTTTACTATGCACGCATATCTAAAATAGTGCGCTCGATCGCTTTAAAAAGAGGAAATTCGTCTTCTAAAAACCTTCAAAACGAGGCAATTCGTTTCAATATTAACGCCTGTAAGTCATTTTTCAATATTAACGAAGGCCCGATATCAGATCTTAATATTCACCCATAATATTTTAATTGGACCACGTATTATATTACCTTGTAATAGTGTTCCCCACCAGAGGGAATATTTATAGGTTAATTAGGGGTACACAATGTGGCCGTTTTGTTTACTATGCATAAATATAATAGTGTGTTGAATAGCGTTAAAATGAGAAAATTCGAAGTCAATATTCTGTTTCAACAGATAGCCGATTACTTATCTTAATATTGACCCTTAATGTTTATATTGGGCCATGTATTATATTACCGGCTACCAGTGCACCCTGCCAGAGGAAATAATTACAGGCTTATTTGGGGTATACAATATGGCCCTATAATTTACTATGTATTTTAATATAAAATAGGATGTTTAATAGCTTTAAAATGAGGAAATTTGATTTCAATATTCCGTTTTAACGCATGGCCAGATATCTCCCCTTAATATTGACCTATAATATTCAAATTGGACCACGTATAATATCACAGGTTAACAGTGTACCCAACAGAGGAAATAAATATAGGCTTATTAGGGGGTACACAATGTTAAGTATGTGCAGGGATAGTGATTGAAATTCCAAGAAATTTTGATTTATAGAAGTTTTGGAGACAAAGAGGTTAGAGATAGGCAGGTTGATATAGGGCCATGTTGTAATACAGAATATTGAACTCGAATTTTCTCATTTTAACGTTATTCAACGCCCTACTTTATATATACATACATAGTAACCTATAATTATTTCCTCTGATAGGGTACACTAGCAAACGATAATATGATACCTGGTCTAATTTGAATATTGTGGTTCAATATTAAAGTGAGATATAGGGCTGTGTTTTAATACAAAATATTGACTTCGAATTCCCTAATTTTAACTCTATTCAACACACTATTATATAGGATTATTCATAATTCCCTCCGGCGTTTCGAAGCGTTATAGTGAAAAAACGAAGATGAATACGGCAAAAAGAACATATGAAATTATTCCGAAAGTATTCAAGTTTTAATTTAAGCAATTGCCGGTAGATGGCAGTAACATGTACCACTGAAGCCAGTTGTAGTAAAAAAAAGGTGTTTACAAGCGGAAGGAATTATGAATAACCGTGTATATATCCGTAGTAACCTATAGGGCTACATTGTGAGCCCCTATTAGGCCTATAATAATTTACTCTGGTAGGGTACACTAGCGCCCGGTAATATAATACATGGTCCATTTTTAATATTAAGGTGAGATATGGGGCCATGTTTTAAGCCTAAAATTGCTTCATTAGGGTATTTCCTCTTTACAATGTATATATGTAGTTAAATAATATACTGTATTAATACTTGGCATTATATCCCTCTTAATATGGACCCATAATTTTCAAACTCAACCACGCATTATATTACAGAGTACCCTACCAGAGGAAATAATTATCGGCCAATTAGGAGGCCCCCAAAACGGCTCTTTAGCACATGGCCCTATTANAATATGTTTTTTTGTTGAATGGTGACAAATAAATGATTAGCTGTGAAGAATCCAGGACTCAGTGTTCCTGTGGCCCCACTCATACGACACGTGCACATGGCAGCAACGTACCAAGGCCCTTTACCTCATGGCCCTATTAACACATGACCCGATATCTTTTCTTACCATTGACAAATTGTATTAATATCATATTCCATTAATATTGTATTCCATTGACAAGTAATATTTTTATTGGACCAAGTATTATATTACTAGAGGAAATAATTATATGTTTATTATGGGGGTACACAATGCGGACCTATAGGTTACTATGTATGTATATATGTAATTGTGCGTTGAATATTGTTAAAATGACGAAATTCGAGGTTAATATATATATTAACCTAGAATGCCATCATCAATTGCAAGAATTGTTAATTTTTATTCAGTAGAATAAAAAAAAAATTTGCCTTATTCATTATTGAATTTTTTGATTTCTATGTTGTTATATCTTGATTTAGAATGTTTTTTCCTGGTTTAATTTAAGCAAGGATTTGTATAGAATATCTATTTCAGCAACATAAAAATAAACAGATGAAATTGACACTCTTCAGTCCAAAATCAGTCTTGAGAAAAGTCATGAGACTAAATTTCATCAATTAAACTTATTTTCATTTGTTCTTTATATTAAAATGTTCCTTAACCGCTTCCCTTAACAATTTTTTTGAAACAAAAAATCCAAAAAATCAACATATTTTTTAAATTCATAAATAAATACCATGAACTAAAATAAATCATAATGCACAGGTTCTAAGTTGAAATTTCAATTTTTTTAAGCACAAAAAATATTTAATTTACAATCAGTTTCAATCACGTGCAACGCATGCACTCGATTGCTAAAGGCAACACAGGAGTGACCACGACCGTGAACTTAATACAGCTCTCACGAACAGCACTGAAAAGCGCAGTGATCTTAACACAGCTTCTCACGAAGCAGCAATGAATCAACTAGTAGTATCCATTCATCAAATTCTATCCCTGCTAAAATTCTGGTAGGGGAGTACTGTAGTGTGTCAGTGTTATTTTAGTGTTGAATTGAATAAATTAAAAAAAACATAAAAAGGAGATACTTTTTTAATTATTTTATGAAGAATTCGTAATGAGATATTATGAAGATTCTTAATGAGATGCATCATAAACTATTTTAAATGAGATGATGATATAATTCAAAGCCAACAATACTATTCATCAAGCTGATACAGTTTTTTTCCTTCTTTTGGAAAGCAAACACTACATACATACCTGTAATAAAAATTATAATTATAATAATTCAGCTTAAAAACATTCTTTTGTAATCACTTTATTTATTTAAAAAAGATGACAGTAATAACACCACAAAAGTTTCAGTGAAAATAATCTTGACTGGGCAAATTTACACAATATTACATAATACAGTAAATCCACGCTAAAACAATATTTTGGGGTCCAAATATACATATTGTTGTAGTGTTATATCGAGGGCCAACATGCTTTGGGGACACAATAAGATTTTTTTTTTAAATTTTAATTTTATACAATATGTATTAACTTTATACATTATGCAAAAAATTAATTTGAAGTGTGTTAATTATCGTTAAATATTAAAAACCATCGAAATTAATTCAGAAAATAAGATCGTGAACATACCTAACAAACCATTTTTATTGAAAATAATCTAATACAGACAAACCCCGCTATAGTGAACCTTCAAGGGATCGAAATTTCGGTTCACTATAACCGGGAGTTCACTATATCCGTTACGCAGGCAATTTAACTAATGGTTCCCGAACTATTCCCTTTTATTACACATTATTTAAATAAATGACTGAAAAATATTATGTAGTAGCGAAAAATGTGTTATTTTTCATTACTCTTCGTATTGCTTACAAAAAAATTTTTTTTAATCTTTAGCTGATGAGCAATCCTCAACATCAGATATGGAAATACTTCCCGACTCTCAGATAATTTTTTCTGAATTTCTGTTATTCCGCTTTTTAAACCTGTCGAATCTGCCATTCGAGCACATAAAAGTAGTCTCATAAAATCGCTTAGCAAATTCATCGATATTTGTCCAGATTGTTGCGGCTTCATTGAATGCTGAAGCACTTCAGTAATGTTTCTTCAATATCCTTGTGATCTGCTTTTCTCAACCAATAATGAATAATTTACTCATTCCCTCTGACAGAAAATGCATATTGATCCCACTGACACCTTACAGGTGCATCATCTGCCTGAGTTGGAAATATCTGCTTGGTTTGTTTAGGGATTGGAAGTGAGATAAAAGAAGCTTATAGCTAAATTCCCCTCTATAGATGGTTTTAAAAATCGGTGTATGTGTTTATTTTAAAGTAAAAATTTCAAAATTATTACAAAAAAAATGAAAAAAAAATCAGTTGAAGACAGAAAAAANGATGATGATATAATTCAAAGTCAACAATGCTATTCATCAAGCTGATACAGTTTTTTTCCTTCTTTTGGAAAGCAAACACTACATACATACCTGTAATAAAAATTATAATTAATTTATATTCAGCTTAAAAGCATTCTTTTATAATCACTTTATTTATTTAAAAAAATGATAGTAATAACACCACAAAAGTTTTAGTGAAAGTAATCTTGACTGGGCAAATCTATACGATATTACATAATACAGTAAATCCACGCTAAAACAATATTTTGGGGTCCAAATAAACATATTGTAGTAGTGTTATATCAAGGGCCAACATACTGGGGACACAATAAGATTTCTTTTTTAAATTTTAATTTTATACAATATGTATTAACTTTATACATTATGCAAAAAATTAGTTTGAAGAGCGTTAATTATCGTTAAATATTAACAATCGAAATTAATTCAGAAAATAAGATTGTGAACATACCTGAAATCCATTTTTATTGAAAAAAAATCTAATGTTTGTTTATTCATTTTTTTGACAGTTAAGTCAACCAACAAAATATGTATTGAGTCCAAAGCACGAAAATGATTTTCGTTTGTGAATGGTGCTCCACCCACCCTCTGCAGAAAAGATTCTCTTTCTGGTGTGATGCTTGTGGTCATTTGTGACTCATGATCAGCTTTTAACATAAAGGAAATGAAATCGGATAGGAATGTTACATCTTCTCAAGAGATAAGGAAAGCAATATTAAGAACGGAATATCTTGGGGTGGTCAGCAGTGAAAAGATGGAAAAAACGACAAAAGATGATAAAATAAGATTTTTTACATTATTTAATAATTAATAATAAATGGAGAAAATAAGGTTGAAATTTAAAAACAAAATCGTTTGTTGCTTCAGTACCAGTAGTAGTAGTAGTTAATTTACGTCGCACTAGAGCTGCACAATGGGCTATTGGCGACGGTCTGGGAAACATTCCTGAGGATGATCCGAAGACAGGCCATCACAATTTTGATCCTCTGCGGAGGGGATGACACCCCCGCTTCGGTAGCCCGACGACCTGCACGCGAAGTCGAGCACTTTATGGTAGAACAGTTTAACGAGGACCAATACCGCACACCCTCGTTCCCTACTCAGACTGATCCAAGTGGTCATCCACCCGCACACTGAACGCAGCCAGTGATGCGTGACATCGGTGATCTGCTGGGAACCGTGTCTTACCGATCAGTGCACTGCGGGACTATTTTGGGAGTAACTGTAAGAAAATAATCGAACAAAATAGAATAATTACGCTTTATATTTAAGCTATGAGCATTCAATGTATATATAAGATAAACTAAATTTATAATTAAAATAAAAGAAATAGTTTGATTCGACCTTCTTAAAAAGAAGTTTGATTTAACATCGCACGCTACTGTACTAGTTATGTAATAGTAAAAGAAGATAATAAAAAAAGTAAAGTTAAATAATAGTAAAAGTAGCTTAATAATTTGCTTTGCAAGTTCGTACCTATATTTGTTTAGATTTATTTATATAAAATATTTCATTCTTTGAAACTAATTAACCAAACTAAATAATTGAATTAATAAGAAGATAATTGGATTAATAATTGAAGGAATAGAAGAGAATTCAATTTGATATGTTTATGAAACATAAAACGCATTAACTTAACGCCGTCTGTAATATTTTAACACATTATAACTCTGGTTCATATCATGAGTTTAATCTGAAATACGGATTTAATTTTTTTAAACTTTATTTATATCGTTTTTTTAAAGAATTTAAAGAGTTATTTTGTGCTGTGCACTTAACTTGATTACTATTAAAGTTTATATGTTAAAGAGGATAATTTTAGAAGGTGACCAAGCTGGTCGCTAAAGGCAGCAAGGTAAATATAATTCATATTTTACGAAAACATTAAATGAATTTTTAAAAAAAACTAAAACTTATTTTATTAGATGACACGATTACATGAGCCGTTTATTGAACACATTGATTAAAATCATGAAATAAAATAAAAAGCTTAAAATGCTATGAAAAATTCTACACGATTCCTCAAAAACAAAAACGTAATACTTTTTACAATTGATCTATAAAAAACCAAGTTAACGAAAACCAAGTTACGGGAAAACGGTAAAAGCAAGATGAAAATCAGTAAATTTACCTTCCGTATCAAAAATTTAAATTGTAAAAATTATGTACTTCTTGAAAAAATATTTGCCTTAGAAAAAGGATAAATAAATATATTTATTTAGTAAAAGCTGGCTTGATTTAGTATGACTATTTTTTATTTAGTTTCACACAACAGATTTATTTATAGCTATTTTAGATATTCCACTGTAGGAAAAAATTTCAAGTTGCGTAGATTAAGACATAAAAAACCTATTACTAGAAACTTATATTAGGTATCTATATTAGTATATAAGGAACTTGTTTTTATAATNGACCCCACTCTCCCCTACTAGTTATATAATAGTAAAAGTAGATATAAAAAAAAGTTAAGTTAAATTATAGTAAAAGTAGCTTAATAATTTGCTTTGCAATTTCGTACCAATATTTGTTTAGATTTATTTACATAAAATATTTCATTCTTCAAACCTAATTAAACAAACTAAATAATTGAATTAATAAGAAGATAATTGAATTAATAATTGAATGAATAGAAGATCATTCAATTTGATATGTTCATGAAACAAAAAACGCATTAACTTACGCCGTCTGTAATATTTTAACACATTAATTATAACTACGGTTCTTATCATGAGGTTAATCTGAAATACGGATTTAATTATTTTTAGCTTTATTTATAGCTTTTTTTAAAGAATTTATAGCGTTATTTCGTGTTGTGCACTTGGCTTGATTACTATTAAAGTTTATATGCTAAAGAAGATAATTTTAGAAGGTGACCAAGCTGGTCGCTAAAGGCAGCTAGGTAAATATAATTCATATTTTACGAAAACATTAAATGAATTTTAAAAAAAAATAAAATAGAACAGATTTTTTACTTATTTTATTAGATGATACGATTGCATGAGCCGTTTATTGAACACATTGATTAACATCATGAAATAAAATAAAAAGTTTAAAATGCTGTGAAATATTCTACAATAATTCCTTAAAATTCCTTTTATAATAACGTAATACTTTCTACAACTAACCTATAAAAAAAAAAAGCGAATGATAGATAATATGAATTAACGAATGATAGATACGGGAAAACGGTGAAAGCGAGATGAAAATCAGTAAATTTACCTTCCGTATCAAAAATTTAAATTGTAAACATTTTGTACTTCTTGCAAAAATATTTGCCTTAGAAAAAGGATAAATAAATATATTTATTTATTAAAAGATGGCTTGATTTAGTATGACTATTTTTTATTTAGTTTCACACAACAGATTTATTTATAGCTATTTTAGATAATCCCCTGTAGGAAAAAATTTCAAGTTGCGTAGATAAACACATAAAAATCCTATTACTAGAAACTTATATTAGGTATCTATATTAGTATATAAGGAACTTGTTTTTATAGTACCAGTAGTACTTATAATCACTATTACTTCAGCGTTTCTAGTACCAATAAAAGTTCCTTTGAGTGACACCTACACTTACTGCTTTTTTACTTTTGGATAAAAAAAAATTATGAAACCAATGAGCAGCGAATTAGGTTACTTGAAAATACATTTGAAATATTGCCTTTCCCTAAAATCAGTTCGATCATTTAAATAGATACGGTCATTAAAGACAACAAAGAAAGTAATTTTTGTTAATTCTTGAAATAGTGAATACTGAAAAAACTGCTAGTTTTGAATAAAATATATAATCTATTAAAAAATATTAAATTGCATTAACCTTTCAAAACTTTTTCATGGTATTAGTTATATATCAACCAATTAAAATTCATTTTACAAAATGGCGCAAATCGTATGATGTACCAACCAATCAAAATTCGTTTTATATGATCTCATAATGACGTCATATATTCTAAACTTACCATCCGATCAATTGCTAACAAATTGAAGATAGAACTGTCATAATTTTTGTACTGATTTTCTGAGCGAAATTGTTAAGTGAAAATGTTCAAGATGGTAAAGAAAACGTAAGTTTTATAAGTTCTATTTTAATAAAAATGTAAATATTATGACTACGTTTTAAAAATGTCATTAAAGTATCTAAAATAGTTTTTTAAGCTTTGTAAACATATCGATTCACTGTCAAAGTAAAATTTGACAATATAAAAGAAAATCACGATGTATTTTTAATTATAATTCTAAGACGCTTTCAGTTATTTTGACATCCTAATTGGGAAAATGTAAATGAACTAAACAGCTAACATTAAACTATTCTACTTAAGTACTTGGTATCTCTATTAGATATTTACATTTTATAAATAGCTGAGAAGCGAAAGTCTTCAACTTGCAAAAATGGAAGAAATATGATAAATAATAAATTATGTTTTCGTAGATTTTATATTCGTAGTTGTTGGTATTATATATTTCAATTTTTAGCTTATTAGTTGTAATACTTGTTCTAGTAGTGTAATTCAAGCTTCTAATGTAATATCTTTTATTGCGCTTCTTAATTTTAAGTTATGAAATAATTAATGAGATGATCTCATAATGATACGTGCTTATAAAGTACCAATTATTCATTCCCTTTTGATGCCAATGACTTTGATGCAATAGGTTTTACTTTGCTCAATTGTTTACATTTTAATAGTAAACAAAATTCTCTCGCTACATTTAATAACTTTCGAAATAAATTTCCTCTGCTTAAGCCAATGAAACTTTTTTTAAGCACTTTGATTTTCACGAGAATTAAATATTTTGTTTTCTCTTTGAGGTAAGTCAATACAAAATAAACTGGCAATTCAAAACAAAGTAATACCGGTTCATCTAAATGGTATTACTTTGTTTTGAACTACGCCCATTAAGTTATTAAATTATATTTGCTTACATAGTTTACATGCATCCTATATTCTTCTTCATAACTGCTTCAAATAACATTTAGCAGTTTTATAAAGGAACTTCATTCAGCTTCATCACCAAAATTAATGGCCATACAGCTTCATCGCCAAATTTGACGAAGCAACTAATTTATGCGTTATATAACTATAGATAAGAGAAACACCGTTTCAACCAAATACTGTTACTTAAATCTTGGAAGATAAAAGTTTTAAAAGGCAACACAAAACATTTAGAAGATGTTAAATAAATGAATATTTAAAACTTAAGCCCCATCAGTTTCCTGGGCATTAATGCAGGGTTATTCATAATCTACTCCGCCTGTAAACGCTATTTTTCCTTACTGCAACTGGCATCAGTGGTACATGTTACTGCCATTTACTGGAAACTGCTTAAATTAAAACTTGAATACTTTTGGAATAATTTCATATGTTCTTTTTTGCCATATTCGCCCTCATTTCTTAACTATAACGCTTCGAAACCCCGGAGGGAATTATGAATAGCCCTGTATTATAGGTTCATAGCCTCAGTTTTAATGCATATTTCTAAGATTTAAATATACATGGTCTTAAAAATGTTTAAAGAAATAATTGAGGTAAAAATATACTTGAGGGTGCCCCTTGGCGAAATTGGCGACTTATGTTTGGCACCATTCCTGTTTGCGCGAAACACCATGGTTACAGGAATGGCGGCCAAAACATAATGATATTTCAATAAAACATTGGAAAATTTCAACAAAACTCAATGAAATTGCAATAAACCCAATGTAAGCAAAATTAATAAACCCAATAAATTGCATTTTGAATCAAAACAAAAATTAATGGAGTAAGCACAGAAAGAAAAGGAAAAAAAAAATCCCACAAACAGGACATTTATAATTACTAATTAAACCTTCATTCATACACCAGTCAATCACTGCTTTTCTTCCATTGTTATTCAAATCGTACAGAAACTTAAGATTTATCTTATTTACCGTAGTCGCATTTTTAGGACCAGCAGCAAAAGTAACCTTACCAGCCGGTACTCAACGTAGAACTAACGGACCTCTGAAATTACATATAACGTTGAACATTTAAAAATGAAGCTAAAATCTAAACCTATCAGAATCACGATTGGGTTTCAAAATCTCCCAGCTTGGCGATAATGAAAAAATTTCATTCTTCTTTCATTCATTTGATATTTTCAAAATAATTGTCTATCGTTAATTAATATGTTCCCAATCGCTAAGGAAATGTATTCATTAAGTCTCAAGGTTTCGTGAAAAAAAAAGTTTGATCATTTAAGATTCCAAAGCTCAAACAAATTGGGAACCTCTGTCTTAAACTATAACACTTTATCTTTGAGCATTGGCGCGGTTCAGAAATTATGAAAGATTTTGAAATCTCTGACTCGTCACGAAATTTAGCCTTATCGACAAACTTAATCTATGTGACAAAAAGTAATATTCAATTTTTGAAGTTCTTTTTATTCAAAATTATTCCCATATTTACAATATTACATTTATCCAAAATTATTCATTATTGGCTACTTTATACTTTATATAATTTCATTTGATAATAAAGAATTACCAATTACATAATGCAAAAAAGATCTTGATAACTTATTTATATTTGGTATTCTGCTTTTAATTTTTTTTTAAACATGTGGAAAACGATTATTCATTTGCTGAAATAGCATTGTCATTTGTGTAAAGAGGTACAAGTACAAAAATGCACTTTTTATCTTTCATTGCTTTTTATGTTTTTATTACTTTTAAACTGTTAGCTCTCATCGTCTTGGAATTGGTGTCAATAGATTAAGCATAAAAAACCTGCAAGGGAAACGAAATCTTATAAGTTTAATAGTAGGGAGTAATTCTATAAAACTTCTTTCTTTCTCCCTCTGAACTCGGTCGCATTAAGAACATGGACATTCTAATCACTTAATATGAGGAGGATAGTTCACAGTTGTTTCGGGTTAGAAATTTCTTTTTCTGGATGGTCAGTTTAGTTTTTCACAATTTTTGATAAATCTTTGTTTATTTTTTGAAATTTACAATTAAATGACAAGTTTTGTACAGTACTATAAATACAATCAAACTATCTAGTAGAAAACTAGAGTAAACTATCTCGTTGCAAAAAAAAAACGGGTAATTGAAAATCCGATATCAGGAAGTAAATAATTGAAATAAATCCCCTGTTCAATAAAATTTGTAATTTTCAGAAAAGAAATTTTAAAATTTAGAGACATTCCAAATGTAAAGCATATGGAAAAGTTTTCCTTTTTCAATTTTTAAACATTTTGGCCAAACTGTTCTATAGAAAATTAATAATGAGTTTTTTATGGGTTGACTTGAATTTCAAACTATAATACAATTTAGAGTTAAAATTTAACTAGTTTGATTTTAAAAAAAGTGCTTAGAAATTTCATAGGGTTGACCGATTTTTGGAATGTCAGAGCTAAAAATAGAAATGAAAGTGCTTCCGTAAATTTTAAGTAGATGTTTTCGCTTAAACAGCTGCGATATCTTATTAACGCTCTATTAAATGAATTAAAAAAATGTTTGATTAAAAAAGGTGTTAAACTTCAAAAAAAAAAATTTTAAAAATTCTTCATAATTCTCTTTTAAACTATGAGAAGTAATTTCAAAAATATCTGCTTTATCAACCAATCAAACTGCATTTTAAAAAATGGCAGAAGACTTTAAATACCAACCAATCAAAATTTAGTATCAATGATCTCATGACGTCATACATTCTAAACATCACACCTTCAGATTAATTGCTATACAATTCTTATGCTTGAAATGTGCTAGTTTATATGCTAATAATTTTGTGATAAATTAAAGCGAATATGTTCAAGAGTGTAAGAAAAGCGTAAGTTTTATAAATTCTGTTCTAATTAAACAGCTGATATTTTTTTAACTTCTATGCAAATTACCAACATGTAATTAAGACAGTTTTCTCTTATAAACTCTGTAAGCTTTAATAGTCACTTGTCAACTACTATCAGACAATTTTAAACAAATCGTGAAGTATTTTAAATTATAATTGTGTATTCTCATTTAGTCTTCAGCTGTATGTCATCTAGAATAGAAAAATGTATAGTAACGTTATACTTTTCAATTTCAAAGCTATCAGTCTCGACCATTAAATCCCTATATTTTATATATAGCTTAGAAGTAAAAGCTTCTAACTTGCAAAAAGAATAGTAAATTATAAGTAAAGAAATAAAAAATAAAATTTTCGATTATATGAGCAAGGTCATTACTATAAAACAATTGGGATTATATATGTTTATTTATTACAAATTATTAGATTTTTATGGTGATTACATTAAAGTAGTAAACAAAAATAAAATTCACGCGCTATGATAAATAATTCCAAAAACTAAATTTTCTGCTTAAGTTAAGGAGGGTATTCATTTATATATAATTCTCTCGCGAAATAAGTACTTGGATTTCTCTCTATGTAAATAAGACTTAGCAATGCATTTAAACAGTACCACTTTGTTTTGCATTTCACTTATAAAAATATTTCAATATATTTGTTTATACAGTTTTCATATATCCTTTAATTATCGAAATAATTATTGAAGTCTAAATGCTCTTTGTAACTGTTTCAAATGTCACTTTGCATATATATAACTGAACTCAAAAACAGCTTCATTGCCGAAACAGAAATTTTCGAAGCATGAAATATGATAATATATAAATTATCTAGGTTAATGATTTATGTATGAAAAGACTACTAAAGCGAAACACTGTTACAAACACATACTAAGTCTTGATAGTACGCATTCCAAATCTTTTAGTCTTAGTAGATAAAAATAATAGTAATAAATATATAAATGAAATTTTATAAGTTAAGGTAAGTCGGTTTATTGGCCTTTGATATATGTTCATAAATTAATGCATATAGTTTAAACATATTTGTAATTTAATTATGTATAGATGGTGTTCAAATTGTTTATTAAATACCAATTATTAAATATATTCCACTTTTAGTATCATTATTTTTAAATTATGCCTCTTGTTTATAAGGAGTGTTTGTGTTTTAAAAGTTAGGAAAAGCGAAATCCTCGCAATAAGGTAGAGAACAATTTCTAAAACAAATTTTATCTATTTTGCTTACATTTCTAATCTAAATACTGTTTAATATTTAGATTTTTCTTGAAAATGCTAGTATGCATTACACCCTTGTCACGCACCATTACGAAAAATGGCGCTAACGCCAAACATAACGTTTTACGATTTTCGCCAAGATTTAGCATAGGCAAAATCATAGAAAATCGCTTCCTGAAAACAGCAAATAAATAAACATACCATAATTAAAAGAATTTAAATTAAAAAAAAGCAATAACTCACCGAATCTCACCATATCTGCAACTACGGATCTTAAACTTTATCGAATTTTTAAATATCACCAATGTCGTCAAATTCACCGTTTAACTTATACTAAGATTAAACGGATTTCTCTTCATAGAATTAAACCTTGAAGACTCGCCTAACAAGAACTATTTCCTAATTATACTTCTCATATTAATTTTTATAAATAAATTCTGGCATTTTCTTCGAAATTTGATAAATCGATTACTATTTACTATTTTTCTACAAGTTTGTACAAATTCTATCGAATTAATGGAAGTCTCAGGATTTTGTCAAAAAAGTTTGATCATTTAGGGCTCTTTAGCTCAAAAAAAAATAATAATAAAAATAATAATAAAATAATAAATCTCATAAGTTAAATAACAGAGAGTAATTCTATAAATCTTCTTTATTTTCTCCCACTGAACTCGGTCGCTTAAGAACATGAACTTTTTTGTCATTTACTATGAGGAAGGTAGTTCTTGCAGGTTAGAAACTTCTTTTCCTGTATGTCCAGTTTAGTTTGTCACAATTTTTAATTAATCTTTGCTTATATTTTAAACATTACAAGTAGATGACACGTTTTATGATGTACTATAAATACATTCAAAATGAGTAAATAATCTCATAGAAACAGAGTTAGATCCATCGCAAAAAACGGATAATTGAAAACCCAATAATAGGAAGTAAATAAATGAAATAAATCCACAGTTCAGTAAAATTGTTAATTTTGAGAAAAAAAATTTCAAAATTTAGAGACATTCAAAAGGAAAAGGTAAAAAGTCCTCCTTTTTGAATTTTTAAATTTTTTTGCCAAACTGCTGTATAGAAAATTGATAATGAGTTTCTTTAGGGATGTGCTTGAATTTCAAAAAATAATGCAATTAATAGTTAGAATTTAACAAATTTGAAATAAAAAACTGTTTAGGAATAACATAGGGTAGACAGATTTTTGGAATGCCAGAGCTAAAAATCGAAAAGAAAGGACTTCCCTAAATGTTAAGTAGGTGTTTTGGGTTTAAACAGCTGCGATATCTTATTATGCATTATTAAATAAATTGAAAAAATGTTTAATTAAAAAAAGTGTTAAACTTCAAAAGTTTTTTTCAAAAACATTCTCAATAATCACTTTTTAAATTATGAGAAATAATTTTAAAAATATCTGCTTTATCAACCAATCAAACTGCATTTAAAAAAATGGCAGACGACTTCAAATACCAACCAATCAAAATTTAGTTTAAATGACGTCATACATTCTAAACATCACACCATCAGATTAATTGCTGTACAATTCTTATGATTGAACTGTCCTAGTTTATATAATAACAATTTTGTGATAAATTAAAGCGAATATGTTCAAGAGTGCAAGAAAAGCATAAGTTTTATAAATTCTGTTCTAATTAAACAATAGATATTTTTTAACTTCTATGCAAATTACCGTAATGTAATTAAGACAGTTTTCCATTATAAACTTTTTAAGCTTTAAAAGTCGCTTGGCAACTACTATCTGACAATTTTAAACAAATACTGAAATATTTTAAATTATAATTCTGTATTTTCATTAAGTCTTCAGTTGTATGTCATTTAGAATATAAAAATGTATATTAACATTATACTTTTCAATTTCAAAAGCTATCAGTTTTAACCATTAGATCCCTATATTTTATATTTAGCTCAGAAGTAAAAGCTTCTAACTTGCGAAAAGAAAAGTAAATTATAAAGTAAAGAGATAAAAAATTGCATTTTCGACTATATAAGATCATTATTATAAAACAAATGCAATACATGTTTATTTAGTACAAATTATTAGATTTTTATTTTGATTACAATAAAGTAGTAAACAAAAATAAAATTCTCGCGCTATGATGAATAATTTCTAAAATAAATTTTGCCTGCTTAAGTTAACGGAAGTATTCATTTATATATAGATAATTCTCACGCGAATAAAAATACTTGGATCTCTCTTTATGTTAACAAGACTTAGCTTTGCACTTAAACAGTACCCCTTTGTTTCTCATTTCGCTCATAAAATTATTTCAATATATTTTTTGATGTAGTTTTCATATATCCTTTAAGAAACGGAATAATTCATTAAGTTTAAATCCACTTCGTGACTGTTTCAAACGTCACTTTTCATCTATATAACTGAACTCAAATACAGCTTCATCACCAAAATAGAAATTCTCGAAAGGTATATGATAACAGCTATATTATCTAGGTTAGTGATTTATATTAAAAAAGGACTACAAAAGCGAAATACTGTGCAAATACATACTAAATCTTAGTGGTAAGTATTCTAAATCTTTAAATTTCAGTAGATGAAAAATAATACATAATTGGAAATGATACATAAATAAATGAAAATTCAAAACTTTAGTTCTGTCAATTAATAATAGCTTCTATAATAGCTAATATAATACACTAATATAATAATTTCATAAATTAATACGTATAGTTCAACCATATTTTTAATTAATTTATCAATAGATGGTGTCAAAAGTGTCGATTAAATTACAATTATTAAATATGTGCCATTTTCAGTTTCATTTAGTCAAACGTGAAATATTTAGATTTTTCAGAAAAATCCTAGTACACGCTTGCACAGTGGGCCAGCATCCAAGGTTTCATAGCCAAAATTAGTATTTCGATAAAATTTGTTTCAAAATTTGGGTTTTTTTTATTTAGCGGTTTTTATGTGCAGGTAAACTGAATTCATAGTTGAAATTTTGAAATACACTAAAAATACCAACAAAAAAAAAACAAAATGGTGGCTGAAATATGGCGAGCAAAGATAAAATAAAAATAATATAGTACGTTTAAATAATTAAATATAGCAATGAAAATATAATTTTCGTAATTTTATATTAAAAATGAAAGGCAAATTATATTTCTGAAGTAATGTTACAAAATAACGCGAATTAATTACAAAATATCGCGAAAACATGAAAAAAAAACATAATTTTTGTTTTTCGGTATATTTAGTCCTCCTTTGCAAAATGAGGCAGGTTTTTTCGAAAGAAGAAACATCAAGGAAGACAACAACAATAAAGTTTAGCTAATTACCTCGTGGAACTTTTTGGAACTAAGTTTCGAATGTCATTCAAACATTGTAAAATGTCAAATGATAAAATATAAACTATTAGTTTGTCAAGAGTATTAACTAATCCAACACATTGAAAAATTGTACTATAATTTCAGACTAATTACCCTGATAAAAATGTAACAGTAAGGTGAAATTCCTATATATATATATGNATAAAATTTAAAAGTTACATTTAAGAAAAATGTACATATTTTTCACTACATTGTACTCTCGTCGGTTCGAAAAGTAAATTGTAATGTTTGGAATGATTATGAATACTTAATTTGGGCTATATTAAAACTGCCTACACATATTTTAGTTGAAAATTTAATTTTGACTTTTGGCCAAAGATCATGGTTTTCTGGCCCATAGTGGCTTGGCGCAATTAGGAAAAATGTCGCTAATACCTAAAATGACGTTTTAACGATTTCTGCCAAGAATTGGCGTTGGCAAAAGCATAGAAAATCGTAACTTGAAAACGGCATTTTCAAAGTTAAAGATCTAAAGCAAAGTACAATAATATACTACTGCTGCTATTTAAAGATTTGTAGCATTGTGACCGACACTCTTTTCATGGTTTCTTAAGTACTTATCAATTTTGAGAAGCTCTAAAAAATTAACAAACTACAGATAAGTGATTTTAATGTTCAATTAATTGAATTAACAGGTATTACTGATATTGTGCTAATTGATATCTAATAAGTACATTTGTAACAGGTGTTTTTGATCCCTTCTTAGAACGGATTAGTACCAATTTTTAAAGCGTGTGATCACCAAAAGTTCACTTTAGTAGTACTCCAAAATATTTTTGACAGAAATTTTTAAATTCCTAAACTAATCTTCTCTTTTAAATATTTTATATTTACGTAATTTTTATTAAATTATGTATTTAAAAGGCTTGCATAGGAAGAAAATTCAAAACATTGTTTTTTAATAATTACATTATGAATAAATTATGCATGAACAAATTGCATTAGTATGTCAAATAGACTAAAAATATTTAAATTGATCAATGAATAAGTATGTTTTTTTGTTAGCTTTGTTTCGTATTACTCTTTTTCATTTTTATTTTAACTCAAAACATATTTCAGCTCACTCCCTTTCAGTTTATGCATACACTAATATCAGAGTGTTGCCACGAGTGACTAAAATCTCAAAAAACTATTTGAATTCAAGATCCTATTAAAAGACATTAAAATTAGCAACTTTTTACAGCACATATTTTCAGTTTACTACTGAAAGTGAGAGCAAATTTTGTTTTCGTTTAAATATGACTAATTTGAAATATTAGTAATAGTGGTGGTTGCGAATGAATAATTACTACTTTGGGATTATCCAACGCCTCCTACAACTGAAAGCCTCCACACGGTTTCTTTTAGGTAGTCCGATCAGACCAATATAAAGGAAAACTAGTGTAAGAAAGAGCCATTTACATACCTGCCAACTTTTCATTCTTTCGAGGATGATTTTCCGCAGTGGTAGTATAATGGAATTTAAGTTTAAATGTTAGACAGAAACATACGCAGTATTTAAAAGTGGCTTAGGCAGGCTACCATAACAGTATTACATATTAATATACATGCTTAATTTTTTTAAAAATAGTGGTTGTAAAAAAGATTATAAATTAAGTTTATAAATGCAAAAAAATATATGGAAAGCTTACATTTTACTACCACTTTAAATTTAGAAATAAAATTTTACGCCAAATGTGTAAAAGTTGGCAGGTATGCATTTAATACAAAATCTAGTAAAAATAAGAAAGTGGTAGCAAATATATGTCTTAATTTTTTTTCTCAATTTCTTAATATAATTGGTTTGTATTATTTACTTGTCTACCACGACAGATTCAATTCTCCAAATATATATGATAAATTTCACTCAAGTACTACTATTAAAGATAGAATTTAGGTTCATGCGCACAACTGGTTTTCTTTTAAAACAGTCTGCACAGACTACTTATAAAACACCGTGTGGAAGCTTTCTAATGTAGGAGATGATGGATTATCATGTCGAACATTTTCGCCAAACCCGATATTATCGCCAAAAGGTAGCTTCTACGCCAATAACAGCATATTTTATCAGGGCTAAAGAGAATACAAGGGCTAGTTCACTCCGCTCTTAGAGCTGAAGCTACGATTTCCCTCCTCATGACGTCACTGTGTCTACAGATCTCGGAGATCGCAAGCAAAGATATGATAACTTTGCATCTTTCTCTTGTAAAAATAAGTTAGACTTTTTCTGGTTATTAGCCTTCAAACTTTACGTAATTAACACATTATTTCCGTTCATAAACATAGTTCAAAAAAAACTTTCTTGGTTATTATATTAAAAAAATACCATTTTAAACTTATAAAAATGTTTTGCTAGTTGGTGAAAATGACACGATAAATACTTTATTTTAAAAAGTTCAGTTTTAACTTTAACTATTAAGAAAAATGAAGGCATATATCGACACTTTTTTTATCTACATATTCTTTTATAAAGATAAGTTAAGTTAAATTTAGAATCCCTGATTTTAAAATATGTCGTTAATAGCAATTTGTTCATACTTAATCATTAGGAAACATCAACCTTAAACGCTAATTACTGAAACAAAATAATAATTTAGGTTCATAATGACATCAGAAATTTTACAATTGTTTATAGACATTTAAATTTACGATGATATAATATATAGATATTTAAATTGAAGAGAATATAATTTTTAAAAAAAATCATAAATATTTAGAATAACTACATTAAAAAATATGTTATGAAATTAGGAGAATTTCAACTATATACTATATATTTTATTTATACTTTTTACTTACATTTTAATTTTCTTTGACTTTATCTATTTTTTAATTCTTTTCACCTGCCTTTCTTTATGAAGTAGCGAGGCGGTTTCTATTTAGATAATGAATTTTTATAAAAGTTCTTTACGACAGAATAAACGTATTGCGGTTTTATATTAACTGTGTCATTTCGGAATCCATTCTTTACATAGTTGTTCATTTACTTTAGGGAACACGCGAAAAATTATACTTTTTCCTTTTGTTTTTATATCAGAATTTTTGCAAGTTGCAATCGCGCAAACTGGCATTTCGATAATAGTTTTAAATTCTTGTAAATTCACTGCAAAAACTGAGGAAAGTCATTATAGAAAATAACAAATGTCTTAGAATATCTCGCAAAAAGAAATGATCCAATATTAGTTAGAGCTAGTAAGGCCAAACGCTCCGTTCTTGAAGTAAAAGTGCGAGCTTTGCGCCAAAGTGACGTCACTAGAGTGATGTCGGAGGATCGGCGCGGCAAGAGATACTTCAAAGGAGTGAATCAGCCCTTCTATTCTCTTTAGCCCTGATATTTTATTATCTTTACTGCGTAATCCTTGACTATGCAAGTTAATTCTCTTCAGCGTGTTGAAGTATTATACTTTTTTTTTACTTGCCAAATGATTCGAATTTGACTAGCACCGAAGAGATTATTATTATTTAACACAGCGCAACTACCCAAAAACATTTGAATTCGTATGCAAACGAATTTATGTGGCAGCGACTGCACCGGAATAAGGACTTGTTTGTTTGCGCTTCGAAAGCTATCAAGGATTTTTTTGCCACCAAATTGATTGATAATAATATATATGGTTAGATTCAAAAATAATTCAATGTGTAATTACAAAAAAAAGAGGTTTTCACTTCATTTTGATTTAATTTATTATACTTTATTATTACGTACTTTTACCCTTGCATTTTTACGTTATCATTATTTTATTACTATTATTACTTGATAAATATAATGTGTTTAAAGTGTTTGTTTTGGAAAATGCTTTTCATTATGATGGTGCCAAAGAATTCACAAATTAACGGGTCGCCGGGATAATCCCAAGCTACCAAATAACTAAAGAGATAATAAATAAGTAAAAGTGAAACCAGTTTCTACCACTTTTTACACTTTTAGTCGCCTGTGGTATTCCTGTGATTTCAAATTAAAGCAAGCTCTTCAGACCTGTGAATTTAACAGTGTGATATAAAACCTCATTTTGAGACGCAAAGATATTGATAATTTAAGATATTGACCAATTATATATTATTGGTAAAACGATATGATGAAAAAATTTCATTCTTCTTTCATTCACTTGATATTTTCAAAATAATTGTCTATCGCTAATTAATATGTTCCCAATCGCTAAGGAATTTTATTCATTAAGTCTCAAGGTTTCGTGGAAAAAAAAGTTTGATCATTTACGATTCCAAATCTCAAGAAAATCGGGAACCTCTGTCTTAATTTATAACACTTTATCTTTAAACATTGGTGCAGTTTAGAAATTATGGAAGATTTGGAAATCTCTTTGACTTGTCATAAAATTCAGCCTTATCGGCAATTATAATCTATGTGACAAACAATAGTATTCAATTTTTGAAGTTCTTTTTGTCCAAAATTATTCCCATATTTACATTATTACATTTATCCAAAATTATTCATTATTGGTTACTTTACACTTTATATAATTTCATTTAATAAAAAAGAATTACCTATTGCATAATGCAAAAAACATCTTGATAACTTATTTATATTTGGTACTTTGCTTTTAATTTTTTTTAAATACGTAAAAACTAATATTTCATTTGAAATAGCATTGTCATAAGTGTAAAGAGGTACAAATACAAAAATGCACTTTTTTTCCTTCATTACTTTTTATGTGTTTATTACTTCTAAACTGTTAGCTCTATCGTCTTGGAAATGGTGTCAATAGATTAAGCATAAAAAACCTGCATCGGAAACGAAATCTTATAAGTTTAAAAGTAGGGAGTAATTCTATAAAACTTCTTTCTTTCTCCCACTGAAGTCGGTCGCATTCAGAACATGGACATTCTAATCACTTAGTATGAGGAGGATAGTTCACAGTTGTTTCTGGTTAGAAATTTCTTTTTCTGGATGTCCAGTTTAGTTTTTCACAATTTTTGATTAATCTTTGTCTATTTTTTGAAATTTACAATTAAATGACAAGTTTTGTACAGTACTATAAATACAATCAAACTATCTAGTAGAAAACGAGAGTAAACTATCTCGTAAAGTAAACTATCTCGTTGCAAAAAAACGGGTAATTGAAAATCCGATATTAGGAAGTAAATAATTGAAATAAATCCCCTGTTCAATAAAATTTGTAATTTTAAGAAGAGAAATTTTAAAATTTAGAGACATTCAAAAGGTAAAGCATATAGAAAAGTCTTCCTTTTTCAATTTTTAAATATTTTGGCCAAACCGCTGTATAAAAAATTAATGAGTTTTTTTAGGAGTTTACCTGAATTTCAAACTATAATACAATTTATAGTTAAAATTTAACTAGTTTGATTTAAAAAAACTGCTTAGAAATTACATAGGGTTGACCGATTTTTAGAATGACAGAGCTAAAAATACAAATGAAAGTGCTTCCGTAAATGTTAAGTAGATGTTTTGGTCTAAACAGCTGCGATATCTTATTAACGCACTACTAAATGAACTGATAAAATTTTTGATTAAAAAAGGTGTTAAACTTGTAAAAAAATTTAAAAATTCTTAAAAATTCCCTTTTAAACTATGAGAAGTAATTTCAAAAATATCTGCTTTATCAACCAATCAAACTGCATTTTAAAAAATGGCAGAAGACTTCAAATACCAACCAATCAAAATTTAGTATCAATGATCTCATGACGTCATGCATTCACACCATCACACCATCAGATTAATTGCTATACAATTCATATGATTGAACTGTCCTAGTTTATATAATAATAATTTTGTCATAAATTAAAGCGAAGATGTTCAAGAGTGTAAGAAAAACGTAAGTTTTATAAATTCTGTTTTAATTTAAGAGTAGATATTTTCAAACTTCTATGCAAATTACCAACATGTAATTAAGACACTTTTCTCTTATAAACTCTGTAAGCTTTAATAGTCACTTGTCAACTACTATCTGACAATTTTAAACAAATCGTGAAGTATTTTAAATTATAATTCTGTCTTTTCAGTTAGTTTTCAGCTGTATGTCATCTGGAATATGAAAATGCATATTAACGTTATACTTTTCAATTTCAAAGCTATAAATCTCTACCATTAGATCCCTATATTTTATATAAAACTAAGAAGTAAAAACTTCTGACTTGCGAAAAGAAAAGTAAATTATAAGTAAAGAAATAAAAAATTGCATTTTCGAATATATAAGATCATTATTATAAAACAAATGCGATGCTTGTTTATTTAGAACAAATTATTCGATTTTCTGTTTTGATTACATTAAAGTAGTAAACAAAAATAAAATTCCCGCGCTACGATAAATATATTCTAAAATTAATTTTGCCAGCTTAAGTTAACGGAAGTATTCATTATAGATATTTCTCACGCGAATAAAAGTACTTGGATCTCTCTTTATGTTAACAAGACTTAGCTTTGCATTTAAACAGTACCACTTTGTTTCTCATTTCGCTCATAAAATTATTTCAATATATTTTTTGATGTAGCTTGCATATATCCTTTAAGAAACGGAATAATTCATTAAGTTTAAATGAACTTCGTGACTGTTTCAAATGTTAATTTGCATATATATAATTGAACTCAAATACAGCTTCATCGCCAAAATAGAAATTGCCGAGTGTAGGGTAGACTATATTATCTAGGTTAGTGATTTATATTAAAAAAAAGACTACAAAAGCGAAATAATGTGCAAACACATAAAAAATCTTGGTAGTAAATATTCCAAATCTTTAAATTTTAGTAGATAAAAAATAACACATAATTGAAAATGATACATAAATAAATGAAAATTTAAAACTTTAGGTCTGTCGATTAATAATAGCTAATATAATTCACTAATATGATAGCTTCATAAATTAATACGTATAGTTCAACTATATTTTTTATTTATTTATCAATAAATGGTGTCAGAAGAGTCGATTAAATTACAATTATTAAATATATTCCACTTTTAGTTTCATTTAGTCAAACGTGAAATATTTAGATTTTTCAGAAAAATCCTAGTACACGCTTGCACAGTGGGCCAGCATCCAAAGTTTCATGGCCAAAATTAGTTTTTCGATAAAATTTGTTTCAAAATTTGGTTTTTTTTTTACTTAGCGGTTTTTATGTGCAGGTAAATTGAATTCATAGTTGAAATTTTGAAATACACTAAAAATACCAACAAGAAAAAACAAAATGGTGACTGAAATATGGCGAGCAAAAATAAAATAAAAATAATATAGTACGTTTAAATAAATAAATATAGCAATGAAAATATAATTTTCGTAATTTTATATTAAAAATGAAAGGCAAATTATATTTCTGAAGTAATGTTACAAAATAACGGGAATTAATTACAAAATATCGCGAAAACATGAAGGAAAAAAAAACATAATTTTTGTTTTTCGGTATATTTAGTCCTCCTTTGCAAAATGAAGCAGGTTTTTTCGAAAGAGGAAACATCAAGGAAGACAACAACAAAAAAGTTTAGCTAATTACCTCGTGGAACTTTTTGGAACTATGTTTCGAATGTCATTCAAACATTGTGAAATGTCAAATGATAAAATATAAACTATAAGTTTGTCAAGAGTATTAACTAATCCAACACATTGAAAAATTGTACTATAATTTCAGACTAATTACCCTGATAAAAATGTAACAGTAAGGTGAAATTCCTATATATATATATATATATTCTGAAATATAAATTTAAAAGTTACATTTAAAAAAAATGTGCATATTTTTCACTACATTGTACTCTTGTCGGTCCGAAAAGTAAATTATAATGTTTGGAATGATTATGAATACTTAATTTGGGCTATATTAAAACTGCCTACACATATTTTAGTNAGGTAAATGTTATTCCTAGTAAGTGGAAGTAGTTGTGCTTTTTTCATATTATACCCAATTATCTTTATACCTGATATCCTAGCTAATGTCAACTTTTAAAGTTAAATATTTCAAAAATGAGTTTTTACTAGTTTTAATACTGTTTACTAGTTTTAATATTGAAAAATTTTTCGAAAAAAAAAATGTAAAAAATTTGATGCCAAATTTTTTTTTTTAAAAATGCCAATTTTTTTAAATTTTTTTTTCTGAAAAACTACAGATATATAAAATTTTCGAAATCAATTTTGACAATAAATATGCATTATATAGTACGTGAAAGTAGCACAAAATTAATTGGAGTATGAGATAATTACAATAACTAATAGTCAGCATTGAAGTAATGAAATACCGATTTTTCTACATACTTAATTATTTTTTATCTCTCATAGGACCCTCTATGGGCCGAAACGAATGTTGCCCCCTAAAATTATTCTTCATAAGGCATACATCCTACTAGTTTATTTCAAAATTGACGAGTCACACTTCCCTAGTTTCCCTTGTTAGTGTCAAAAAAAAATATTCAAAAGTTACTTTAGTCCCAGCCGGTTTGGCTTTTTTATCTTACGTCCATACTTGGGCATTCTGTCTCTCATGAGTGGGAGGAGAGCCACTTGAGCACAATCACTGGTTGCCGAAGGAACAGTAGTCTCTAGGGCAGGAACTGCAGAACATTCGCTGTCAGAAGCTACTGATGGTTCACTGACAGAAGATGGTGTTGTTTCCAAGATGGAATCTGCTGGAACTTCTAAGGAATAGATTCTACCAACAGGTCTGATTAGTATGTTGTTATTACAGCGGAACTTAAGAGTACGAATTTTCCAGTTTTTTTCGATTATTAGCTCCAATATTTTACCTAAGGGCCAAGTCAAACGTTTTTTGTTGTCATTACCAATTAAGACAATTTCTCCAACAGCAAAATTTATAGTGGCTCCTTTAATCTTTGGATCAATTGACTTAAATATTCTTTTCGAAAACGAGATCTTAGATCAAGAATAAGTTTACGACGATATCTTATTCTTTTTTGAAACTTCGAAAAATCATTTAGAGCTAAATCAGTTACGTCAAGGGTTGAATTAGTGGCCAAAAACATAGCAGGGGTCAGTGGTTTCAAATCTGATGTGTCTTCGGACACATACGTCAAGGGTCTATTGTTTATAATTGCTTCGCAATCACACAAAATGGTGAACAGTTCATAATTGAGCACTGACCTGCCCAGTGTACGCCTTATTCGATCTTTTATTACACGAATAAGTCTTTCCCACCAATCACCCCACCATGCGGTGGTTGGAGGGTTAAACTTCCATTTTATTTGTTTTATTTCAGTTTCTCGCACGATTTTAGCCCAATTTAAGTTTTTGAGCTCAAGGTATGCACCGTGGAAATTCGTGCCGTTATCGCAATAGATGATGTTGGGTGAAGTGCGACGAATCGCCGAAAAGATAACAGAAAGTTCTCAGTTGATAAAGATGCTACAATTTCCAAGCGCACTGCTCTAAAAATTGCGCAAGTGTACAGCACTATCCACACCTTCTCGCTATTTTTCAAAAATAGAGGTCCAGCCAGATCGATTTCTATGACCTCAAATGCGCTACCTTCTTTTACTCTATCTATGGGCAACGATACTGGCTGGCTAACTGCCGCCTTTGCAGTATATTGTTTATAACGCACTCAATTTTTAACCACACTTCTAATTGTTTCTCGAGCTTTTAAGATCCAATATTTTTCTCGTATAATGGAGAGCAAAATTTGAACACCCGTGTGACAGTTTTTTTGATGTTGATACTCGATTAACTTTTTAGTAAACAGTCACTTGGCAAAAGGATAGGAGCCTTAAAGTTCAGATCGTCATTGCGCTCGATGGTTTTGGTTTTGACACAAATTAAATTGCCACTATCTTTATAAACATTAACAACTGAAATTTCTTTAAAGCTATTTCAATTTCAGTCGCAGTTAGATCGGCTAGTTCTCTTTTGTCTAAGGCTGTACGCAAATTTTTCACGAATCTGATCACCTATGCAAATACACGAACCATGGTGTGATAGTTGAAAAACCTTGTTGCATACCATAGTGACTCCTCGGTTACATTAACATTACTAATTTTTATTTTTCTGCTTTCAGCACTTAGTTCTTTTATTTCACAAATCGTGTCATTTAAAGGCCAGTTCTCACTTGACTTAAGTAACCATTTTGGTCCTTTGTGCCATTTTGATTCTAATAATTGTCGCGGAGTACATCCTTGAGAAATGAGGTCAGCGTGATTCATTTTGCTTGGCACATATCGCAAATTCTCATGGAAAGCTATCTCGTTTATTTCTTTAGCACGATTAGCCACGAATATTGACCGTTCACCACGATTCTTAATCCACCACAACGCGACCATAGAATCAGTCCAAAAATTAGCTTTAATTGGTGATAAATATAGAGAGATTCTAACTGAGTTAGCTAATCTGGCGCTTATACAACAAGCTAAAAGCTTTAAACGTGGAATTGAGGCACTTAAGGGAGCTACTCTTGAATTTACTCTTAATAAGTTTAGGTTTACCCCTGATTGAGTATCTGTCCTAACAAATACACAAGCTCCATTGGAAGTTTTGCAAGCATCCGTAAAAATATGGAGCTCAAAGTTATCATTGGTTTCAACATATCTGGGAATTTCTAACTCTTTTAACATATAAATTTTTGAAATCTATTTACAAAATTTATCTCGGATTTCTAAGGGCAATGGGCAGTCCCAGGACAATTTCAATCTCCATAACTCCTGTAACCAAAATTTAGGTAATAGTGTGGTAGCTGCCAGAATTCCTACAGGGTCAAAAATCTGTTGTACAGTAAATAATATTGATCTTTTACTCATTTCTTCAACATTACTATGATATATAAAAATATTACATCTTAACGTATCTCTTTCTAAATTCCAAGTGATACCCAAAATATTCGTATCCCCTGTGCTCTTGGTAATGTTGGGATCTTTAGAATTGCCCTATTGGAAAAAATTCCCAGTATAAAAATTTTTATACCGGCTTATGAAACGCCGGTTCCAGTATGATACTGGATCCAGTATTATACCGGACCCAGTATCATACCGGAACCGGTGTTTCATAAGCCGGTATCAAATTGATCCCAGTATGATACCGGAACCAGTATCATACCGGAATGGGTGTTTCACAAACCGGTATCAAATTGATCCCAGTATGATACTGGAACCAGTATCATACCGGAACCGGTGATTCATAAGCTGGTATAAAATTTATTCCAGTATGATATCGAACCCAGTATCACTAGTGTACTGCACCCAGTAAACTGGGATGATGTAACAATTTATTTTTAACACAAGTATAGTGAGGTACTACAGTTTAATACAGGAAGGTTAGTGAACTGCTCTGAATGGGAAAATAAAACATTGATACGAGTAAATAAATAAAGTCACCTGGTTTATACAGGGAACTAAAACACTTTGTCAAAAGCTATAGTTTGCATTATGTTTATAAAAATCAAATAAACTGTTTTTTTTAAACTTCTTCACAGTTAATGTAATTTTTTTAATAANAAAAGAAGGAAACATATTTTCGATGTACTTCATTACTTAGAAGAAAATAAAAGAGCATTAAACACTTAACGAAATTCATAAGTATTTGATAATTTTCTAGCATCTCTTAAATTAAATATTCACTGTCAAAAAAGGCATAAGAAGTTGATTACTAAATGAAGATATTCGTAAAAAAAATGCTTTAAAATAACAAAATGGCTCATGTGAAACATTTCTAAATAATTCTTCATGTTTAATAAAAGGCATTTTTTTTTTGTTGTTCATCATTGGTCGATTTTCTAACGTTGCCATTCGGGGAGTTGTAATGAGGCTTTTTTTGGTGCCGTGTAAGAGAAATATATATATAGATGTGACAAGAAAATAGTATTCAATTTTTGAAGTTCTTTTTATCCAAAATTATTCCCATATTTACATTATTACATTTATCCAAAATTATTCATTATTGGTTACTTTATACTTTATATAATTTCATTTCATAGAAAAGAATTACCTATTGCATAATGCAAAAAACATCTTGATAACTTATTTATATTTGATATTTTGCTTTTAATTTTTTTAAAATACATAAAAACCAATATTTCATTTGAAATAGCATTGCCATAAGTGTGAAGAGGTACAAGTACAAAAATGCTCTTTTTATCTTTCATTACTTTTTATGTTTTTATTACTTCTAAACTGTTAGCTCTCATCGTCTTGGAATTGGTATCAATAGATTAAGCATAAAAACCTGCATTGGAAATGAAATCTTATAAGTTTAATAGTAGGGAGTAATTCTATAAAACTTCTTTCTTTCTCCCACTGAACTCAGTCCCTTAAGAACATGAACCTTCTTATCACTTACTATGAGTAGGATAGTTCACAGTTGTTGCGGCTTAGAAATTTCTTTTTCTGCATGTCCAGTTTAGTTTTTCACAATTTTTGATTAATCTTCGTTTATTTCTTGAAAATTACAATTAAATGACAAGTTTTGTGCGGTACTATAAATACGGTCAAAATGAGTATACTCTTAGAAACCGAGTTATGTTCATCGCAAAAAATCGGGTAAATGAAAATCCAATATTAGGAAGTAAATAATTGAAATATATCCGCAGTTCAGTTTCTAAATTTCCAGAAAAGAAATTTAAAAATTTTGTTACATTCAAAATTTTTTATTGACTATTGAAAATCAAATATTAGGAAGTAAATAAATGAAATAAATAATAATTAATTTCAAGAAAAGAAATTTCAAAACTTAGTGACATTCAAAAGTTAAGGCGCAGGAAAAACCCCTCCTCTTTCCATTTTTAAATATTTTTGCTAAACTGCAAGATAGAAAATTGATAATAAGTTTGCTTTAGAGCTTGGCTTGAATTTTTATAATGCAGTTACAAATAATTATCAATTAACAAGTTAAAAACTGCTTAAGAATGACAGGTTTATGGAATCTTCGAAGCTAAGCATATAAATGAAAGTGCTTCCGAAAATTTTAAGTAGATGCTTTGGTTTAAACCGCTGCGAAATCTTAGAAACGCATTATTAAATAAATTGAAAAAATGTTTAATTAAAAAAAGACTAAAAAGCTAACTTCAGAAATATTTGTTGCATCAACCAATCGAAATTCATTTTAATAAATGGCAGAAGACTTCAAATACCAACCAATCAAAATTTAGTATAAATGATCTCATGACGTCATACATTCTAAACATCACACCATTAGATTAATTGCTATACTATTCATATGATTGAACTGTCTTAGTTTATATAATAATAATTTTGTGATTAATTGAAGCGAATATGTTCAAGAGTGTAAGGAAAGCGTAAGTTTTATAAATTTTGTTTTAATTAAACAGCAGATTTTTTTAAATTTCTATGCAAATTACCGTAATGTAATTAAGACAGTTTTCCATTATAAACTTTTTTAAGCTTTAAAAGTCGCTTGGCAACTACTATCTGACAATTTTAAACAAATACTGAATTATTTTAAATTATAATTCTGTATTTCCATTAAGTCTTCAGCTGTATGTCACCTAGAATAAGAAATACTTTTATACTTATATACATTATACTTTTCAATTTCAAAGCTATCGTTTCAGCCATTAGATCCCTATATTTTATATATAGCTCAGAAGTAAAAGCTTCTTACTTCCGAAAAGAAAAGTGAATTATAAGTAAAGAAATAAAAATTTAAATTTTCGTTTATATAAGGTCATCATTATGAAAACAAATGTGATACATGTTTATGTGGTACGAATTATTAGATTTTTTTGGTGATTAAAGTAGTAAACAAATATAAAATTCTCGCGCTATGACAAATAATTTCTAAAATAAATATTACCTGCTTAAGTTAGCGGAAGTATTAATTTATCTATATAATTCTCACTCAAAATATATACTTGGAGTTCTCTTTATGTTAATAGAACCTAGCTCTGCACTTAAATAGTACCACTTTGTTTTGCACTTCACTTAATAAGTTATTTAAATACATTTGTTTACGCAATTTTCATAGATTCTTAAAGTAACGGAATAATTCATTAAGTTTAAATGCTCTTCGCATTTGTTTCAAATGTAACTTTGCACATATATAACTGAACACAAAGATAGCTTCATCGCCAAAATAGAAATTCTCGAAGGATATGATATCTAAATTATCTACATTAGTGATTTATATGTAAAAAAAAAAAAAAACTACAAAAGAAAAACTCTGTTACGAACGCATAATAAATTTTAGTAGTACACACATTCTAAATCTTTAACTCTTAAAAGACAAAAATAATGCATGATTATAAATGATAAATATATAAGTGAAAATTTAAACTTTACCTCTGTTGATTTAGTGGCCATTAATATTATAGTTTAAAAAAATGAATACGTATAATTTAAGTATATTTTAATTTGTTTATCAATAGATGGTGTTAAAATGGTTTATTAAATACCGATTATTAGCTATATTCCAAATTTAGTTTCAGTATTTTTGAATTATGCCTTTTGTTTAAAACGGGTGTTTGCGTTTTAAAAGTTAAGAAAAGAAAAATCGTCGCACTCAGCTAGCGAACAAATTCTTAAATAAATTTCATCTGTTTTCTTAATGCTTCAAATTTAAATACAGTTAGGCAAACGTGAAATATTTAGATTTTTCTGTAAGATCCTAGTATACGTTACACCCTTGGAGCGATAACCAAAATCACGTTTCAACGATTTTCGCCAATAATTGGCGTAGGCAAAACCATAGAAATCCATAACCTGAAAACGGCAAATAAATTAACATAACATTCAAAAAGAATATAAACGAAAAAAGTAATAAAACACCTTATCTCACCTTATCTACAACCACGGATTATAAACTTTACAGAATTTCAAAATATCGCTAAAGTCGCCAAATCCACCGGTTAACTTATACTAGGATTAAGCCGATTTTTCCTCACAGAATTACATCTTCAAGACTCTTCTAAATAGAACAGTTTCCTTTTTATACCTCTCATATTGAATTTTATAAAGATAATTCAGATCTTTTTTTCTAAATTTGATAAATCGATTAACTTAAATTAAATGTACTTTTTTTTACCCGATTATCAAATTTCTTTGCGTATGTAACCTTAATTGATCTTTATCGCTCAAGAATAAATTTGCTATAAAGGAAATTTGAACTGTCATACCGTATTCGATCAAGAAGGTGGGAAAAAGAACTTTAAAATTTATAATTTTACAAGTATTATATACAAATTAATCTGCAGAGTAAACTTTTTTTCTAAAACCTGTTTAGCACATTTGTGACATCAAATTGAAGTAAATGGAAACAAATTTATCGTAATAGCGTAGAAAACAACACAATCGATCAAATATTTAACTCAAACTAGCTTTGCAATCTTAAGCAAAACTTAAAGAAATAGACAGGCTGTTAAAAATTTTAAATTTAAATTTTTTTAAATATTTGTTGCCTTTTTTCAATTATTACATTAATAGAACATATCGCTGGTTCAAAATTAAAACGACACTTCTGCAAACATAATACGTTGCAGTAGTGTCGTTTTAATGTTGAGCCAGAGACATGTTTTTAGAAAATCAGTTTGACCATAAAATTAACATTGTATACTCGATAATAGGAAAGTAATTATTAAAGACCTTATAATGTCTCAGTGAAACTCGTTTTTAGGTAAATTCGTTTTAAGCTGACAAACATCATAGAAATTATCGTTCAAATAATTGAAAAAAGCGTCTGCAGTTTAAATTTCAACCAAACTTAATGCTAACTCTATGCAACAAATTCCTTCTCCACGCTTTTCTCTCGAACGCACGAAAATTTTTTAAACATTTCTAGTAAAGGGAGCTGAAATTATCATTTGCAAACACTTTTTTATTCTAGGATCTTAATACAAATACATTATGAAGATAGTCTCACAAATACTTAATTTTATAACCATAGGACAAACAAATTGTTTTTATTATCGATAAATTTCTACAAACGAAATTATGTTACTTGTCGGTATTCTTGGCAATAAGTATTTTGTTTAAACTGCTTAAAACTCTTTCTTACTTACTTACTTATCCTCTACGTGATCCTACGCCTCCTGTCTCCAGCAATAGATCTTGCTTCCTCTCAGCCAGATATTATACATTCTTTTAATTCACCCAAACACATGCGTTGGATGGTAAGTTTGGGTCTTCCTCTTGTTCCTTTACCATCAGGGGCCCATGTAATCGCAACAGATGTAATTTTTTCTTTGGGCATTCTAAGGATATGTCCGAGCCCAGCTCCATCTTCGTTTTTTAATTTCATCTTCTATTGTTTTTATTTTAGCTTTCCTTAATAGATTTTAATTTGATACTTTGTAAGGCCAGAAAATTTTAAAAATAAATCTTAAACATTTGTTCTGAAAGATTTCTAATTTTTGTATTTCGATCTTAGTCTGTTTCCAGGTTTCTGCGCCATATAATAATACTGCTCTAACAATAGCTTTGTAAGCAACTATTTTTGTCTTTATTTCAATATTTGACTCTCTCCAAAATTTATGTAATCCCTTAAAACATGTTCTTGCTTTGATTATTCTCTGTCTAATATCTTCACTACTTCCACCTTTTTTATCTACAATAGAACCTAAATAGCTAAATGACTCTATGTCATCTATTTCGTGATTTTCGATTTTAATTTTGTCATTTTTCTTTTGATTTATTCTCATTACTTTAGTTTTCTTCTTGTTCATGAATAAACCTACACTATTTGAATATTTGTTGAATTTGTCTGTTTTAAGTTNCTTTTTTTTTTTTTTTTAAATGGACCTTTATGTGTTCATTTTCTCATAATTTTCAGTTTAAAATATCGAAAAAAGTTGTTTATTAATTAATCGTATATTTTAATAAAAATTTTTTGAAAAAAAAAATGCACAAAGATTGTCAGTTCGTGCGAACACAAAAAGTTCTTCATTGTTTTTAAGGCTACGTGGCCTTCCTCAAATGTTTGCTCCAATTGGGCGCTTTAAGTGCTATCTTCAACGGTATCACTTTGCACTTCTTCAGCTTCTACCACCATATCTTGAACAAACAACACCGCAAGTTTCAATTTTTTTTTTTTTTATCGACTGATGCATAAGAATCAAATCTGTTGTTTGTGGCGTTTTACATACACTGTGACATATCCCAATTTTTTTTTTTTTGAAAAAACTAACGATAAGTATAAATCAATTAATACAGAATAATTGATATATGAATTTTTTTAACTTCTCTAATAATTGACTAAGGTTTTTTCTTGTACGTGTACTTTAGTAGTAAAAAAAGTCAATTTCAGATTAGAAATTAAAATATGTTTTTAAGCTTAATTTGCTTATATCAATAATATATATATTTTTTAAAAATATAACAACGCTAATATAGAATTTTTTCATATTTATATGTATTTATTTATTGGTATTTTCGATATTCGACTGTAGGGAAATATTTCATGTTCCGTAAAAAAAAGAAGAGAAAAACCTATTGCTAAAAACTTAGATTAGGTACTAGTATATAAGGAACCTGTTCCCATGATACCAATAGTACCTATAATCACAATATCTTCGGCATTTCTGGTGCCAATAAAAGTTTCTCTGTGTGGCCCCTGCACTACTGCTTTTTACTTTTGTATTAAGAAAAAAACTAATAAACCAATAAGCTATGAATTAAGTTACTTTAAAATAAATTTTAAATATTGCCTTTCCCTAAAATCAGTTCTATCATTTAAATGGCTCCGGTCATCTAAGACAGCAAAGAAATTTATTTTCGTTAATTCTTAAAATATTGAATACTAAAAAAATTACTTTACTGGAATAAAATATATAATCAATTAAAAAATGTATTAAATTCCATAGACCTTTCAAAATTTTTTTAGTATATTAGTAATATACCAACCAATCAAAATTCGTTTAAATGGTCTCATAATGACGTCATACATTCTCGTCAACACACGGCTTGGGAAGCTTAGTTTCTCATCACAATGTCAAAACACGGCTTGGGAGCCTTAGTTTCCCATCACAATGTCAACATGACTTGGGAACCTTAGATGCCCACCATAGTTTTAACATGGCTTGATAAGCTTTAGATGCCCCAACACTATGTCAGCACGGCTTGGGAACCTCAGATGCCCTTCACAATGTCAAAATACGGTTTTGGAACCTTAGATACCTACCACAGTTTTAACATGGCTTAATAAGCCTTAGATGCCTCAACACATTGTCAATACGGCTTGGGAACCTTAGATGCCCATCACAATGTCAAAACACGGCTTGGGAACCTTAGATGCCCAACACATTGTCAAAATACGGCTTGGGAACCTTAGATGCCCATCACAAAATTAGAACACGGCTTGGGAACCTTAGATGCCCATCACAAAGTCAAAACACGGCTTGGGAACCTTAGATACCCACTACAATGTCAACACGGCTTGGGAACCTTAGCTGCCCACACACTTTCAACACAACCCCCTCCGAAAGGTCCCACCTTATCGCGGTGGAGGGGTTTAAAGTTCCCATTTTTTAAATGGTGCAATAGATTATTCTTATGAAATGTCTGTACGTTATTTAATAAATGGGAGCTAACCAAGTGGACCTACCAAGTATCCTCTTCTTTCACCAATAGGCAACACAACAAAAAAAATGTGTAAAAAAAATTTATATATCAATATTCGTATTACAACTCATCACTGATAATTTTTTTCACCCGGAAATGGTATATGCATTACTGTATCAGAGTGGCCAAAATTTAAAAAATATACCTTTCAATTTCAATTAAATTGTATTAAATTAGTTAATTTTAATTCCTAGATTAAATTTTGGAAGATAAAAGTTAGTCAAAACAATCTGCATCTAAAATGTTTCCATACCACTTTTTAAACTTCTCTCGGTAGTGGGCATCCTGAATTATAGACTAGTTTAGAGGTTACCAAGTGAATAAATTTGTGCCTTTATTTAATAATTTCATATAAACTTTTTTTATTAACATTAATTTTTAGGATTAATTTTAAATGCGGCTAGTGCACAATGGTGACCAAATAACCACAATACCATTGATCAAGAATTTGTGCATTCTTTAACTCAGTGACGTTGACGTAAAATTTATGCAATGTTTTATCACGTTTATTTGTTTTAATTTTGCTCTTACTTATCTCAAAAAGTTTCGTGTGTTGCAGAGTTCAGATTAAATTGATTTTGGTTGTATTGAATGTAAGGTTTAATAGAACGTCTGACAAGAAACAGGCTGTCACAAACCTTACAATGCCCTGCAGATCGAATTCTAAAATACAACAAAACTTTATTTGTTGAATAACCACAAAAGTAAACACTAAATGCATAAGTTTCCTTTTTATTTTAAAAAATAAATTGTAACAATTTGAGTAAAAAAATGAATGTGTTTTTGTGATCATGCATTTTTTTTATTAAAAATTTCAAACTCTTCTTAAACTGATAGCATTTAATGAATTTATGTATTAAAAATATATCTTCAATTTCTAAAAAAATATTTTTACGGTTTTGTCCCAATAGAATAGGCGATACATCTGTGTAGTTTCTTTACCTAGATGGTGTTGTAGGATATATTGGACAAATGTATATCGGACTAGTTTACAGAAATTTATCTTTAATTGATTGAAAATAATTTGATTTTGAGATGCTCATTTATACTAAACTAATTAGAATGATTGATATTTTTAGATATTTATGAGAGGAACTTCGTTCTCGCTATATTATTTACTTAAAAATTTGAATTGAACTAAAGATGTTTAAATTTTTTATTTATAATTATAAAAATTTTAAAGTATAATTTGTAAATATGTAATTTGTAAATAAAAATTTTAAATGCTCTAAGAAACTGAAGTAAATAATATCTGTTATATGTAGGAATTGGGTAAAATGAAAATTTTATCCCTAAATGCGAGGAATTCTTTTAAAGATAGCAGCTGTGGCAAGTATCATATAATGTAACTTTATACTAAACCCCGGCCACATTTTTTTTTAAAAAAAAAAAGAATGTTGAAATATCCCTTTTTTTCCCTTTTCTTTTTTTAAAAAAAAGAGTTAAGGAAACGAACAAGAAAGAGTAATTGCTAAATTGTTTTGTATATAAGAGGCAAGAAATAAATAGGTCAGATGAAATTTTTATAAGCATTGATAAAACTCTTTTTTTCTCTTAATTTAAACATTGCAAATAAAGATACTCAGTTTTGAAACCTAAGAGGAGTTTGAATAGTTTACTTTAGTGATGTTTTAATTAAGATAATATTTGTCATTGTATCTCTTATTTTACAACCACATTTGCAGAATAAGATTCAAGTAAATGCAAAATTGAAAAGCTATGTTCTTTTGTAAACATTTTGTTTACTTGTTGCTTAATAAAAAGAAATTAATATATTTTTCGCGTATTTACAAAGACATACTCTTATCTCTAAAGTAGTAAAGTAAGTATTATAGGCCAAGTAGAGGCCCCGCAATGTTGCCCTATATNTAAATATTTCGGACATTCACCAAAGCATATCTGTGATTGTCGACATACACCGGTGAGGGTCCGAATGTACAAGAATGTAATGAAATATTCGATCTTTCACCGACGTATTTGGTGTTTGTCGACATTCACCGTTGAAAGTCAACAACCACAGATTTCGGTCTTTCGCCGTGACATATATGCGCCGTGACATATATATAGTGCGTTGAATAGAGTTTAAATGAAGAAATTCGAGGTTAATATACATTGTTATTAGATGGCCCTATGCCTACACTTAATATTGACCCAAAAATTATACAGCATGGTGACTTTAAATTATACAGCATGGTGACTTTCAAAAACAAACTTTAAATTATACAGCATGGTGGCTTTCAAAAATAAACTTTAAATTATATAACGTGGTGACTTTCAAAAATAAACTTAAAATTAGATTAAAACTTGAGTCGACATGAACATAAATAATCGAAATCGATGAAATCGAATAGTGGCAGAACCCGTGTGGTTAAACCTGCACCGAAATGAAATAAAAAGAAATTAACAAATAAAATTCATTATATATGTTTCGGTTTTTTTGGGGGGCGGGAGGGCTAACAGCTATTTGCTTTTTTTTTTTAATTTTTTTAAAAAAAAATTAGTGGAAATCTTGAAACATCGCTATAAGATAGAATCCCATACCACCCCATTGGGTTATACGGGAATAAAAAATTAAATTATTACAATAAATATTTGTTGGTAACAGCATGAATAGTAATTAGCAATAAAATAGTTTCCCCCCAAAATGAAAAAGTATAACAAAAATATTACGTTACACGTTACAGTTAAACTTAAATTGTGCTTTAATAAAAAAAATAACTATCTATTTAATTGGTAAGCAGCAGCATAAATTTCCACATTTATTGACTTGCAAATATATCAAATCAGCAACAAACATCTAAACTCTCATATTCTAAAATCGCCATTTTGAACTGAATGATTTGACATTTTAAGCTTTAAGGCGAATCTCACATTTTGAAACAAAGTGAAATTAAATATTATTCAACTTATTCTTAAGATGAAGGTTCTCAAGTGGATAAGGAGGACTGTGTAAGTGTTATTTTTAATACAACCCTATATAGTTTAATTTCTTATAGTTCTGAGATAAAAATATTCTTCGATTAGAATTAGCTTGATTTTATATTTAAACAATTTTGTGTCAGCATACCGCATTCTAATTTTTAACTCTAAAACGCTTCTGATGTATTTTTCTTACAAAAACTGTATTGATTTTGTAATACTGAATAAACAGTTTTTTATTACATAATGTAAATTTGTGTCTTAATTTCAGTAAAAGAAAGTTTGAAATTTCTTTCCTTGTTTCTACTGCAAAACATTTAATTTGGTTTTTTATTAAAATAAATCATATTTGATATGATTATTTAAGATAAGACTAAATACTAAGTACTTTGAAGTATTCTGTAGTTCACAAAATTTGACGAATTAACAAATTCAAAAACATATTTGTTAATTTCAATTTCTGCTTTGAGGGGCATTTTCAATAGCGTAAAAATTTGAAACTGAAGTAAATAATATCTGTTATATGTGGGAATTGGGTAAAATTCTAGACTAGCCCACCTCTTGGCAACTTTATGAAATCTCGTCAAGTTGGTGATTACTGTTATCAACGTAGTTTTTTGAGTATTGAAAAAAAGAATTTAGATTATTTCATGTTTATTAAAGTATATTTAATGGAATAAAAAATAACATATTTTTATAAAATGATTGTAAATTAAATAATATGGTTAAAAACTGAAATAATATTCATGATTCTAACAGCAAGAGATCAGAAGCGTAAAGGGTTAAAAAAATGAGACCCTTTTACCTCTCTTCTAACGAAATCACGTAGGTATAACTATCACGTAGGTAGTATACATATCAAATAATCAATCACGTATAAGAATTATGGTTGAAATTAGAAAAATTCTCTCCGAAATATCTTCCGGAACCCGAGATTTTAAAAAAAATCGCCAAGGAGTGGGGTATTTTAGGATCCACCCAAAAATTTAATAAATGCTTAATCCATTCTCGGTAATGATTTGTGCGTTTATTTTAAATAATACGTTTAATTAAAACCATGATGCAAATAAATTGCCAAGAATGAAATAAAATCTAAAGTTGTGCGGGATTACAAAAGACAACATACATAAAACTTTTCATATTTTGAGTGTTACCTGAATTCAAAGGTACTATACTTTATCTAAAGAGCAGCAAAACAAATCACTTAAATATTATTGACACCAGTGATGTGTAATTAATTGATTCTGATAATAGATAGTGCTCATAAAGTCATAATAGCTTATGGTAATAGATACCTGATATACTAATATAAGTACCGCGGTAATTTTTTTTCTGCAGTGAAACGGAATAGTACATATTTGAACATATTAATTACCGCATAACAAACCAACGTAAAAGCCTTTTATCCAATATTTCATAGC
>NC_092213.1:79110424-79215685 GCF_043381705.1 Parasteatoda tepidariorum | reverse complement strand
CTTGGCCTTTTTCCCAACTTGCACCCATGTGTTGGACTAAACCAGCGCTATTTTGAGTAGACAAATGACACAGGAGAATGAACTGTTAGAGTTCAATCCTTTAATTCCTTCTCGCTCCCGAGAAAATGACGGGATGAGGTTTCGCCCTCTATTTCTCGCTCCCGTGAAATATCCGGGCTGGAGTGTTCAGTAATAAAGCGCTAAAAAGAATTAAAACTAATTCATTTCTCTTGCCCGAAAAACATTTTATGTCTCCTTTTACACACCAGGTGGCAGTACCAGATATTTTGAAGGGAATTGTAGGTATTTTCTACGACACCAGATGTCAACTTTAATCAAATACGTGTATTTATCAAAATAGGGACTTTTATGACCGTTTTCTTGAAAATTAACCGATCGTTAAGTTGTTTATAGTTCCACTTTGATCAGCCTGTGTAGGGACCGAGAGTGCGCAGTATCAGTCATCGTTAAACTGTTCTACCGTAAAGTGCACTACTTCGCGCGTAGGTCTCCGGGCTACCAAAGCGGAGGAGTCATCCCTTCTGCAGAAGATCAAAAATGTGATGGCATGTCTTCGGATAATCCTAAAGACATTTCCCAGATCGTCGTTAAAAGCTCATTGTACAGCTTTAGTACTACGTTAATAAAATACCTGTCATTCCTTTAATAAAAATATCTTATGCATAAAACATAAACTTGACATTCAAAATCATTTATACGCATACTTTTTTAACGCTAAATACTTTAACTCTTGTCATAGTGCAACTCAACGCTTTGCAATTTATCGCAGCTCTTAGAAGTAAGTTTTATTTTGCTTGTTTAAACTCTGAAATAAAATTTACTAAGCGCCCTGCTTAAATATTCATAGATTAATTTAATAAATATTTAAACTTGGTGTTTTTGGGCAGACAATAATTGTTTACTTTTTTTTTTAAATACTAGATATTCCCCATGTGTGATAAGCAGTCTTTAAAAAAAAATTACAACCTCGAAAATTGCTTCCTCAACGTTACAAAAAAATCTTTTATCAGTAGATAATTATAAATGCTATCTAACTTCGAAACAGATGATATTGATTTATAACCGACATTGAACAACCGACCCAATTTTGGGTTTTCCGACAGCAAATGTTAAACCTCCGTAGACTTGTAAATTTGAACCCATTCCAGAAGACAATGGAACTCCTGGATCAAATATCGAGAGATATTCGCTTACGTGGATGACTTTTTGAAGTTATACTTCTTATGCGACTTCCAACAAGGTTGCGTTAACGTTTAACGCTACATTTTTATTGACCGGGAAATAACGTGGTAGGATCCAGTTTTCCCTCATTCATTTCCATATTGTTTTGGTTCTCACTAGCATAAAAATAATAAAAGTATTGTTTTTCTATAAATATTTTTTTAGTTTGTTTTGATACACATATAATTTAATAGGGTAGTATTTTTTACTAGGGGGCAAAGCCCCCTGTTCGCTACCGCTCACCAACCCCGATGATTGCTTCGCAATAATTGTTTTTTCTTGCCAGAAAACAGTTTTTCTACTAAAATTAAAAATATTCACTTAACATCTATGTACTAAAAGGANCTCTTAGAAGTAAGTTTTATTTTGCTTGTTTAAACTCTGAAATAAAATTTACTAAGCGCCCTGCTTAAATATTCATAGATTAATTTAATAAATATTTAAACTTGGTGTTTTTGGGCAGACAATAATTGTTTACTTTTTTTTAAAATACTAGATATTCCCCATGTGTGATAAGCAGTCTTTAAAAAAAAATTACAACCTCGAAAATTGTTTCCTCAACGTTATAAAAAAAAGAAAAAAAGATTTTTTATAAAATTGTTTCCTCAACGTTATAAAAAAATCTTTTACCAGTAATTATAAATACTATCTAACTTCAAAACTGATGATATTTATTTATAACCGGCATTGAACAACAGACCTACTTTTGGGTTTTCCGACAACAAATGTTAAACCTCCGTAGACTTGTAAATTTGAACCCAATCCAGAAGACAATGGTACTCCTGGATCAAATATCAAGAGATATTCGCTTACGTGGATGACTTTTTGAAGTTATACTTCTTATGCGACATCCAACAAGGTTGCGTTAACGTTTAACGCTACATTTTTATTGGCCGGGAAATCACGTGGTAGGATCCAGTTTTCTCTCATTCATTTCCATATTGTTTCGGTTCTCACTAGCATAAAAATAATAAAAGTATTGTTTTTCTATAAATATTTTTTTAGTTTGTTTTGATACACACATAATTTAATAGGGTAGTATTTTTTATTTTCAAATTTAGTGGATAACAATTGTAAAAAATGAGTGAAAACAATCCCACGGACAATGCGACGGATTTAAGGTTACAGGTACGTCTCTTGTGAATATCAATTGATTGTTTCTCTTCTGAAATTACATTATGACGCATTCACATACATTATTAATACAAATACATTTTCCATGGCGAGACGATGAGGCAACCACAAGCACTTCCACTGGTTCAAGAGGTTCACGAGGGAAAAGTGCACAATATTACAGTGATTACAGAGCACGGAAGCGAGCGGAGCAGGAAAAAGAGTCGTTGAATAGAACTAGTGATCCTTCTACAACTGCTGATTCTTCGATTATTAACGTCGCAGGTTGCGAAGTTTAACTTCTTCCGCGCGGAGGGACTCCACGCACTATTTTTTTTTGTGGAGCTAACCCGCATTTGTGTTACATGCAGGGGTAAACCACGAAAATCTCAAACGGTTCACCTTACAGGAACTACGCAAGGGTACCCTTGATACGTCTTCCACCAAGGATATTTCAGGTCAGCACTGTGGTCGGTGAGAGCCGGATGCGGATGAATATCGGTCAGTCATCGCAGGGATTCAAACCCGGTTCTCCTCATAGGAAGGCGAACGTTTTATCTAATTGGAGCCATCGCGGCTCAAAAGCTAATGATAGAAGTAATCGGGTCAATATTGAACATTTTGTGAAATTTGTGATTGTGTTCTATAGCTTATTTTCAAGATCAAAATTCTATAGCAACTTTAATCAAAAAGTATATAAACTATAAATGTTAGTGTTTTGTTACCCGAAAATATAATCAAGTTTAAAAAGTGTGTTAAAAATTATATTTACTAAATTCGTTGAAAAAGATATTGGGGTAAAAACAAAATATGAATTCTAAGCATTTTCTCCCAAAGCAATTCATAACTTTTCTAAAAACCGTAACTGAAGAAATTTATCATTGAAATTAATATTTCATAAGCTTGTCATTTCAAACCTATTTCCAACATAACAAAAAGTTTCCCTGAATTTTACGAAGCGAAACGTTTAGGAAAAAATAGATTATTTTTTATCAGCAACCTGTCATTTCTGACATAGAGTATCAACTGTAGTAAGGATTGTGCTTATTACTATTTGTTTCCGATTGATGTACAATTCATCTTTTATTTATACTGTTCAAACTAACAATTCAAAACTTAATTCAAAGTCCTATACTCTCAGTAGTTTATTTTATATTGACATAAATCATTCTTTGTGCTGAGTATTATTTAAATTCTGCCGAGGATCACTAATAAAAGTTTACTTAAAAAAATGGAATTCAGTTCAAAGAAGTAGAGATCATAAAAAAGCTATTTCAAATCTTTAAGATATCTTACTATATATAAAATTCTAATGATGGTGTCGCAGTTTTCCATTGTTGTCAGTGCATTTTTATTGGCCAGAAAATCACGTGGTGTGATCCAGTTTTTCCTCATTCGTCTCCTTATTGTTTTGGTTGTAGTCAGCATAAAATTAATAAAAGTCATGCTTTTCTTTAAATATTTTTGAATCCCTAACTTCAAGTTATTTTCCTGTACTGCTATTATTACGCTTTTAATTCAAGAGTTTAAAACTAAGAGAATTGCTGTTTTTTTTTTAGTATTATAATGTAAATCTGTCTTACATTTTAAGATAAAGTTATTTAGAAAGGTGGTCTAACAATTACTATTTTTGAGCAAATAACATTAATATACTGTTATAAATTATAGTTAAAGAGAACTGTTAAATGATTTAGAACTTAAGGATCAGCTACATGCACAATGAGATGCAGGCAAAAAAAAAAGTATTTAATATATCCTACAGTTTGGTAAGTGAAAATATTAAATAAAGGATGTGAACTCATCAAATTTGTTTCAACAATATAACGTTATAACAACATAAATGTTATTTAAAAAAATGATTACTTAGAAAAATCACTTCTGTTTACCAATAGATCTAAATATCTAATATATATAATTCTCTTACGTGGCTCCCAAATTTTGGCTTTATTTCTTTTCCNAGCAAAACATTTTTTTAATTCAATATTTTTACTTTATTTAAGGCATTTTTTGCGCAATTTTTGCATTTTTAAGGGCATTTTTTGCACTTTTTAAGGGCATTAGTTGAGATTTTTTAGGTCATCAAAATCCGGGCTCTATTCATAAGCTTGTCATTTTAAACCTATTTCCAACATACCGAAAAGTTTCCCTGACTTTTACGAAACGAAACATTTAGAAAAAAATAGATTATTTTTTATCAGCAACCTGTCATTTCTGACATAGAGTATCAACTGTAGTAAGGATTGTGTTTGTTACTATTTGTTTCCGATTTATGTACAATTCATCTTTTATTTATGCTGTTCAGAAGAACAATTCAAAACTTAATTCAAAGTCTTATACTCTCAGTAGTTTATTTTATATTGACATAAATCATACTTTGTGCTGAGTATTATTTAAATTCTGCTGAGGATCATTAATAAAAGTTTACTTAAAAAATGGAATTCAGTTCAAAGAAGTAGAGATCATCAGAAAGCTATTTCAAATCTTTAAGATATTCATATAAAAAGGAAAGCACTTTTTTAAATTCCCAATATTAGTTCACATTCCCCCTATATCTTGTTCAAATTTTAAATCGTTAATGAAATACTTTTTATTCATACTCAAGTTCAAATACATTTATTTTAAAATTTTAGGAAATGACACTTGATGTTAATACAGTTTTTTTCAATTAATTCTTTCATTAAATAGGGATGAGGGAAAAACGAAATGGAATTTTCGGATGGGTTAAGCGTTAGTCATTTTCTTAAATTTTACTATAAGCGATTTAGTTTTCACATTTTTTAAAAGCAACATCAGTGATAATTTTTAACTGAGAGCTCTATTTGAACAAAACAAATAGTTCATTACGCACATTTAAATATCTATATATATATTTCTCTTACACGGCGACAAAAAAAGCCTCATTGCAACTCCCCGAATGGTAACACTAGAAAATCGACCAATGATTGCAGCTAAAAATGTCACATGCCAAATCTAGGTGAAGTGGCTCAACATATAGCGCTTTTAAAAACGGAAACTGAAATAACCAGAGAGAGCATAAGCTAGGCAGAAGTGAGTAGTCTTTGTCGATAGATCTCTATTTTAGTATTTTGTCGAAAGCGCTTTTTTTCACGATATTACGAATTTATTTGACGATTTTTGATTTATATCACGAATTTACGCAGGTTGTTCCATTGCCATTCACTTATTTCAATTTTTAATTATAGCCAAAATTTTAACCTTTTTAAAGAGATATCAGTTTTAGAAATTTTATCTTAAGATTTTATACTATAGCACATTTCTAATAGGTTTAACGAATTACATGTCATTTATTTGAATTCAAATTTATTTTAATGACTTAGTATTCACTAAAAAGATGTAATTTTTTTTAAAAAAGTTGCTACAGGGATTTGAATGATTGTTTTGAATTCTTAGAATTTTGTGCATTTGCAATGTACCTAAGTTAGTAGCGAGCGAAGCGAGCTTGGTTTGCGAAGGAAACTACATAAGATTGCATAACAATTTTCGGGGGTTGGCGAGCGTTAGCGAGCAGGGGGCTCAGCCCTCTAGTACTTTTTATTCATCCATTCAAGTTCAAATGCATTTTTTTTAAAATTGTGCTGGATATTAATACAGTTTTTCAAATATTACATTAAATTTATTTTTATTTTCATGTGGGAGAAATTTTGATTATTTAATAAACTGAAATAAAATTTCTCCTTGTTGATCTAAGTCAATATCAATAACTTATCATATCATATAATCAGAGCTTAATATTACTTATCATATCTTAATTATTACTTATCATATCATATACAATATCATATATCATATACAATATCATATCATATCATATAATCAGACTTAGATCAATATCAATAACTTTGTCAATACATGATTTCTTCCCTAAACATGTTGTTAAAGTGAAAGCACTAAAATTTTATAGCTAAATTTTATATTATTTTTCAGCTCTCACAGTTGCTATCACAGTGACAAAATTTTGAGATGTTTCAATAGCACCTTCTTATAGAAGCTCACTGCAAACAATCAAGCATTTAGAACGATGTATAAACAGCGATGCTAGGCAGTGATAAAGAGTAGGGTGTCTTACCAAATTTTGTCGTATCAGCAGCTCAACTGACTCTACCGAAAAAGTTGTAGTCATTTATACTTCCTCCTACATCTCTATTCACTGGAGAGAAAAAAATCTACATCCATATAAAAATGTAGAGACCCGTATAAACCAAATTTTACAAAATTATTTTTTTAAAACTTTGTTTATATGGATATAACAATCCTTACAGACCCCATGTTTAAAAAATTTTGGTGAACGAAAGAAAAGTGTTACTGCTATGTTAAATATTGTGTTTATATGTCTATGCTAATGTTAATGTCAGTGCTATATGTAATTTGATTCTTTTTAATAACGGAGTTGCAAGCTGTGATGGCTCCGGAAATAGAGCGTTCTCCTTCTATTGAGGTGAACCGGGTACGAATCCCAGCGATGGCTGGTAGATACGAATTCCGCATCCGGCTTGCATCGACCATAGTGCTGACGCGAAATATTCTCAGTGTTAGAAGGATCATGGGTCCGTCAGGCTAACCGTGAAAGGTACTCGTGGTCTTCCTCTTAATGTAAATCAAAGACGAGTTAGTTCCAACAAAGTCTTTCACGAAGACCAATTTTTCTCCCAATACTTACTCCAGGAGTTCTCTTGTCTTCTGGATTGGGTTCAAAATGATAAGGCTTTGAAGTTTAACGTTAGCAGTCGTAAACATAAAAGCTGAGTCGGCTGTTCAACGACGGGTATAAAATCATATATGAGAGTTACGTTTAATGTTGACATTAAACTAAGTAATATCTGTTTTCATGCATTTTCAAATAACATTGTTCCATGAAAAGGAAAGATTAACGTAAGTGTGAGGTATAAAGACAAATATATGAACTCTATTACGTGCTAACTGGACATGCTTCTGTCGCAATTGCATCAGAAGCCTCGAACTGAAAGATTGTCACAAAATTCTACAAATCTGTCTTTGTTTACAAAATAGATTCGATACTAAGTGAATTTCATGAAACTTTCAAGGAAGAGTTTGGTTGCTTAAAAAACATTAAAATATCTCTGATCCTTCCAGCACCTATATTTACAAGAGAACGGAATGTGCCATACGCGCTAAGAAATAGAATTGACAAGGTTCTAGATACCCTAAAAAGTCGAGGAATTATCACTCCTGTTGCCATTAGTGACTGTGGTTCTCCATTAATAGTAACTTTTTTATAATCGTCGTTGAACAGCCAACCCAACTTCTTGGGTTTACGACTGCAAAAGTTCAACTCCTTAGCCTTGCAATTTTGAACCTAACCAAGATGACAAGGGAAATCCTGGATCATGTATTGGGAGAAATTCGCCTTCGTGGAAGACTCTTTTGATGCAACTAAGTCACATTTGCGTTACATGGAGAAGAGAACCACGGAAACCTCCCACGGTTAGGCTGACGGCATATTACCCTGANATAACTTTTGTTCTAATGATCGGATTTTCACGATCTAAGTGTCAATCTTAATGGTTCCCGGGGGTGACCTCAAATATGCTAATTAATTAGTGCTAACTATTAATTAAGTTACGAAATCAGACACAAAAACGTACTTTCTCTGAATAAACATATATATTTTTTTTTACATATTTGAATTTCTTATCTTCAAAATATAGGGGATAGCCGCAATCTGGGAAAAAAAAAATTTCCCTTTAATAACGGCAGGCACTAAACTTTTCGTTCTTCGCCATAGAAGATGCCGGAATTGTTACTCATTTAGCGTTACCCAGTGGGCACCTGTGAACCAAAATCACGGAGGCGAGCAACGTTACCCACGCCATACTGGCGCAAACCCGTTCATAGGGTGGGCCTCATTCACACAACAGAAGACAACACAGAGAGAGAAACATCTATGCCCAGAGCGGGATTCGAACCCGCGACCATTGGCTCCGCAGTCAGACACGCTAACCACTCGGCCACCTGGCCGGCAATCTGGGAAATGTGGTCACCCTACTTTGATCAGGAGAGCGATTCAAAGTTTGGAATCCTTAATGTTAATTTCGCTTTTTGCGTTTTCAGTCATATTTTAAAAACTAATGAAGCAATTCAAAAAAAAAATTACACCCACTCATAAAACTCATTTACCCAAAGATAATTTCATGAAAAAAATAATTTTTTATAGTTATTATTTTTTATTATTTAATTAAATTAGGGATGAGAAAATTTTAAATTTTAAGGTATGGATATTTTTATACCATATTAATCTACATATTTTTCAATTGAAAAACCAAAAGTTTCAACTATTTTTATTTATTAGAAAATGAGAAAAATTAAAATTAATTATTTTTAAAAAAATAATTTGGCGACAGTGAAGAAATAGTTAAATGGGGTGATTAATATTAAAATGTGATAAACTTACGAGGAACTTGACTTAACGCGCGTAGCGTAAAATTTCATTCATATTTATTTCGCAAATAATCATTTGCTATCTTTTTATTTTTATTTTTTTTAAACTGTAAAATACGATATTTCTTTTTTAGTCGTCTAAAAATCTATTTGAAATTTAACAAAGAAATTTGAATAAAACATTTTATTGAATAAAAAACATTTTATTCAACGAATGTCGAGTTTTATAAAAGGATACTTCTGATAGAATATGATTATATATCAGATTTTGCTTATTTAATGGGTTTATTTTTTAGTTTTTTTTCTCAATAACTGATACAATTTAGATAATATACATCCGTATGAATAGATTTGGAATAAAATATTTATCAAAATATATATTTTATAAATATTACTTTAAAATTTTGACTACGTATTTTTATTATCTTTCACAACATCGCAAATTTCTCAACATCTTATAGTGTAAACTAACCAGTGAAGGAACACTTAGTTTAAGCTTAGTTTGCCTTTAAAAAAAAAATCATAAAAACTTCAAAATTTGTAATTTTAGCTAAATGATGGAGTCGACATATTTGTTATTAAATGCAAATTATGCAAAAAAAATTTAGATAGCATACATAATATTGTTTTAAGCTTTTGTTGGTTTAAATAATAAGTAGTAAGATAACCAAGTGAAGGAACAGTTCTTACCAGGGAATAAACTCTAAATTTTCCAGTGAATGAACACTTAATTTAGAGAATGTTTAATGCTCGTTAGGAATCCATAGGCCACACAAATGTCTAAAAATAAGATTTTTCTTGGAATTACAACATATAACCACAGTTAACGTGGAAATTGTTACTTTTTTTTCAGTCATGGAATAGGAAGTAAAATATGTTTAAATACATAATTAAAAAAACATTATTCTCATTTTTTTTCTCTCAGTTTAATAGCCCGTTTTAAATTATGAATGTTTATGAATTCCGATGTTTTTATTATTATAATTAGATCACCTTTTTTGTTTGCTCTTTTCCCCATATTTTTTTAAGCTTTTTTTAAAATCTTTTTAAGTATTTTTTTTTCTCTTCATCATACTTTCTGCTTTAACTTTTTTTTCAGCTCTTTCACTCTCTTTAAATTTTAATTTTTTTAAGTTAATACAAAAAAGTAATTTATTTCCTTTTCTTTTGATTTAACCTTCCCGTTTTTTTCCAAATTTTTGGCCAATGTAAATGTATCTTCGAAATTTCTTTTGATTTTCCAGCACCATTTCAAGAATTCCTCACTGAATAATAAATGAGGAAAAGGAGTTACGAAGTTTGAGTAAAATCCATCTCTCATTGACTTATATCCAGTGGGTTTTCAGCAGTACTTACCATTTACTTATGGAACCAATTGTTTTTGCAACTAACAATGCCTCAAGAGGACTTATCTCAAAATCAGTTTTCAAGATACTTTCATTATCAGTGTTAGTTGTATCAGCTTCAGTGCCAAAATTTGATTAACCAAATGTTCTTTTTGAAATAAATTCTTCCATAATGAGAAAAGCACGGGCTATTGGATATTTGGGAGATTAAATTTTTCTGTCAATGTTCCTTTAAAAATTTGCGACATAACTTGAGATTTCCTTCTCAAGCTTCTGAAGAAATAGTGCATCGTTACTCTCGAAGCATGTGATTTGTTGATAAGCTGTCTTGCTCATTAACTCTTGGTGTCTGCTTTGCATGCATTTGTTAAAGTCAACGTTTTCTACATCGAATGGAAAAATATCGCATTTCATAAAAGCATTTTAACTTCATCAGTTGATGCCTCAAAATCTTATTTAAAAATGGATGCAAAATTTTCTCGACATATTGTTTTACAATTCTTTTGGTCTCAAGATCTAACGGGAGAGTTCCATAAATTAGGTAGTAAACTAAACCAGAAAATTTGTTTTGATGAACAAAACTTGCTCAGTTTCAAACTGATAGGAGATTTATACCTATCCAGAAGAAGCAAAATAGGGAATTTGATAGCATTTTTAATTAGCCATGGGTAGAAATATATTTGGAAAATGTTGCTGCTGTCATTGTTTCATTTCATGAATCGCTTTTTCCAATGAAATATATAGCAGGGACAGATTCTGTAATATCTCAAAGACTTCTTCAGTAAGGAAAAACTACCAATGGAGGTACTTTTTCTTTCCTAGTTACTTTAGAATATAAATCCTTATAATTTTTAGGGCCAAAGATTTTTCCCGTTTAAGGGCAGTATTCAACACTTGTTTCGTTCGCATTGTAAATGCAATCACTTTCTAAAAGGATGCCTGGGCTACTTCCCTCCTAAAGATTCATCTAAAGTTCGTAAAACCAGAATTTCGAATATTATTCTCTAAGGGAAGTTTTGCCTTTTGAAATTATCTTCGCATTGCACTGAGTTATTGGTGGATGTTGTCTTAAAAAAAATTTCACCCATTTTTCACCTGGATGATTGTCTTTAAATGGATTTTTCCTACCAGTTCCTGTCAGGACAATAAAGACCGCAATAAGATAATAATTTAGCTAATTATTGGCGCAAAATCCTGCAAAGAAATTTTCTATTCAAGCTTTTATTATTATATTTAGTCAGTAAACATAGTTTATTAAGTTGTCTAAGATATGATGTAATAACTAATCACTACATTTATAAAGATAAATAATAAATAAATTATTATTATAATTCTTCAAATAAATTTAGCAATTAAATCTGCTTTTTGAAATGAAATTGATATAGGAACTATTCATGCAACATTTAACTGAATTTTAGGTGTCCTCTATATCGCAGAACTACTAATTAATCACTTTCCGAGCCTATTTTAATAAAGAAAAAAAAACATGGCAAGAAGGCTTACATACTTTTTAAAGAGACTGTGAAAACCATTTTTTCCTATATTTCGTCAAAAGAGGATAAGAATGATATTGCTCCAAGGGACCTACTCAATAATTTCGCTATTTCAAGAATGAAATCTATTTGATCGAAACATATTATTCATTGAAAATTAAGACGAGGAAAAAATTAACTTTTACTATTTATCTAAGCTTATTCCATTTACTTAATGATAGCGGTATTAAGGTTAAGGATATGCGATGGAAGCCCCATTTACTATTACACTATAAATGCATTAAATCATGTAGCCTGAATAATTTATTTTAAGCAAATTATTTAATAATTTTAAGTAAATAAGGGTGTAAAAATAAATTCGATCGAAATACTCCGAAAGTATACCCTAAAATATATGTAGAATAAACTTATTTAATTTGTAGAATGAAATATATGTAGAAAAATCGATATATAAAAAATACCTTTTCAAACAATTTCGTGTAGGACGGAACTATTTAATTTCGAACTAACTTGTTTGAAATAATTGTCCTTTTAACTATTTAATTTCGATTCCTGGTGCTAGGGGACATTCCATTTTCACATTCAACTTTTGAAATTTCAATTGTAAACGGAATTTTTTTATGCCCTTATCTTAAAATGTTAAGGCTTGCAGCAAAAAAAAATTGCACTGCATTGATTTTTTTTTACAAAGTAGTGAATTATTATTTTTTTCAATTTAAGCACCTGTGCCTATAACTTAGGTAAAACTTATTTTAATATCCAGTAAAACAATTCAATATGTTGTGTAATGAAATAGATAATCTCAAGGAACTGAATCAAAAATGTAAAAACTTCATTGATTTAAAAAAATAATAGATGATAATAAAAATAGACATGTTTTGAGTTCAACAATAAAAATCACAATATATTCAAGCCTGACAAGTCTTGAGAATGGACGATTATATTTGAACGCTCGAAACATGTCGACTTATACTTCCTTCTTCATATGTTTTGAAGCCAGTTGAGTTTTTACCAATTACACTGTTTTACATTTGGGTCTTGATCACTATTTTAAAAAAGGATTTTACAGTCGCTAAAGTAAACATATGCATTTTAATATAACAGGATTCATGTGGTCTTAAAAAACGTGAGAGCATCAATATTGTAAAAGTTAAAGATAACTTTAAAATTTTGAAACCAGATGTTTTTGAGTTAATGAAATTGAATATTTTATCTTTTAAATTTTTGTGCCCCCATTTCAGTATCTTAAGGACCTTGCGAGCTCTGTTTAAGTTTAAAAAGAGAGTATCGTTTCAGATATATATAAGAAAGCACAAATAATCATAGTAGCAGTGTTTGGTGGTAAATGTAGCTTATCGTAATTGAAAAACATGCTGTGCAACATTTTATGGTGAATTTGCGAACGTAAGTTTCAGTATGTATCGAAACATGAGGATGCTATTTGCAAATCATCTTTATTCAAAGAAAACCATATAACCTAAATATCTAGCAGAAAAAAGCGATTTTTTTAAACAATTAATCATACAATATGCAACATATTATTTCAATATCTTATTCTTAAACATAACATATTTCAATATTTTTAAAATGCCACAAAACATACAGCAATTCCTTTAGTTATAGAAAAAAGAAATATCGCAAATTATAGAAAGCCATGTGAATGTGCATTAGAATTACTATACAATCTACATTTCATTTTTCAAGCACTTTTTTTTCCATCAGACTTGCATGCTTAGAAGACTATTACGGGTGTAAAAATGATTATCCCTAAAATTTTGTATATAGCTGTAATAAGTTATGCTAATTTGATTTTAGTTTGAAATTCTCGAATAAATATAGCAAAAACAACATAATCTGCATAATATCAGATAAAAAGTTCATGTATTTAAATTCTAAAAACTCATAAAATCATAAATAATTTATAAATCTATTCAATTTTTCTTTAAAGGAGATTAAAAAAAATTTTTTTGTGCTTTTTTGACAGAAAGCAGCTTAAAAATTGTCTATTGCCTAGGAACTTCGAGATATTTTTAATAAACAATTAATTAAATCTCTCCGAGCAATCACAGAACATTATTTCAATTTTTTTTACAATCTGAGCTTGGTTGCCTAGCAACCTAGTAAATTTAAGCTTTCCTCCTTTGAATTAGTCAATGGGTTATCTTAAAATATTCATTTGCTCAGGCGACTTTTTTTGGCTGTTTTCTGGACCATCGCCAAATATATAAACCTTTATTGTGCCCCAATTTACGATGAAATTTTTTTTGTCTACCCCCCCCCCCTCTAATTCTAGTGTCTAGATTCCGAATATGTGAGAAAAAATATATATGCTTATTCAGAGAAAGTAATTTTTTGTGTCCAACTTCGTAACTTAATTAATAGTTAGCACTAATTAATTAGCATATTTGAGGTCACCCCCAGGAACCATTAAGATTAAAACTTAGTTCGTGAAAATCCGATCACTAGAACAAAAGTTATTCAGGGTGATATCTTTTTTTTGCGGACAGTACATGCATGGTTTTATATTTAGTTTTTATATGGTTTTGTATTGTACTTTTTATATATTTTTAAAATTATACTTTTAAATTTTTATAATTATAAATCGAAAATTTAAACACCTTTTTATTTCAATTCAAATTTTTAATTAAATAATAAGGCGAGAACAAATTTTCTCTAATATATATCTGAAAATATGTCATCACTGTATTTAATTTAGCATAAATGAGCATCTCAAAATCAAATTCTTTTTAATCAATTAAAAATAAATCTCTCTAAACCAATCCGATATGGATGGTGTTTTCTACACTAGGGAACGCTGCAAGCTCGATACCGCCTAAATTTCCGGGTAACTGTTTCCGCTGTATTTTAAAGCCATTTGACATCATTGTGTTTTCAGATTCTTGCGAACAATGTATTTGATTACTTATTACTTGTATTTACAATGCTAACAATGCTTGTGTTTACAATACTAAAAGTATTAACGCTAACGTAAGATGGTGCACAGCTTGCAACAAGAGCAAACAGTGATAAACTTATGGAAAGAGGCCATATCAAGACTGCCAAAAAAAGCGAGTTATCTGAAATCTAGCAACCATGTCACCTTTTTTAACAATATATCTCTAAATAACTAAAACAAATTTTCACTCCAAAGTCCCCTGAATTACATAATAACATTAATATCTTATGAAATACGGCAGATTTGAGCTCAGAAATTATCTAATTTATTTCTTTTATTGAAAACAAAATTATCCGTTTGAAAATATCGCCTCGCAGAATAACTTGCAGTAAGCAGCTGCAAACTTTCTAACCGGAACTAGAGCAGGCATACAGCTCGAGATTGTTATTGTTTACACTTCTACTGAAAACACCATCCATACATTTGTCCAATATACCCTTCAGCACACTACTACGAAAAGAAACTGCACAGATATATCGCCCATTGGGACAAAACCGTAAAAATATTTTTAAAAAATTAAAGATATATTTTTAATACATAAATTCATTAAATAATATCAGTGTAAGACTAGTCCTAAAAATAAATACTAATAAAAAAAGTTTATTTGAAATTATTAATTAAAGGCACAAATTTAAGCACTTGCTAAACTCTAAACTGGTCTGTAATTCAGGATGGTCACAACTGGGAAAAGTTTAAAAAGTGGGTGGTATGGAAACATTTTAGATGCAGATTGTTTTGACTAACTCTTATCTTCCAAAATTTAATCTAGGAGTTAAAATTAACTAATTTAATTTCTTAAATTTAATTGAAATTAAAACATTTTCCAATTTTCAAAAATGTTATAAATCATTTTCCACCACGTACATTTTTTACATTTTGGCCACGCTGATACAGCAAAGCATATTCTTCTTCCGAGTGCAAAACATCATCAGTGATGAGTTGTATACGAATATTGATATATACTCAAACATTTTTAACACATTTTCTGTTGTGTTGCCTATCGGTGAAAAAAAGAGGATACTTGGTAGGTCCACTTGGTTAGCTCCCATTTATTAAATAACGTTTCGTACAGAAATTTCATAAGAATTATCTGTCGTTCGATTTTAAAAAAATGGGAGCTTTAAACCCCTCCACCGCGATAAGGTGGGACCCTTCGGAGGGGGTTGTGTTGAAAGTGTGTGGGCAGCTAAGGTTCCCAAGCCGTGTTGACATTGTAGTGGGTATCTAAGGTTCCCAAGCCGTGTTATGACTTTGTAATGGGAATCTAAGGTTCCCAAGCCGTGATGACATTGTAGTGGGCATCTAAGGTTCCCAAGGNCTCCACCGCGATAAGGTGGGACCCTTCGGAGGGGGTTGTGTTGAAAGTGTGTGGGCAGCTAAGGTTCCCAAGCCGTGTTGACATTGTAGTGGGTATCTAAGGTTCCCAAGCCGTGTTATGACTCTGTAATGGGCATCTAAGGTTCCCAAGCCGTGATGACACATTGTAGTGGGCATCTAAGGTTCCCAAGCCGTGTTTTGACTTTGTGATGGGCATCTAAGCAAGCCGTGTTTGTTTTGACACTGTGTTGGGCATCTAAGGTTCCCAAGTCGTGTTGAAAGAGTGCGGTGAGCAGCTAAGGTTCCCAAGCCGTGTTGAAATTGTTTTGGGCATCTAAGGTTGGTTCCCAAGCCGTGTTTTGACATTGTGTTGGGCAGCTAAGGTTCCCAAGCCATGTTTTGACATTGTGTTGGGCTTCTAAGGTTCCCAAGCCGTGTTTTGATATTGTGTTGGGCTTTTAAGGTTCCCAAGCCGTGTTTTGACATTGTGTTGGGCTTCTAAGGTTCCCAAGCCGTGTTTTGACATTGTGTTGGGCAGCTAAGGTTCCCAAGCCGTGTTGACATTGTGTTGGGCAGCTAAGGTTCCCAAGCCGTGTTGAAATTGTTATAGCTAACTATTTTGTTGTGAAATACTTACAAGGCAGAAAACAAGTAGGTGGACCAGACCTTTTGTGTCTTCTTTGGCTCTACTGTTTCTTGGTCTTGAGCGATGGGTGATGATTCAAAATCCTGTGATTTCAACCAATCCATCACTTTCTCGTAGACTTCTTGGTTGTAGGTTCCACGTTCCTTCCACGTGAACACATCTGAGTTTTTACCTGGTATCCAGATCTCGGGACCTTTCAACAACAGGTACGTCGTGCTTAAGTCGTCTTCTTTCTTCTTTTGTCTCCTTTTCGTCTTGTGATCTTTTCTACCGTAAGTCTTTTCCAACCACATGTTGTTCCGCTCTTCAAGGTTGTAAGCTCTCTTCGTCGAAAACCTATAGAAGGAAGGAAAAAAAATGAAGACAAATTTTTGAATAATCTTAAATATTTTCATTCCGATAATGAATTGACACAAATTTACTTTTCTTGAAACTATCTTTACAAATTTATGTTTAGCAAATAAGATTTATTTTGAGGATATATTTCTTTGGATCATGCAAACATATACTTAGAACTTACATTTATTTATATTACATTAATATTTATTATATTTAAAACTATTAGTAGTTTATAAATATTAAGCTACTGTACTAACAGATAGCTAGTTATAGCTAATTAAGTTATTATAAAAACGAGGTGAGATTCGGTGGGTTATTGCTTTTTTTTTAAATATTCTTTTTAAATGGTACGTTTATTTGTTTGCCATTTTTAGGTTACGATTTTCTGTGGTTTTGCCTACACAAATTCTTGGCGAAAATTTTTAAAACGTCATTTTGGTCGTTAGTGTTGCTTCCATCCTCTCTCTTTAAACGTAACAGTGTAACAGTGTAGGTAGATGCGTCAAAGATTTTGATGAGAGCTGATGTAACTAGCCAATCTCCTTTGTTAACAATTTTGAATAAAGTTAAAAGAAAATTGTGAATTTGTTTAGCAGCCTAATTATCAGTTATCCTGCTCTTTTGGTTTCTATATTGGATAATTTTGTTTACAATCAATAATCTTACATCGTGGCGTCCTCGAACTTCATTAAATAAAAGGATAAAAATGGCTGATGATGAAGCAACCAAAAATTTTGACCTACTTAAGACGTAGCGAAAACGCCTGCGTGCTACGTTTACTAAATGCGTCACCAAGATTGAAGATACCTTAAAAACAAAAATAGTGGATGAAACAAACTTTCCGAATTTGCAAAGGCAAATCACCGATAAATTCTAAAGATTGGAATCAATTCAAGGCGAAATAAGCAACTTATTATTATCAACAGAAAATTTGATGGCATATTATGATTTCCAGACAGTGGAAACTTATCGTGATAAATACTCTGAAAAGTGTAGTACTTTGGAGGACTATCCTACTGCGATAAAAGAACTGTCAATTCCAGAAAAAGGAAAATATAAATTGCCTACAATTGAATTAAAGAAGTTTAGCGGGGATGTGAGAGAATATTTTGGATTCTGGAGCCAATTTGAGAAAATACACGAAGACTCAGAAATCTCAGAGGACGACAAATTTCAATACCTATTTCAGGCGATGGTTCTCAATTCTAAGGCTTCAAGGTTTGTACTGAGTTTCCTTCCAACGAAAGAAAACTATAAAAAATGTATCACACAACTCAAGAATCGGTTTGGACGGGAGGATTTATTAGTGCAAATATACGTTCGTGACCTACTTAACATGGTCATGCGAAATGTTACGGGCGGAAAAGCGAAAGATCTCTCGGAACTATATGATGAACTTAAATCCAAGTTAATGTGTTTAGAAACTCTCGGTAAAGGTTCTGAAAATTTTTTAGACTTTTTAGCGCCACTGGTTGAAATCAGTTTACCGGAACAAATACTCCGCGCCTACGAACGCAGCAGACAAATGGATAATACCAATAAAGAAAGTAGTGCAAGATCGTTGAATAAACTTTTAACTTTTCTTGCTCAAGTTAAAAATGAGTAAATAATGTTACTTTTCCGCTACAGCATACAATCGGCTAACTAGAAAACAAAATCAAAGAAATTGGAGAGAGATCAACCAGTAGCTACAGGTGCGGCGCTCTTAAATAGGACCAATAACTCAGGTAAGCGATTTCGTTGTATTTTCTGTTCTAAAACAAATCATAAATCTATTGATTGTTTTCTTGCTAAAAAGATGGCATTTAATGAAAGGAAGAAAATTTTAATCCAAAAACATGCTTGTTTCAAATGCTTACGTATTGGCCACTCACTGCGCAATTGTAGAATTCCGATTACCTGCAATTTATGTAGTAAAACCGATCATTGTATATTGTTATGCCCCGAAAAAGAAAATAATATTTCTGATGTAGGTAATTTAGATGCAATTAGTTCTAATACAATTAACTCTAATACTGAAAATGTGGTCACTAATACCCTCTATAGTAAAAATGTCAATAATAACATACACTATCTAGCCATTAATGACCGGACACTGTGAAGTTCGGTGGTGGAGGAATTATGGTGTGGTCCTGTTTCTCATGGTTTGGCCTTGAACCCTTGGTGTTAGTGCGTCGAACCCTGAACTCAGAAGGGTATAGAGACATCCTGGACAATTCGGTGCTTCCCACCCTGTGGCAACAGTTCGGTAATGGCCCGTTTGTGTTTCAACACGATAACGCTGCCATTCATAAAGCACATGCCATCACGGACTGGTTTGATGAAATGGGGGTGCAAGAGCTTGACTGGCCATCCCAAAGTCCCGACATCAATCCAATTGAGCATCTCTGGGATGAGTTGGAGCGCCGGTTGAGGGCCAGACCACAACGCCCCAAAACCACCACTCAACTCTTCGCCATGTTACAGGAGGAATGGCGGGCAATACCTGCCGCCGTGTACCAACGCCTAGTGGATAGCCTTCCTAGAAGGGTTAAAGCTGTGATTCGGGCGCGTGGCGGCCCTACGCCCTACTGACTTGATACTAGCACCTCATGTATCCGAAATGAGGGTTGTCCGGTCATTAATGGCCAGATAGTGTATTTTACTGTCAATATTAACATATATTGTTGTAAATAAGAAGGAAGCAACTGTTCGTGGGTTAATGGACAGTGGATCACAATATTCATATATGAGTGAAAAATTAATTGAAAAATTACACTTGCATCCCAAAAGTAAACAAACACTTGTCCACGGTTTGTTTTGGGGGAGTGTGACCCGTCCTCGTAATCACTCATTATTTGAGATAAAAATCAAAAGTCTGAATGGCAATTACACACATGATATTGATGTTTTTCTAAAAACAAAATTTGTGGGTATGCTCCCAAAGTTAATGATTTGTATGCTTTAGTTGAACTTAAAGAAAAAGGTATTGATGTTCCTGATGTAAATGTGGCTCTAAATGAAATTTATATATTATTGGGTGCCCAAACAATTAGTGATATTTTTCAAAATGAAATATATAAACTAAATTGAGGTTTATTGGCTGTTAAAACAAAACTTGGGTTTACAATAATGGGTAAAGTTAATGGTATAATTAATGAACATCAGGTATTGTCCGCACCTGCCTTGCGTGAACGCGATTTGTGTAATAAAACATTTTCTATGCTATCTTTCAATTTTAACAATTTAAATGTTAGAGAATTGTGGGATTTGGATGTTATTGGAATTCGTGATCCAATAGAAAAATAATAAACAGGTAGTGCTGCATTCTGATATGATAAATCAGTTGAATGGAAGGTATGAACTTTGTTTACTTTTCAAAGGGTATGTGACTTTGCAAGAAAATAAGGATGCAGTTCTTAAAAGGCATAGACGAATTATTCAAAGGTCTATTGCAAATAACACTATAGATGATTATGTGTCTGCATTTAAAGAATGGGAAGAATTAAAAATAATTGAGAGTTCCCACAGATTAAATATTAGATAAGAGTTATTATCATCCCCACAGACCGGTAATTAAGGAAACTAGTGAAACTACACGAATAGGGCCAGTATTTGATGCTAGTGCTAAAGTCGGCCAACAACCCTCCTTGAACGATTGTTTATTTAGAGGGCCAAATTTAATTGAGCTAATTCCAGATGTATTAGATCGGTTTCGAATGTATCCTATAGGATCATCTAGTGATATAGAGAAAGCATATTTGATGTTAGGCATTTCACCCGAGCATCGTAATTTTTGCGGTTTTTTACCATTCGAGAAATGAATAAATTGTCTGTAGACATTGTAGGGTAGTGTTTGGGGTTTCGTCTAGCCCATTTCTACTGTCCGCCTCAATTAATCACCTTTTGGATAATACTAACACAGAATATGCAGAAATTGTTTCGAAACTCAAGAATTCATTTTATGTGGATAACTGCATAACCGGAGCATTTAGCGAAACGGAAAGAGATAAATTCATTTTGGGTGCTCAAAATATTATGAAGGGAGTGCGTTTTAATTTAAGAAACAGGGAAAGCAATTCTAAAGATCCCAACATTACCAAGAGCACAAGGGATAAGAGCATTTTGGGTATCACTTGGAATTTAGAAAGAGATACGTTAAGATGTAATATTTTCAGAGATCATAGTAATATTGAAGAAATGAGTAAAAGATCAATATTATCTACTGTACAACAGCTTTGACACTGTAGGAATTTTGGCAGGACTATTACCTAAATTTTGGTTACAGGAATTATGGAGATTGAAATTGTCCTGGGACTGCCCATTGCCCTTAGAAATCCGCTATAAATTTTGTAAATGGATTTCAGAAATTTATATGTTAAGAGAGTTAGAAATTCCCAGATATGTTGAAACCAATGATAACTTTGAGCTCCATATTTTTACGGATGCTTGCAAAACTTCCTATGGAGCTTGTGTATTTGTTAGGACAGATACTCAATCAGGGGTAAACCTAAACTTATTAAGAGTAAAATCAAGAGTAGCTCCCTTGAAAAGTGCCTCGATTCCACGTTTAGAGATTTTAGCTTGTTGTATAGGCGCCAGATTAGCCAACTCAGTTAGAATCGCTCTGGATTTATCACAAATTAAAACTAATTTTTGGACTGATTCTATTGTCGCGTTGTGGTGGATTCAGAATCGTGGGGAGCGAGGTGAATGGTCAATATTCGTGGCTAATCGTGTTAAGAAATAAACGTGATAGCTTTCCATGAGAATTTGCCATATGTGCCAAGTAAAATGAATCAAGCTGACCTCATTTCTCGAGGATGTACTCCGCGACAATTATTAGAATCAAAATAGCACGAAGGACCAAAATGGCTACTTAAGTCAAGTGAGAACTGGTCTTTAAATGACACGATTTGTGAAATGAAAGAACTAAGTGCTGAACGCAAAAAAATAAAAATTAGTAATGTTAATGTAACCGAGGAATCACCATGGTATGCAACAAGGTTTTCCAACTATCACACCATGATTCGTGAAAAATTTGCGTACAGCCTTAGACAAAAGAGAACTAGCCGATCTAACTGCGACTGAAATTGAAATAGCAGAGAAAACTATTATACGCGAAATACAAAGACTTTTTTTCCAAACTTTAAAGAAATTTCAGTTGTTAATGTTTAAAGAGATAGTGACAATTTAATTTGTGTCAAAACCAAAATCATCGAGCGTAATGACGATCTGAACTTTAAGGCCCCTATCCTTTTGCCAAGTGACTGTTTGTTTACTAAAAAGTTCATCGATTATCAACATCGAAAAAACTGTCACACGGGTGTTCAAATTTTGCTCTCTATTATACGAGAAAAATATTGGATCTTAAAAGCTCGAAAAACAATTAGAAGTGTGGTTAAAAATTGAGTGAGTTTTAAGCGATATACTGCAAAGGCGGCAGTTAGCCAGCCAGTATCGTTGCCCATAGATATAGAGTAAAAAACGCTAGCGTATTTGAGGTCATAGAAGTCGATCTGGCTGGACCTCTAATTTTGAAAAATAGCGAGAAGGTGTGTATAGTGCGCAATTTTTAGAGCAGTGCACTTGGAAATGGTAGCATCTTTATCAACTGAGAACTTATCTTTTCGGCGATTCGTCGCACTTCGTGGTAGACCCAACATCATCTATTGCAATAACGGCACGAATTTCCGCGGCGCATACCGTGAGCTCAAAAACTTAAATTGGGATAAAATTGTGGGAGAAACTGAAATACAAATAATAAATTGGAAGTTTAACCCTCCAACCGCCGCATGGTGGGGCGGTTGGTGGGAAAGACTTATTCGTGTAATAAAAGATTTACTAAGGCGTACATTGGGGAGGTCGGTGCTCAATTATGAAGAACTGTTCACCATTTTGTGTGATTGAAGCAATTATTAACAATAGACCCTTGACGTATGTGCCCGAAGACACATCAGATTTGAAACCACTGACCCCTGCTATGTTTTTGGCTACTAATTCAACCTTTGACGTAACTGATTTAGATCTAAATGATTTTTCGAAGTTTCAAAAAAGAATAAGATATCGTCGTAAACTTATTCTTGATCTAAGATCTCGTTTCGAAAAGAATATTTAAGTCAATTGATCCAAGTCAAAGATTAAAGGAGCCACTAGAAATTTTGCTGTTGGAGAAATTGTCGTAATTGGTAACGACAACAAAAAACGTTTGAATTGGCCCTAAGGTAAAATATTTGAGCTAATACCCGGAAAAGACGGGAAAATTCATACTCTTAAGCTCCGCTGTAATAACAACATACTAATCAGACCTGTTGGTAGAATCTATTCCTTAGAAGTTCCAGCAGATTCCATCTTGGAAACAACCTTGGAAACAACACCATCTTCTGGCAGTGAACCATCAGTAGCTTCTGACAGCGAATGTTCTGCAGTTCCTGCCCTAGAGACTACTGTTCCTTCGGCAACCAGTGATCGTGCTCGAGTGCCTCTCCTCCCACTCATGAGTGACAGAGTGTCCAAGTATGGACGTAAGATAAAAAAGCCAAACCGGCTATTTTTTTACACTCTTACGATGAATAGGTTTTCGTTTACTTCAATTTAATGCAACAACGATGTTGAGCAGAATTTAGTAAAAAAGTTAAATTTTCAAATTAATTTTTATACAATACTTGTAAAATTAACTTTTTAAGTTCCAATTCTCACTTTCCTGATCGAATACGGTACTTGAAAAAATGAGAGTTCAAATTTTATTTATAGCAAATTTCATCTTAAGCGATAAAACTGAATTAAGATTATATACGAGGAGAAATTTGATAATCTTGTAAAAGTCAGCTTAAAAATAAAAATCGGCTTAAGCCTAGTATAAGTTAACCGGTGGATTTGGCAACATTGGCGACATTTTGAAATTCTTTAAAGTTCGCAATCCGTGGTTATATATATGGTGAGATTCGGTGGGTTATTGCTTTTTTTTTTAATATTCTTTTTAAATGGTACGTTTATTTGTTTGCCATATTTAGGTTACGATTTTCTGTGGTTTTGCCTACGCCAATTCTTGGCGAAAATCTTTAAAACGTCATTTTGGTCGTTAGTGTTGCGTCCTTCCTCTCTCTCTCTCTTTAAACGTAACAGTGTAGCGGTGTAGGTAGATGCTTCAAAGATTTTGATGAGAGCGGTTGTAACTTGCCAATATCCTTTGTCAACAATTTTGAATAAAGTTAAAAGAAATTTATGAATTTGTTTAGCAGCCTAATTATCCTTTATCCTGCTCTTTTGATTTCCATATTGGATATTTTTTTTACAATCAATAATCTTACAGTTAGCGAAGTTTTTCATAAACGCGCCAAGTGTGTAACATATACTAGGATTTTCAAGAAAAATCTGAATATTAAACTGTATATAAATTTGAAACATTAACAACACAGATTAAATTTATTTAAGAATTTGTTCATTAGCTGATTGCGAGGATTTTTCTTTTCTTAACTTTTAAAACACTAACACCCGTTTTAAACAAAGGGCATAATTTAAAAATAATACAACTAAAAGTTGAAAAATATTTAATAAACAATTTTAACACCATCTATTGGATAAATAAATAAAAAATAAACTTAAACTATATGTATAATTTTTTATTAACCTCTTTTATTAATGCCCAGCAACCCGATAAAGCTTAAGTTTTAACTTTTCATTTATATAGTTATCATTTCTAATCAGGAATTATTTTTGTTAAAAATTTAGAATGTGCACTACTAAGATTTAGAATGTGTTTCTAACAGAGTTTCGCTTTAGTAGTTTTTTTTTATATATAAATCACTAATGTAGATATTTTATATCTTATCAGATAATAACTTTCGGGAATTTCTATTTTGGCGATGAAGCTGTATTTGAGTTCAGTTATATGTTTGCAAAGTTATATTTGAAACAATTGCAAAGACAATTTAATTTAATGAATTATTTCATTACTTTAAGAATCTATGAAAACTGCATGAACAAGTATTGAAATAACTTAAAAGCGAAATGCAAAACAAAGTTGTACTGTTTAAGTGCGCTTATAAACACAAGGAGAACTCCAAGTATTTATTTCGCGTGAGAATTATATATATAAATACTTCCGTTAACTTAAGCAGGCTAAATTGATTTTAGAAATTATTTATCATAGCTCGAGAATTTTATTTCTGTTTACTAGTTTAATGTAATCAAAATAAAAATCTAATCATTTGTACTAAATAAACATGTATCGCATTTGTTTTATAATAATGACCTTATATATTCGAAAATGCAATTTTTTATTTCTTTACTTATAATTTACTTTTCTTTTCGCAAGTCGGAAAGCTTTTACTTCTTAGTTTTATACAAAATATAGGGATCTAATGGTCGAGACTGATAGCTTTGAAATTGAAAAGTATAACGTTACTATACATTTTCATATTCTAGATGACATACAGCTGAAGACTTCATGAAAATACAGAACTATAATTTAAAATACTTCACGGCTTGTTTAAAATTGTCAGATAGTAGTTGGCAAGTGACTATTAAAGCTTACAGAGTTTATAAGAGAAAACTGTTTTAATTACATGCTGGTAATTTGCATAGAAGCTTTAAAAAAATCTACTCTTAAATTAAAACAGAATTTATAAAACTTACGTTTTTCTTACACTCTTGAACATCTTCGCTTTAATTTATCACAAAATTATTATTATATAAACTAGGACAGTTCAGTCATATGAATTGTACAGCAATTTATCTGATGGTGTAATGTTTAGAATGTATGACGTCATGAGATCATTTAAACTGAATTTCGATTGGTTGGTATTTGAAGTCTTCTGCCATTTTTTTAAAAGCAGTTTGATTGGTTGATAAAGCAGATATTTTTGAAATTATTTCTCATAGTTTAAAAAGGAATTATTGATAATATTTTTTGAAAAAACTTTTCAATTTTAGCACCTTTTTTAATTAAATATCTTTTCAATTTATTCAGTAATGCGTTAATAAGATATCGCAGCTGTTTAAGCACCGAAACATCTACTTAAAATTTACGGAAGCACTTTCATTTCTATTTTTAGCTCTGACATTCCAAAAATCTGTCAACCCTATGTCATTCCTAAACTTATTATTTATTTCAAGCTTGGTAAATTCTAACTATTAATTGCATTATATTTTGAAATTCAAGCCAAACCCTAAAAAAACTCATTATTAATTTTCTATGCAGCAGTTTGGCAAAAAAACATTTAAAAATTATGCAGAGGGACTTTTTCATACTCTTTAACTTATGAATGTCTCTAAATTTTGAAATTTCTTTTCTGAGAATTAACAATTTAATTGAACTGTAGATTTATTTCAATTATTTACTTCCTAATATTGCATTTTCAATTACCCGTTTTCTTGCGATGGACAGTTTCTACAAGATCGCTTACTCATTTTGACTGTATTTATAGTACTGCATAAAACTTGTCATTTAATTGTAATTTTCAAAATATGAACTATATTACTATTATTTAACTTATTACTACTTATTATTTAACTATATTACTATTACTGTTATTTTACTTATGAGATTTCGTTTCCGATGCAGACTTTTAAGCTTAATCTATTGAAACCAAGTCCAAGACGATGGCGATAACAGTTTAGAAGTAATAAACACATGAAGAATAAAAAGTGCATTATTGTACTTGTACCTATTAATGCATTTGATAATGCTAATTAAGCAAATGAAATGTGGTTTTCAACGTATTTAAAAAAAATTAAAAGCAAAATACCAAATTTAAATAAGTTATCAAGATGTTTTTGCGTTATGTAATAAGTAATTCTTTTTATCTAATGAAATTATAAAAAATATAGTAGCCAATAAAGATTAATTTTGGATATATGTTTCACATCTTCAAAAATTGAATACAATTTTTTCTCACAAGATTATGTTTCTCGATAAGGCAAGATTTCATGACAATTTAAAGAGATTTCCAAATCCTTAATAATTTCTAAACTGTACTAATGCTTATAGATGAAGTGTTATAATTTAAGACAGTTGTTCCATTTTTTTTTTTTTTTTTTTNCTTTTTTTTTTTTTTTTTTTGAGCTACAGAACTTTAAATGATCAAACTTTTTTGACAAAATCCTGATACTTCCATTAATTCGATAGAATTTATATAAACTAGTTCAAAAATTCTAAATAATAATCAATTTGGGAAAAATATACTTGAGGGTGCCCCTTGGCGAAATTGGCGACTTATGTTCTCCATACTTGTTTGCCCGGAACGCCGTGGTAAACCACGAACTGGACATTTATATGTATTACTAATTAAACCGTCATTCATACACCAGTCAATCACTGTTTTTTTTCTCATTGTTATTTAAATTGTACAGAAATTTAAGATTTATCTTATTGACAGTCTTCATTTTTAGTATCTGAAGCAAAAATAACCTTACCAGCCGGTATCCAAAGTAGAACTAACGGATCTCTGAAATTACATTTAAAAATTCATTTAAAAACAACGCTAAACTCTAATCAGAATCACGATTAAAATCTAAACCAATCTGAATCACGATTGGTTTTCAACATCGCCCAGCTTGGCGATCAATCGCGATCACAACTTGGCGGGGGCACCCTCAAGTATAGTCTACCCATCAATTTATCAAATTTAGAAAAAAATGTCAGAATTTATTTTTAAAAATCAGTATGAGAAGTATAAATAGGAAATAGTTCTAGTTAGGAGAGTCTTCAAGATTTAAATGTGTGAAGAAAAATTCGTTTAATCTTAGTATAAGTTAAACGGTAGGTTTGACGACATTGGCGATATTTAGAAATTCGATAAAGTTTACGATCCGTAGTTGTAGTTAAGGTGAGATTCGGTGAGCTATTGCTTTTTTTATTTAAATTCTTTTAAATAATATGTTTATTTATTTGCCGTTTTCAGGTAGTGATTTTCTATGATTTTGTCTATGCCAATTCTTGGCGAAAATCGTAAAACGTCATGTTTGGTGTTAGCGCCATTTTTCGTAATGGTGCGTGCCAAGGATGTAACGCATACTAACATTTTCAAGAAAAATCTAAAAATTAAAACTGTATTTTTTGAAATGTAAGCAAAATAGATTAAATTTATTTTAGAACTTGCTCTCTACCTTATTGCGAGGATTTCGCTTTTCCTAACTTTTAAAACACAAACACCCCTTATAAACAAGAGGCATAATTTAATAATAACGAAACTTAAAGTGGAATATATTTAATAATTGGTATTTAATAAACAATTTGAACACCATCTATACATAAATAAATTACAAATATGTTTAAACTATATGCATTTATTTATGAACATATATCAAAGGCCAATTAACCGGCTTTACTTATAAATTTTCATTTATAAATTTATTACTATTTTTATCTACTAAGACTAAACGATTTGGAATGCGTACTATCAAGACTTAGTATGTGTTTGTAGCAGTGTTTCGCTTTAGTAGTTTTTTCATAGATAAATCATTAACCTAGATAATTTATATATCATCATACTTCACGCTCCGAAAATTTCTGTTTTGTCAATGAAGCTGTTTTTGAGTTCAGTTATATGTATGCAAAGTGACATTTGAAGCAGTTGCGAAGAGCATTTAAACTTGATGAATTATTTCGATAATTAAAGAATATATGAAAACTGTATAAACAAATATATTGAAATATTTTTATAAGCGAAATGCAAAACAAACTGGTACTGTTTAAATGCAATGTTAAGTCTTATTTACATAAAGAGAAATCCAAGTATTTATTTCGCGAGAGAATTATATGTAAGTGAATACGCTCGTTAACTTAAGCAGAAAAATTTATTTTAGAAATTATTTATCATAGCGCGTGAATTTTATTTTTGTTTACTACTTTAATGCAATCACCAAAAAAATCTAATAATTTGAACTAAATAAACCTGTATAACCTCAATTGTTTCATAGTAATAATCTTGCTCCTATAATCGAAAATTTAATTTTTTATTTCTTTACTTATTTACTTCTCTCTTCGCAAGTCAGAATCTTTTACTTCAGAGCTATTCATAAAATGTAGGGATCTAATGGAATGATAGAGACTGATAGCTTTGAAATTGAAAAGTATTATGTTAATATACATTTTCATATTCTAGATGACATACAGCTGAAGACTTAATGAAAATACAGAATTATAGTTTAAAATATGCTTCACGGTTTGCTTAAAATTGTCAGATAGTAGTTGGCAAGTGACAATTAAAGCTTACAGAGTTTATAAGAGAAAACTGTCCTAAGTACATGCTGGTGATTTGCATAGAAGTTTTAAAAAAATCTACTCTTAAATTGAAACAGAATTTATAAAACTTACGTTTTTCTTACACTCTTGAACATCTTCGCTTTAAATTTATCACAAAATTATTATTATATAAACTAGGACAGTTCAATCATATAAATTGTATAGCAATCAATCTGATGGCGTGATGTTTAGAATGTATGACGTCATGAGATCATTCAAACTAAATTTTGATTGGCTGGTATTTGATGTCTTCTGCCATTTTTTAAAATGCAGTATGATTGGTTGATGAAGCAGATATTTTTGAAATTATTTCTCTTGGTTTAAAAAGGAATTTTTGAGAATATTTTTAAAAACCTTTTGAAGTTTAACACCTTTTTTACTTAAACATTTTATCAATTTATTTAATAATGCGTTAAAAAGATATCGCAGCTGTTTAGACCAAAACATCTACTTAACATTTACGGAAGCATTTTCATTTATATTTTTAGCTCTGACATTCCAAAAATCGGTCAACCCTATGTTATTTCTAAGCAGTTTTTTTATTTCAAGCTTTTTAAATTCTAAATATAAATTGTATCATAGTTTGAAATTCAAGTCAACCCATAAAAAAACTCATTATTAATTTCTGTAGAACAGTTTGGTAAAAATATTTAAAAATTGAAAAAGAAGGACTTTACCATACGCACTACATTTTGAATGTCCCTAAATTTTGAAATTTCTCTTCTGAAAATTACAAATTTTGTTGAACTGTAGATTTATTTCAATTATTTAGTTCCTAATATCGGATTTTCATTTACCCGTTCTTTTGCAATGCACTAAACTCAGTTTCTAAGAAATAGTTTTCTCATTTTGACTGTATTTATAGTACTGTACAAAACTTGTCATTTAATTATAATTTTCAAAAAATAAATGAAGGTTTATCAAAAATTGTGAAATAACAAAATTTAAATAAGTTATCATGATGTTTTTTACATCATGTAATAGGTAATTCTTTTTTATCAAATGAAATTATATATAATATAAAGTAGCCAATAATGATTAATTTTGGATGAATGTAATAATATAAATATGGGAATAATTTTGGATAAAAAGAACTTCTACAATTCAATACTATTTTTTGTCTCATAGATTATGTTTGCAAATAAGGCTAAATTTCATGACGAGTCAAAGAGATTTTCATATCTTTCATAATTTAAACGGCACCAATGCTCAAAGATAAAGTGTTATAGTTTAAGACAGAGGTTCCCACTTTTTTTGAGCTTTGGAATCTTAAATGATGAAACTTTTTTTTCACGAAATCCTGAGACTTAATGAATAAATTTCCTTAGCAATGGGGAACATATTAATTAACGATAAACAACTATTTTAAAAATATCAAGTGAATGAAGGAAGAATGACATTTTTTCATCATATCGTTTTANTTCATACAGAAATCGCAGGTAAGCGTCTCATACAACAACGCCCCCTATAGTTCGTTGCGATCGCGAATATTAAATAATTGGTCAATATCTTAAATTTTATCAATATCTTTACGTCTTAAAATTATGTTTTATATGAAACAGTTAAATTCACAGGTCTGGAGAGCTTGCTTTAATTTGAAATCACAAGGATGCCACAGGCGACTAAAAGTGTAAAAAGTGGTAGAAACCCATTTCACTTTTATTTATTTATTATCTCTTTAATTATTCGGTACCTTGGGATTATCCCGTTAAATTGTGAATCCTTTGTCTCCATCATAATGAAAAGCAATTTCCAAAAAAAAAACATTTTAAGCACATTATATTTATCAAATAATAATAGCAATAAAATAATAACATAAAAATGTAAGAGTAAAAGTACGTATTAATAAAGTATAATAAATAAAATCAAAATGAAGTGAAAACCTCTTTTTTATAATTACACATTGAATTCTTTTTGAATCTAACCATATATATTATTATAAATCATTTCGGCTGCAAAAAATCCTTAGTAGCTTTCAAAGCGCTAATAAACAAGTCCTTATTCTGGTGAAGTCTCTGCCACATAAATTCGTATTCTGGTGAAGTCTCTGCCACATAAATTCGTTTGTATACGAATCCAAATGTTTCGGTGTTAAATAATAATAATCTCTTCGGTGCTAGTCAAATTCCAAATTCGAGTCGTTTGCCAGCGGAGTAAAAAAAAAGTATACTTCAACACGCTAAAGAAAATTAACTCGCATAGGATTAGAAAGTAAATATTATAAAATTTGCGGTTATTGGCGTAGAAGCTACCTTTTGGCAATAATATCGGGTTTGGCGAAAATGTTCGACGGGAAAATCCCAAAGTACTAATTATTCATTTGCAACCACTATTATTACTAACATTTCAAATTAGTCACATTTAGACGAGAGAAAAAAACTTTTCTCACTTACAGTAGTAAAATGAAAATATGTGTTGTAAAAAGTTGCTAATTTTAATGTCTATTAATAGGATCTTGAATTCAATTAGTTTTTTGAGATTTTAGTCACTCGTGACAACTCTGATATTAGTGTATTCATAAACTGAGAGTGAGTGAGCCGAAATATGTTTTGAGTTAAAATAAAAATGAAGAGGGGTAATACGAAACAAAGCTAACAAAAAAACATACTTATTCATTGTTCAATCTAAATATTTTTAATCGACTAGACATACTAATGCAATTTGTTCATGTATGATTTATTCATAATGTAGTTATTAAAAAACAAATGTTTTGAATTTTCTTTCTATTAAATAATTTCATAAAAATTAAGGAAATATAAAATATTTAATAGATAATAAATTGGATATGAATTTAATTACAGATTTCGAAAATCGCAACTGGTAAAAATGAAGTCATATCTCTCGGAAACCCTGTAACATTTCAAATAAACCCCACGGTACGCCATTTGGAATCTATTGGTTTAAGTAACAAATTATGTGTATAGGAATTTAAAAATTTCTGTCAAATATTTTGGAGTACTATTAAAGTAAACTTTTGGCGATCACACTCTTAAAAAATTGGTATTAATCCGTTCTAAAGAGGGCGCAAAAAACATTTTACAAATGTACTAATTAGAAATCAATTACCACAATACCAGTAATTCTAATTAACTCAATTAATTGAACAATATTGAAGTCAGTTGTCCGTATCTTGTTAATTTTTTAGATCTTCTCAAAATTGATAATTACTTAAAGTGACCGACACTCTTTTCATGGTTTTTTAAATGCTACAAATCTTTAAATAGTAGTATTCGTATGTTATTGTGCTTTGCTTTTAGATCTTTAACTCAGAAAACGGTACTTAACACGAAATTTGAGCTTTCATAAGTTTAACATTTTCACTTAGCGATGAATCTGAATTTGGGTTACAGAGGCAAAGAAATTTAATAAACGTGTGTATACATTTAGTGTAAGTAAATCATTCAATCAATTAAAGGAGAATGTATGCAAATATAACAAACAACTAAAAAATCAATATGAGAATTACGCAAAGAATATGGTACTAGTTAGGCGAACCTTCAAGACTTAGTTGTGACGAAAAATCTAAATGTTTATTTCACATGGAATAAATTGCATTTAAATTGAAAATGCAGACCATATTTATTTCATTAGTTGCAAGTAAATTGAATGCGAGAACTTTGTTTTTTCTAACTCTCAAAAATATAAACACCCCTTTTAAACAAAAGCCATGGCTTAAAAACAAAGAAAATAACATATTTTATACTGAATTATTTCTTTAAACATTTTTAACACCATGTATATTTAAATCTTTAAAATATGCATTAAAATTGAGCGTGATGCTATGAACCTATAATGCTAATGCCCAGGAAACTGATGGAGCTTAAGTTTTAAATACTCATTTACTTTTTTTTAAAATATTTTTTGTTAACTTTTGAAACTTTTATCTTTCAAGATTTAAGTAATAGTATTTGGTTGAAACAGTGTTTCTCTTATCCATAGTTACATAACGCATAAATCAGTTGCTTCGTCAATTTTGGCGATGAAGCTGTATGGCCATTAATTTTGGTGATGAAGCTGAATAAAGTTCATTTATAAAACTGCTAAATGATATTTGAAGCAGTTATAAAGAAGAATATAGGATGCATGTAAACTATATAAGCAAATATAATATAATAACATAATGGGCATAGTTCAAAACAAAGTAGTACCATTTAGATGAACCGGTATAACTTTGTTTTGAATTACCGGTTTACTTTGTATTGATTTACCTCAAAGAGGAAACAAAATATTTAACTCACGTGAAAATCAAAGTACGTAAAATAGTTTCATTGACTTAAGCAGAGAAAATTTATTTTAAAAGTTATTAAATGCAGCGAGAGAATTTTGTTTACTTTTAAAATGTAAACAAATGAGCAAAGTAAAACCTATTGTATCAAAGTCATTGGCATCAAAAGGGAATGAATAATTGGTACTTAATAAAGTCGTATCATCTCATTAATTATTTAATAACTTAAAATTATGAAGCGCAATAAAAGATATTACATTACTAACTTGAATTATACTACTAGAACAAGTATTACATATAATAAGCTAAACATTGAAATATATAATACCAACAACTACGGATATAAAATCTACGGAAATATAAATTTTTATTTATCATTTTTCTTTCATTTTTGCAAGTTTAAGAATTTCGCTTCTCAGTGATTTATAAAATGCAAATATCTAATAGAGATACCAAGAACTTAAGTAGAATAGTTTAATGTTAGCTGTTTTGTTGATTTACATTTTCCTAATTAGGATGTCAAAATAACTAAAAGCGTCATAGAATTATAATTTGAAATACATAGTGATTTTCTTTTATATTGTTAAATTTTACTTTGACAGTGAATCGATATGTTTACAAAGCTTAAAAAAATTATTTCAGATACTTTAATGAAATTTTTAAAACGTAGTCATAATATTTACAGTTTATTAAAATAGAACTTAAAAAACTTACGTTTTCTTTACCATCTTGAACATTTTCGCTTAACAATTTCGCTCAGAAAATCAGTACAAATATTAAAACAGTTCTATCTTAAATCTTAAATTTGTTAGCAATTGTAAGTTTAGAATATATGACGTCATTATGAGATCATATAAAACGATTTTTGATTGGTTGGTACATTATACGATTTGTGCCATTTTGTAAAATAAATTTTAATTGGTTGATATGTAACTAATACCATGAAAAAGTTTTAAAAGGTCAATGCAATTTAATATTTTTTTAATAGATTATATATTTTATTCAAAACTAGTAGATTTTTTTAGTATTCACTATTTCAGGAATTAACGAAAATTACTTTCTTTGTTGTCTTTAATGACCGTACCTATTTAAATGATTGAATTGATTTTGGGGAAAGGAATATTTAAAATATATTTTCAAGTAACCTAATTCGCTGCTCATTGCTTTCATAATTTTTTTTAATCCAAAAGTAAAAAAGCAGTAAGTGTAGGTGCCGCACAAAGGAACTTTTATTAGCACTAGAAACGCTGAAGTAATAGTGATTATAAGTACTACTGGCATTATAAAAACAAATTCCTTATATACTAATATGGATACCTAATATAAGTTTCTAGTAATAGGTTTTTTATGTCTTAATCTACGCAACTTGAAATTTTTTCCTATAGTGGAATATCTGAAATAGCTATAAGTAAATCTGTTGTGTGAAACTAAATAAAAAATAGCCATACTAAATGAAGCCAGCTTTTAATAAATAAATATATTTATTTATCCTTTTTCTAAGGCAAATATTTTTGCAAGAAGTGCATAATTTTTACAATTAAAATTTTTGATACTTAAGGTAAATTTATTGATTTTCACCGTTTTCCCGTATCTATCACTCGTTTACTTGTTTTTTATAGATCAATTGTAAAAAGTATTACGTTATTGTGAAAGGAATTTTGAGGAATCTTGAAGAATTTTTCATAGCATTTTAAACTTTTTACTTTATTTCATGATTTTAATCAATGTGTTCAATAAACGGCACATGTAATCGTGTCATCTAATAAAATAAGTCAAAAATCTGTTTAATTTCTGTTTTTTTTAGTTTATTTAATGTTTTCGTAAAATATGAATTATATTTACCTAGCTGCCTTTAGCGACCTTCTAAAATTATCTTCTTTAACATATAAACTTTAATAGTAATCTAGCCAAATACACAACACAAACTAACGCTATAAATTCTTAAGGAAAATTATAAATAAAGCTAATAAACAATAAATCCGTATTTCATATTGACCTCATGAAATGAATCAGAGTTATAATGTGTTAAAATATTACAGACGGCGTTAAGTTAATGCGTTTTATGTTTCATAAACATATCAAATAGAATTCTCTTCTATGTGCTGCTTAAATGTGAAATTATTATTCTTTGTTATGTAAGAAGAAGAAAAATCAATTTTCTTTTCTAGAACGTAAATTCCTCTATTTAACTATTATTTTTAGGTACAGGCCGCTGTCATAATCTTTTCCGATGACATATATTATTTTGTACTATTGAAATATTTTATTCTTTATATTATTAGAAAATAAAAAATATTTTTTTGTTATTAGAAAATTTATTTTAAATCACATCACCAAATATTTAACACTCTTGGCAGGTTGTTTTTCAACGGATTTGAATTTTTGACCTTAAAAATATGTTATGAATATTTTCGACTGAGGAGAGGTGTAAATCCATGTAAAAAATTTCTGATAATTTTTCATTATTTCTTTTAATAAGGTTCAAAATAATATTGAATTATGATATTTTATTTTATTTTATAACCGTCGTTGAACAGCCAACCCATTTTTTTTTTTAGGTTTAAGACTACTAATGTTATAATAGCCATATAATTTTGAACTCAATCCAGGAGACAAGAGAACTCCTGGATCAAATACTGAGAGAAATTTGCCTACATGGGGGACTTTTTGAGGGAACGAACCCGCATTTGCGTTACATGGAGAGGAAGATCACAAGAGCCTGCCACGGTTAGCCTAACTGCAAGGGGACTCTAACCCATGATCAGTCTACCACTGAGGATATTTTACGTCAGCACTGTGGTCGGTGCAAGTCTGATGCGGAATTCGTATCCACCAGCCAGCGCTAGGATTCGATCATAGTTCACCTCATTCATTCTCTAACTTAATAGATTCCTTCATTCTTTACCTTGATTGATAGTTAACACTGATTAGTTGCATAATTGAGGTTCCCCTTTTGAGTCTTTTTGATCGGTATTTAAGTCATGAAAATCATGTCATTGGAACCCAAGTAATTCAGGATGTTATCTTTTAATTTTACAAACAGTACACTCACAAAAAATCATTTAATGAAATGAGTAGCTTATAATTGAAGTATATTTTTTTAAAACTATTTTAACAGTTGACAAACATGAGATGCGAAAAAATATCATCTTAGAAATTTTGAGATGTTAACAAGAAAAAAATATTTTGTAAAAAACGGCTCAAGTGTCCCTTGTTTATCCTATATTTGAAAGGCAGCATACCGCATGGAGAATACAGTTAGCAAAAAATAAAGTACGTAAGCAGTAATTTATTATCTCCAGTATTATAATTGTTTTTCTCTTGCAGTATTTATTATTATTCATTACTATATTACTCGTTGCAGTTAACAACGAGTTCTTATTCCAGAAGATGACCCTCCTCGCAATTTACGCACATGTCATATTATAAAAGAGTAATCGCAAGAAGTAAAACCCTGACAGAAAGCGATTTATTTCTGTTAGAATATAATTTATTAAAATCATTGAAATTCCAGGATAGCAAGAAATCAAAATTATGTGACAAAAGCAGTACCTTTCATACTATTGCATGCTCGCATAAAAACTCTTGCAACTTTTGAACTATTTGTTAGATTTACTTGTGTATTATCATCATCAACATACTTGGGCAGATAGCCCAATGTGGGCCACTGTCTTCCTCTGAAGATTTCTCCATGATGATTTCTCCATCTTTTTATTAGTTGCAAGATTTTTTTTACTTGTGTATATTCTCATTTAATTTAATGTTCTTACTTGACTAGGTTTCAGTATCAGTTGCGTACTATGCGTACTAGCATAATTTCTTATTATAAACATTCATTTCTTATTATAAACATTTCTTATTATAAACTATTGGTTCTATCTTCTCAAATCTCATTCAATTCACCATGTAGAAACATATCTGAAAATATGCATCACGTGACTGTCTAGAAGAAATTAAATTCTCCCCCCAAATCACCACTATTTTCCTCGAGGATAAGGGGAGGCGTACAAAGGAAAGTAAGTGAAGTTTTAGGTATTTAAAACTAGTGGGTCTCCACTAGGTCTGTGCGATGTTAAGATTTTGGCATCGTGATGTATCGTCACGCTAACATCGTGATATTTTAATGCATCACGATGTTTCGGTTCATTAATGCTTTACATTTAGTACTGCGTAAATGCGCAATTAGTTAGTTGCATTTTTTTATAAACAACGTTGCATTTTTTTTTTGTAATTATTTCTCAATATTTAAAGACATGGATATCTGCAAAATAGTGGTTAAAAAACCTTAAACGGCTGGATTAACTTTGCCCTTTATTTTGTAAAAAAAAATCAACAGAATTTGCGCACACACAATTAAAAGAAAACCCTTCCATAACTAAAATATTCAACAACGCTTCGATTCTCCAATCACATACGTATTCATATTCATTATGTCAGTAAAACGATGAGTCACGATGTAATAAAAACAAACGGAGGAAAATGACGATCATCGCCACAGTTATCACTGCACACTTAAAGCTCTTCGCGCGAGCTTTCAAACATCGATGTATGAAAACAGTCAACGATGTATGAAAACAGACAACGATGTATGAAAACAGACAACGATGCATGAAAACAGACAACGATGCATGAAAACAGACAACGATGCATGAAAACAGTCAACGATGCATGAAAACAGACAACGATGTATGAAAACAGACAACGATGTATGAAAACATGCATGAAAACATATCAAACCAAAAGAAAAAACATATCATCAGTAACTAAAAAATCCGTAAACAACTTGGGTAGCTTTAAGTTCACTTCATTAATGATTAATCATGCAATTCAGACAGCACATCATATATCATTGCTAAAAGAACGGACAATAGAAAAATCGTGGAGAAATGACATCCTTAATCTCCCCGATTGCTCAAGGAGCAGTGCTGTAGCTGCGTTTCGTTTTGCTACCAAGCACGATTGCTCATGCGCTCATCTTTTCCGTCTTAATAGTGGATAATCCTGCCTGCCCCCTCTGCCGCAGTGGTGGGACGATGAATGCTGAACATCTCCTCAACTGTTCAGTTCTCACAAAGAACTGCATCTACTCCCGATACTGGGAGGCCAGAGACCTTTCGTTCAATTTAAATTCTTGATTTAATTTTTGTGTTTGATGTTTTGTATTTTGTATATTTCATCTCTTTCTGTATTTGTATTTTTCTTTTCTTTTGATCTCTGTACGGCGTTAGGATAATGTCTGTATNATCCCCTCTGCAGAGGATCAAAATTGTGATGGCATGTCTTCGGATCATCCTCAGGGATGTTTCCCAGACCGTCGCCAATAGCCCATTGTGCAGCTCTAGTGCGGCGTAAATTAACAACAACAACAGCATTGGAAATAAAATAAAATAAATAATTATGAAATAGTAGTTTATTTAATTCTTTTCATTAAAATAAAGTTGACATCAGCAAATACATAGATGGCATAGATGATTGCTATTATTCATGCTACATTTCTTAAAAATTGTTATTGCAGTCATAGTTCTTGGTGGTACGATAGTTATTAATGTTTCAATTCCTGAAGGTACAGTTATTATTTAGGTTACAGTTCTTGAAATTTTGATTATTATTCTTTGAACTTTCTCCACTTTTTTTTAACAATAGCAGCAAAGAAAGCAAATGGGTCGCAAAAATATTAGCCAAAAGTATTAATTAATTAGCTTGTCCCTTGAAGCAACAGCAGAAAACCCAGCAAATAGATCTCAAAAATGAGCTGAACGTTTTCTTCTCCATTTCACTATTCAAGAACTCTTCTTCCCCATTTGCACTTCTGAAAAACAATTAGCATTTTGTAATTAAACATTTTCTTGCATATTACATCAGTGTATATAAACAGAAGGGAAATATATTGCTGTAAGTAAATAATAATACTTTTTTTTAAAATTTATATAATACACTTTTAAACAAAACGTTTTTACTTTTAGAAAATTTATTAACTGTTATTTGAATAAAAACGAAGGTTTTGTTCATTCTGCGAAATAAGTTATTTTTGTATAATGCAACATGTCCGAACATGAGCTTAGGAAATTCACTGTACTACAGAATAAAATTCTGAGAAAAATCACGGCTGCGAGATGTTACCAAAGGATCTTGGATCTAGACATTCACAGCTACGATCACCACTTTTACGAACTGAATCGAAATTTCTTTGACAAATCGTTGAACTTTAATGCAGCAAACTTAGATTCAATCTTTGATTATGAGAATCTCATTGAAGATGCCTCCCTGAAGACGATTGCATACTTCTTTACACGTGTGATGCGATATTGGTCATTTAAGTTTAACTCAATGGTGTGTATATAGTGATAATTTATATAGCGATATATATGACGATATGCGATAAGAATATATAATTGAAATGGAATTATTTGTAAAGTGTTGACGGAAATCAACTTGATTTGAAATGGCACTTCAAATGTTTTTTTTTATATTTGAAATGGAAACTTTGCTTTGTACAATTGAAGAAGCGTTAGATGACGTATAGTAGTTATGTTTTTTTACACAGAAAGTATAATTTTTATTAGCTATATCTTTTTTATGTATATTTACATGCATACTCTGCATCATCTTTGATGATATCTACTCGTTCAATGTACAATAAAGGGCCACGTCGGCCTCAGGCACCCTGGCAAATCAATAAGACTAGGGCTAATTTATTTTTGTAAATTTTTTCTTTTTAATCATTTATTTTGTTTAAATTTGCATTTCAAACTAATACACACTACTCATGAGAATTAAAAGCATATTCATTTAAAAAATATACATAACAAATTTTATTTACTTAAACCATAAAGAATAATACCTTTTCGCATCATTCGATTCATAACTGATGATAGGATAGGCACCATGTGCGTTAAAATCAAATTGAAAATCATCCAACATTTCATCATTCAATACCATTTGGTTGGATCTAAAATTATAAAAGTGTATTTTTTTAAAAAGAAATTGTTCTAAGAAATGTTTAAGATGAAAATGTAACTCCTAAAATAGTCTTTAATAAATATAAAAGAGAAAATTATTTATGAACACAGAGTTCAACTAATATTTAAATTAAGCACTGAAGATAAATATTAAGTTCTTCTGGAAAATAATTGTTACAGGTTACTTTTTTGTCTAAGTTAGTCAGAGTAAGTGAATTTTTTTAATATTCATAAAGTGTAATCACTGAAGGAAATAAATTGATTAAAATAGTATAATAACACCTGAAAAATCATATTTACTTCATCATACTGAAAATTTATCTTCTATTGAAAATGGGATTGTTTTGGATTATTAAAAAAACTTGTAAAGAAATTTTCTTGAAAGAAAATTTTAAATCATAAACTAAATGTAAAAAATAAGTTTAATGAAATTCAAAGAAATTTAGAAAGTAATTTACGTTTTCCTTTCCTTGTATCCATCTCCAAGGTGCAAATCAAATCCACTTTGATCATCATAAATAATATGGACAGAACTGAAATTATAAGAAATAAATTATTTTTTTCAGTAAAACAATTCTGTACTTTATTGCATTTTAATGATAGAAATAAAAGTCATTTAAACATTACTAATAAATATATCATTAGAAAAAAAAAGGAATGGTTTTACTTACATAAAGCTTAGGATTAAGTTATATTTATATATTTAACATAGAAGCTAAATTGCTCTGTTAAAAAAATTAAATTTAACAGGTCTGTTTAGCTATTATTTAAATTTAGTCATTTCCCTTGACTTAATAACAAAAACAAAAATTTGAGTAAAATTTTTATTTTTTTTTGTTATGTTATAATTTCGATTAAAAAACCTTCTCCGTCAACACTACAACCTGGTGGTAGTTTGAATTCGTTTCCTTCAATAAGAACGTTTCGAGAGAAGAATTCGCCATCTCTCTGCACCTTAAGTTCTAAAATTTTCTCGGCAAGAAAAAAATAAATACCTAAAAATACATAAAAATTAAAAAAGCATGTTTTATTAAGAAATTTTTTTTTCTTTTTTGCTATAATTTCGATTAAAAAACCTTCTTCATCAGCACTACATCCTAGTTCATGGGTAAGGCGTTCTGAAATCGCATTCTCCAATCAGAACAGTTTGACAGAATAATTCACCTTCTCTCTACTCCTACAGTTGTGAAATTTTCTCGACGCAATCCAACCATCTTTTGTATGGTCTACCTCTTTTTCATGTTCCTTTTATTTTCGTACATATAGAAAATATTTGCCATAAAAAATCAAATTACTCTGACATACGTTTTATCCTATATTTTAGAAATTCATTTTGACTAAATTGACAGGAATTTTTTGGAATTTAAATTAAGGTACCTAGTTAAACGGCCTATTTCTGTTTATGCAATCATAAACTGCCTTATATTCGAAGAAACGATGGTATGTATCAATTTTGTTGTAACATAACATAGGTTATAAGATAAAACAGAATTAAAAAATTTTTTTAGTATTCTTTAAAAGTAATATTTAATAATCGCATCCAAATATGTTGAATGTTAAAAATGAGAATCTATCTGGATTGAATATTATTAAGTCCATAAAAATATTTTGAATTATATGCACTATACATTTCAATAATTTTAATGTAAAGTTTAACTTTAGCTTAAAACTAAATTACCTTCGTAAAACATCCAACTCGTTACTCATGTTGGGGTAAGCCCCATATCCATTATAATCAAACTCAAAGTTATCCACCAGTTCATCGTCCAATATTATTTGATCAAAGCTAAAATCACATAAAAGAGCGTTTTTAATTTACTATTTAATAAAAGTTTCAGGAAATAAATTGTATCATGCAAGTTTTTTTTCAAATATGTCAATCCGTAAAAGAATTTATTTAATAAGCAAAAAGTTAAGAATATTTAATGTTATAACATAAAATATAGTTAAAGACAGTTAGCTTTATTTAAAATATTTTTTTAATTCATATAACAAATAAAAAAAATTTTGAAAATGATTTATCTACCCAAAATGAAAAAAAAAACTCTACGATTGTGCTACACTATGCCGTAAGCGATTTCATAAATTCATAAAGTTGTCAGTATATCTAATTTGTTAATTGATATAAAGAATAAGTTTGAAAAAGTGATTAATTTTTACTTGATAATAAACAGTATTCAGATTAGTACAGATCTCTTACACAACAATTTTAATTTATTAAATTACAAGGTAAATTACCATATGTTCTCAGCACTGTTATCATTTTCATCCTCCCAATACTGGGAATCATACCTGAAATTATAAACGAACACTTTTTAAAAATTTTAATTTGGTATAGAATTCAATAAATAATTATTTATATTGATATTTAATATTTATGTTAATCAGATGAGACATCGATTTCTTAACCAAAGAGTCAAGAATAATAAAATAATAAAAATAGAAGATTCAAAAAACTTTTTTTAGAACACGAAATTTGAAAAATTCTATTCACTGTTAATAGAAAAAAATAGAACATGCTATGCATTAATACTTGATCAATTACATATTACACAATAACACATAACATAAATACATTAATAGTCACACATAATTACACAATAACATACTAATACGTGATCAATACTCGGATTAACTAAATATTTTAAATGTTAATATCATGTATGACAACTGATCTTTAATTTTAAATCATATTTAATTTCGAATTTATTTTTCTTCAGCATTTTAAATCTTCGGCCAATTTTAATAACATTTAAAATCAATTTCGTTACCTGTAACTTTATTACTACTAACATGAACTAAACATTTTTTTTATATTGTATATGAACAAATTCTAGAGATGGATTTTTAAAAGCAGCAATTTTTTACCAGCATTATAAGCATAGCTTTTTAAAATTTGTCGGAAAAAGATATAAAAGCAATATGCTGTGAGAAAAAAATATATATCACCCTGAATAATTTTTGCTCAAATGCTTGAACTCTCCCATACAAGTGCCGATCTCAATAGTTTCAAGGTTTAATCTCAAATATGTTACCCGAATATGTTTTTCTCAGCATTTTATATCTTCTGCTAATTCTAATGACATTTAAAATCAATTTCCTTAACTATAACTTTATTGCAACTAACATGACCTAAACATTTTTTTATATGATAGCTGATCAAATACAAAATCGATTTTTGAGAGCAGTAAATTTTTACCAACATTATAAACATAACATTTTAAAAACTGTTTAAAAAAAGGATATAAGTGCAAAACGCTGTGAGGTAAAAAAAATTTAAAATGTCACCCTGAATAATTTTGCTCTAACAATTGAGCTTTCACATACAACTGCCCATCTCAATGGTTTCAAGGATTGATCTTAAATGTGTTACCCAATTAACACTAAATATTACAAAAAAAGTTCGATAAGACCTAATATAGTTTGTCTGGAAGCCGTGATGGCTCACAGGATAGAACGTTTGCCTTTCAATCATGAGAACCGGGTTCGTGTCCCAGGGATGGCTGGTCGATGCGAATTCCGCATCCTGTTTGCGCCGACCACAGGGCTGACGTAAAATATCCTCAGTGGTAGACGGATCATGGGTTAGAGTCCCTTGCCATCAGACTAGTTGTGGGAGGTTTTCCTCTCCATGTAGCGCAAATGCTATTTAGTTCCATCGAAAATTCCTCCACGAAGGCAAATTTCTCTCAATTCTTGATCCAGGTGTGTCCTTGTCTTCTGGATTGGGTTCAGAGTTACAAGTCTTCGGACTGCTGTTCAGCAACGGTAATAAAATAAAATAATATAAAATAACACGCGAAATAAAAAAAAGTTATACATACTCCGACTCATCTCCACTTTCTCCATTTTCCAGTACATCATCCTCGGCTAAAAATTTGAAGAAAAAATTTAATTTTTAGAAATAAAAATACGCTGATACTTCAAAAAATAAGCCATTTTTTTCATCTGTAGATCAATGAATTTAGAATTGAAAATAAATTTTTAATTGAAATAAAATAAATAGGAAGATAAGATCGAAAAATAGAACATTTGTTTATAGCAAACACATCTTGTTTCAAAGAATAATCAATTTCATATTTAGGACAGAAACTGTCAAAACTCAAAAGTTTAATTAAATATCACAAAACTTTCAAAAGAAAATTATAAAACTTGTTTAAAGGATTTTCCAGTTTGTAATATTTTTATCATTATTCAAAAAAAAATATGTACATAAAACAAATCGGACACAGATTTTCAAAAGTTAGACAATGCTAAAAGTTATATACATTTCTACAACTATCATAATTAAATTTATACAAAATGCCTCGTTTATATTTCAGAAAATATCTAAAACAATAAAAGGAAAAGTTTGTGTCTTTGTGTTTCCTCAGTAATGCTAGAACCTTTTATACTACTGTTTTGAAATTTATTTGATAATTTCAGCTCATGGAGGCCATTTAAATATTATCTAAGCTTAGTTTTGTACTTTTCCCTTCCCCTTTTCGTCCCGCAGTGGACTGATCGTAAGGACACGGTTCCCAGTAGAACACCGAAGTAAAGTATCAATGACTGCCGTCAGTAAGCGGGTGGGTGACCACTCTGATCAGCCTGCTTAGGGACCGAGGTTGCGCGGTATCGGTCTTCATTAAACTGTTCTACCGCCGTCTGCTGAGGATCAAAATTGCGATGACATGTCTTCGGATCATCCTCAGGTATGTCTCCCTGACCGTCGCCAATAGCCCATTGTGTAGTTCTAGTGTGGCGTAAAGTACCCACCTACCTTTCCACTTTTTAGCAAGAATAAGCAACTTTCCGAAATTGCTTACATGAGATAATCGTAAAATACCAGTTTTTGCTAGCATTTCACTGTGTCAATCTAATTTTAGCATTAAATTCAAATAAAAGATGTAACATACAAATTAACAAAATTTACTTTTTAAATCAGTTTATATAATTTTGAGTTGAATATTCTTTTATAATCTTTTGTATTCAAAACTCTCGACTTCTAAAACTCTTCAAATAAATTTTTTCCCAATTTTTTCTTACCTCAAATTTCTTACAAATTATAAATAAATTTTCTCTTACCATTTATTCCAAATTTGTAATTCTTCCACGTGTATTTTTTCGTTGCATTTTTGATTTTATTTTTCAACAAATTTTTAAAAATTAGCTGACGTTTATGTCAGACGTAAGTATTACTCATATCCCTCATCTCCTCTGATCATCAAAAATAAGCAAAGCACAAGCTCGTTTCGTGATGGCATAATATTTCAACTCCTTTTTGAACTATAATTTGTCTAAATATTTTAATTACTCCGTTGGTACATTTAAAAAGTGAATTTTTCTCATTTATAAATTCAAATATAAGCAATTCATTTTCTTTTCATGTGTATTTAAAAAATAACATAGGTCATTTTCCCCCGAGTCAAAATTCTTGATGATCAAATCAAAAATTTTGATGGTTTATGTTGGTTTCAGTGCGATTCATAATGGTTCAACATCGTTTGATGATCACAATCATCCAACATTTTTCATTCGTGTTCAGGGTTTTTGATATGCCAACAAACTGCCATCATTCCATGATGGAAAATACTACTTTAATACTATGATGGTTAACCATTAAGAGAAGTTTGATTCTCATGGACAAACAATCCATGATGGGCCATCTGTACATTCCCATGATGGTTTAGTGAGAATTCTTGTTGGTTCTTAGGAATATACCATCAAAAAAAATTCGTTTTTTTTTATGTTGGCTCATCATAAATCACTATAAATTCCTACATTGGGGTGACAATGGTTCATGATCGTTCCAACATTTGATTTCTTAGAAACTATGATGGAAATTTCTGATGGTTCAAAATGAACAAACCATCAAAACAAGTTGCTATTCTTATGTTGGACCATCATAAATCAGTTCGAATTCCTACATTGGGTAGATGTTCACTTACTGCTGGTTACTATCAAAAAAATATAATGGTTCATGATGGAATTATTGATGGTTATCATCAAGATTATGTTGGTCGATCAACGGATTATTTTGGGGTGATGGTTTATTTATATTGTTTACCATCAAAAAATATAATGGGTCATGATGGAATTATTGATCAAGATTACGTTGTCCCACCAATAGAAAACCATCTAAAGCTTTGACTTGGGTTACCAGCGAATGTATAAATATACGTACCAAATATACCTATAGATAAAATATATAGGTACCTAAGGGGGCTTGAAAATTCTCATTATTTTCAAGCCCAGCTGGTCCAATATGAGTAGTAACTGTAATNAGTCCATCGGCGATAAAATTATTATGTTTTACAAGAACTGCTTTTGTTTTTTCTTAAATGCATCAGGAAATGTCTTTCAGCTTATATTAGGAGAATAGTGCTAACATAATTTCGAAAATTCATCGCACAATTTTCATGCCTTTCTTTTTCTAAAAGTGAATATATTTCTAATAATGAAACAGATTAAAAATATCATCAAGACAATATTACTTCTCGAGTCTTAATTGCTAGCAATTATTAGTCACCAAAACTTATGTATCGTGTCAAAATATATAATATAATAATGCAAATAGTATCATGTCAAAACCTTTAAATAAAAATATATTAAAAATATAAGTTCGTTATTGACACTTACGTGGTAATCGAGGATACTTCTTCCGCTCTTTAAACCAATGGTTTAAAAGAGCAAAGTGATATAAATCACTTTTTTTAGGCATTTTATAAATCGCAGTGAATAACAAAACATTCACCAGTGACATTCAAAAGAGAATGAGCTTTTAATTGTTCTAATAATTTTTAGATCTAATCTTAACAATTAAACTTTATTTTGTCAACAGTGACTTAAATGAAACCATTGTTACAATATAATTAATTGCACTGTTTACTTAATGTTTCTAAAAAGTGAAGTATTGTTGCAATTATCGTATAAAACTTTCGGGTATTTAACTTTTTTAGTGAAAAATAAGAGTATTGTTGAAGAATTTATAATCAAAGTTTTAGTATACACTTAATTAAATTTAAGTTGAAAAATTTAACGGTTTACTGTACGCAAATGCTTTGGTAGCAGAATTTTCAATAATTCAAATTTCTCTGTGACCCTAACGCATTCACTTAAATATCTAATTGTAGTAAATAAGCTTAATCTAACACGTGTAAAAGTGCCGTGGTGGTACAGGGGATATAAGCCTTCGCCTTCTAATGAGATGTACCGAGTCTGAATCCCAGCGATGGCTGGTTGGTACGAATTCTGCATCGGGCTAGTACTGACTACAGTGCTGACGTAAAATATCCTCAGTGGTAGACGGATCATGAGTTCGAGTTCCCTTGCCGTCAGGCTAATCATGAGAGGTTGTGCTTTTCCTCTCCATGTAACGCACTGGGGATTGGTTCCATCAAAAAATGTCCTCCCCGAAGGCAAATTTTCCCTGTTCTTGATCCGGGAGTTCCCTTGTCTTCTGGATTGGGTTCAAAATTGCAAGTCTACGAAAATGAACATTAATAAACGTAAACCCGAAAATGGGGTCGTCTGTTCAACGACGGTTATAAAATAAAATAAAACACGTGTAAAGCAAAATTGGCTTATCTAAAATTATATACACAACAGTTTATGTTAAGAAAGCTTTATAAACCCGATAAATCCTCAAAATCAGTTTAAAAATTCAGAAATTAATAAAAGAGTTATATTTTTAAAATTGTTTTCAATTTCCTTATTTAATTTCAATATAATGAGAAGAAAAATTTTTTTAGAAGTTTTTGAAATGTTTTAGAAACGTTTGAGAAGTTTTATGAAATGTTTTAGAAGTTTTTGAAAACTTATTCTCTTCAGCTCAGTATCTACAAGCTACTTTTTTTTTTAGTTTCACCCTATATTTTTTGAAGAAGAAAAACTTTTTACTAAACTTAATCTTTAAAAACTAAGTTTATTTCTTGTCCGTAACCTACTCGAGATTTAAGGTAAAATGTATTAAACCCTCACACTTATTTAAACTGTTTACACGACGCTACCTTGTAAGTACATGAGTTTGTTGCTAAATACACTTGTACTTTTGCTAAATACACTTCGTGTGTTTGTTGCTAAATACACACACATGAAACTTTTTTCCACTTTAAGAACACTCAAAGACTGACTTCCTCAGCTGAGTTTTCAGAAATTTTTTTATGAAAAATGTCACTCAGAACAGTTATCTACCAAGCTCATCATTCATTCTTTAAGAACTCGTCCGCAAATGAAAGTGAGAATGAGAATTTCTGAAATTGTGACAGTTTTTGACAAAAAAGAAACGTTAACAGTGACATATATTACATAATTTAGTTAGGGAAAATAAAGCATTTGAAATCAACATATGAGGCATTTTTATTTTCCTTTTATGTTTATCTTAAAATGTAAAGGATACTGTTATCTTCTGATCTTATTTTGTATTTTTTCATTTTATTTTGTATTTTATTATCGAAAAAAATAAGCATCGATTTAAATTTAAATTGTTCTGAACAAGAAATTAAAATGAAACTTTCTTGAACGATTTTAACTTTAAAAAGCGTTTGCAAAGTATTTCGAACCATCTTAACTCTAGAATGACCATATTGGTCATTTTGACCACTGTCAGGATTCTGAATCCACTCCTGTGCATCTGAATGAACTGGGGGTCAGTGGGTGAGGGACTGGAGACGTGTTGTTCCCCTATTCCTGGGTGAGAAATGAGATTCATTATGGACATGATGCTGACGAAGTGTAGATTAAGGAAAAGGGAGAAATGGGGCTCAGAAATAAAAGCTGGACTTTGTTTTTAAGTTACTTAAATACTTGTAAATATTGAGTACATAAATCCAGAATCTAAAATAAATCTAAAATGAATCTAAAAAATATCGTCATATTATCTCGCGAATAAAAATATATTGCCAATAACAAGCAGAATTTATCGTCCCAATATCGCCTGAATAAAATTATCAGTTTTAGTAATTTCGAATCGTGTTTGAACTAAAGTTAACAAAATTGCAATACAGTTTTATCACTGTTGAAAATATAATTATCTATACAGGGTGTTTATAAAGTCCCGGGCCCATTTTGATGTTTAATAACTCATAAAATGATAAAGATAGATTAAAATTAATAACATAAATGGTTATATAGACTCAAAAAGTTTCATGACCCTTGTCAATGAACTTCTACGTGTGCCCCCTTCGTCGCACGGAGAATATCAAGTCGATAGTCAATTTCACGCCAGGTAGCGGCAAGCATGTCTGCATCCACAGAGGCTATTGCGGGTGTAATTCTGGCTTTTAGGTCATCAATGTTCGACACGATCCTCCTGTAAACATTGTCCTTTATAAATCCCCAATGAAAAAAGTCCATCGGCGTTATATCAGGTGACCTGGGTGGCCAAGGAATTCGTCGAATTCAGATTCGATTATGCACGACCGAGTCATTGGGCCTTTCTTTTTTACAGAAAAGACGTTCTCGTCAGTCGTATACTTAGACATGTTGAAAAACTTCGAATTTCCACAACTAGAAGAAGTTTGAAGCCACATGTCTTTTTGCAACAAGATGGTGCACCACTTCATTGAGGTATCATCGTTCGTAGTTCTTTGAGTGACCATTTTCCAGGAAGATGGATTGGGCGAAGAGGTTCAATTCCTTGGCAACCCAGTTCACCTGATATAACGCCACTGGACTTTTTTCGTTGGGGATTTATAAAGGTCAATGTTTACAGGAGGATTGTGTCGAACATTGATGACCTAAAAGTCAGAATTACAACTGCAATAGCCTCTGTGGATGCCGACATGCTTGCCGCTACCTGGCGTGAAATTGATTATCGATTTGATATTCTCCGTGTGACGAAGGGGGCACACGTGGAAGTTCATTGACAAGAGTCATGAAACTTTTTGAGTCTATATAACCATTCATGTTATTAATTTTAATCTATCTTTATTATTTTATGAGTTATTAAACATCAAAATGGGTCCAGGACTTTATAAACACCCTGTAGTTTCCTTCCTATAATAAAAAGAATTCATCGCCAATTTAGCCACATCGTCAAGAATGCAAAAACAATTCATTGCATCAACAATTCTAACAGCTTTGTGACTAGTGTGCAATTTTCTATAGATTTGTACCTAGTGAATATAAAAGAAGTTGAAATTGTTTCTTAATGCAGTGAAAAAAATTCATCAAGAATCAAAATTTCGACTAGCTACATTGCTTGAATTTTAATTAGATTTCTGTATCTGATGCCAATAGAATTTATCAGTTTGTCCTAAATGCTAGAAGCAAAATTTTTGGTCTATCGTAATTTTGATTACATTTTATAAAAAACCAGACAAATAACTAAAGAGGAAGAACGAAAAACATAGCAGCGTCACTTTCATAATAAATAAAAAATTTAACCCAAAAATTTCTCTATTCTTTCGAAAGTTATGCTTTCTAAGTTAGTCGTTTTTGCTGCTCCATTAACAAAACTATTTTAACCCTTAGTAGTCAAATTTATCACGCAATTTTTAAAGTTTTTGTTTCATTTCGAAATATTTGCATGCCAGTTAATTAATTGTATAAATAAAAACATTTTTAAAAATTTTTGAAATACATTATTGGAAGCATTACGAAAGTTTAATCCTTTACCATTGATATTGTGATACTTCAAAAACGTTGGTGTTATTAAATGAAACATTTATTATAATGGTAATTGAAAAATAAAATTAACTATTGAAGACTACTGATGAAATGGACTAGTGAACGTCGACTAGAAAAAACATTTTTAAAGGTGCTTTATTCTGATTTTTCAAGCGATTCCTTCACTTTACTGTGGTATTGTGCCTACCCTTCATATATAGAAGAAAAAGAATTCCAAATCCTCCGAAAAAAGGCATGTTTAATTCTGTTTATTCAGAGAAGGTAGGTATGCTTTCTTTTGTCTAATTTCTTAAAAAGAGAAAAGATTTAAATTTAAGTACAGCATCCTAGTAAGGCAATCGCGTAGTAAAACAAGGGGGTTAATGCCTGCCACCTGCACGTGGTACCCACTGGATACCACTCACTGGGGAACTAAATGGACCGGGTGTTCTAAGTGAACCGGGTGCGAATCCCGACGATGGCTGACGGATATGAATTCCGCACCCTTTATGAACCGACCACAGTGCTGACGTAAAATATCCTCAGTGGTAGAAAAATCATTGGTTAGATTCTCCTTGCTTCAGACTAATCGTGGGAGGTTTACGTGGTTTTCGCTTCCATGTAACGCAAATGCGGATTAGTTTCGTCAAAGAATACTCCATGAAGACAAATTTTTTCCAATACCTTAATCGGGAGTTCCCTTGTTCGGGTTCAAAATTGGTTTCGAAGTTAAACGGCAGTAGTCGTAAACCCAAAAAATTGGGTTGACTGTTCAACGACGGTTATAAAATTAAAAAATAAATTAATGCCCTCAGTAATTTGTCAATAATTATTTAACTTCGAATAGTTGTATATTAAAGTATAATATCTCACCGAGTTTTAAAATTTCAGGTTAATATTAAAAGGAAATATAGGGCATTATCTATACAGTGTATGGGCAAAAATTTTATAATTTTAACGCTTTAATTAAAAACACAATTAAAAAAGAATATTTTACTTACGTAAAAAAAATTTTAAAAAAAAATTTCTAAATATATTTAAAATTTGACAGCGACCGGGGTTCGGACCCTCGGGACTAGCAATTTTAATGCTTCCTACCATTCAACCATACAGAATCACTTGGGTGTCCGACTTATATCAAGATTTTTAATTAAATTTTGCGGTTTTTCGAGGGAATCATATTATGCCTCACTGTGCACCCCTTATTTATCTATAATTATTTTCTTTTGTACGTTAGTTTATTATATTACGATAATCTGAGAAACTTAATTTCAAAAAATTCAGGCATTTAAAATTAAATTTCTCAGGAACTAATTCAACTAATTTTGCTCAAATTTTGTATTTTGGCATGTAAAATTATGTTCCTTAAAATGATGCAAAAAATTTTAATACTGCAATTCAAAATCTTTTCGACCATTATTAAATAAAATGATGAGAAATATATTTGCAAAAAATTATTTTTATGCATAGAATTACCTTTTGAACAAACAAACTTTATAATTGTGAGCAAAAATTTTTCAATTAGATTAGAAAGTTTCCGAGGTATAGAAAATACGCAAAAAGTAAAATTAACATTAAGGGATCCAAGCTTTGGAGCACTCTTCTGACCAAATTATTGGAACCATATTGCACAGATTGCAGCTATCCCCTATATTTAGGGGGTCAGAAATCCGAATCAGTCGAAAAAAAGGTATGTTCTTTCAGATAAAGTGCACTTTTGTGTTTAAATTTGTAACTTCGTCTGAACTTATTAATTTTATATTTTATATCCGTCGTTGAACAGCCGACCCAATATCGGGTTTACGACTACTAATGTTCAACTCCGTAGCCTTGTAATTTTGAACCCAATCCAGCAGCCAAGGAAACTCCTGGATCAGTACCCCCATATGTATTGATTTGTTATGGGAACATGAAGGATATTAAATACGGTGATATGATCTCTCAGATCTCGGGGTTTCAATCATTACAAACGCCTTTTAACATAAAATATATTTAATAACAAGAAGGATGATGATGATGGTACAGTGTCATGGAGGAAACTGATTAGAAACTAATGTTTTTACATTGCTGCGCAGAGCGCCATCTATTGAGTATTAGAAATTATAATTAACAAAGGACTTTCGACTCGACAGATTTAACGTGCATCAGTCGCCATTTACTACACGGGGAGTCTTCGGCCGGCGGTAATTGAACTCACAAACTCTTGGACATAGGCCCAGCGCCCTACCAACCAGGCTATCCTGGCCTTGCACTTATCATATTTGAGGTTGCCATTAAGATTGAATCCGCGAAAATCGGATCATTGGATCAAAAGTTATTCAGAGTGGTCCTTTTTTTGTGCACTGTACATAAACTACTAAATGAATTGTTTATGAATCAGATGTTTCGTTGGATTAATATGTTGGAGATAATTAGAACTTAATTTTAGAAAGAGTACCAGCATGCAAAACTAGATTGAACTACATACGTATCCAAAGAGAGAGCAAAGCAAACTAGAATCGAAGGAAACTGAGTAAGTATTTCTGGGGTCTGACGAGCGCAGCGAGCAGGGGGTTGTACCAACTCTATTTTATTATTAATTTGGTCATGATTTTTGTTTGCTTTAGGTTCTAAAACCACCATGTAACGATTGTCTGTTTTTATGTAAGTTCCCGGGCATTATTTTAATTTCAACTAATGAGAAAAAAATACTTCATTGAACTGTACCTATTTACTCAGTTTCCTAAAAAAAACTAAAATTCAAACCGAAAGTCTTGTAGTCCTCTTATGACGTCATAGCCTCTCAGATTAGTATAAATCAATGCATTCGTATCATTAAGAAGTTATAAAAGCCTCTCATTGTGCTGCCATCTACTGATAATAGAGAGAACCTCCGTCAGGAATAAGGTGAATAATCATAAGATTTATTAATTCGATTAAAAATTGCCCAGTTACGCTGGCGCACGATATAGTGCTGAGAGCAATAAAAAAAAAATTCGCGTAATCAATTGATTTAATTGCTTTATTTTAGCGGCAATTTACTTTCACTAAGCCAAGCCTTCTTCTAAAGGTGTATTCTTTATCAAGTTTTTCGATATTTGGTATTCCTTTCTTGTACTGTCGATTCGTGAGGCATGAACATTAGAGGAGCGATAAACATGAAACTGAATGGATAGTACATCAGATTCATAAATGTGCTAGAGTACAAATCAGCATAGTGACAAACTTGACTGGCAAAGTGTGTCCGCCTGGAACCACTTCTAAAAGTACTGCCTAAGATACCATAAGACTCATCGCGAGTCAGCTGACCTATGGCAGAGTCCATTTCCTCGCCAGTATCGCTAAGCTGAACATCCAAATCTTGAACTTTATGGAACAGATCACTTTTTGATCCCCAGACCCGAACTTCCTTTTCAAGCTCTGGTACTAATAAGAAAGTTCTCCAACCACGGCATTTCTTAGATTTCAGTATGTCACCATATAAGTGATCACCTACGTACAGCACACCCTTCGCTCCGGCTTTTATAAGAGATTTAAAAACATCCGAGCTGCCCCCAGAATATACCTGACCAGGAGAAAGGGGCCCAACGTGAACACCAATTCTGGGAGAGCCTGTTTCAACGTCGACCTGGCGCATCATGGTGCCCTCGCCAAAAAAGACCGGTTTTTTGGCATCAACGACTATGTAGTCAAAATATTCTTTCCAATCTCTTCCGTTTCCTGATGGAACATCGAACAAATAGGTCAAAATCTGCGATGTGTAGACGTAATCACTGTTGGTGACGAGGAAAGATTTCCTCCCAGCTTTATGCATATTATCAAAGAGTATAGGCAGCTTTTCATGCTTCACCACATATGTAGTTGGATTTTTAGCAGTCTCCTCCTTCAGCGTTCCGTACGCATGTACCCAGTCAATGGAATCTCTCACATCTTGAAAAATTGAGGCGTAAGACATGAAGATATCTCCACCTTTAATTCCGTTTCTTCCAGAAACATATTCAGATGAGTTGGTGAAGTAATCAATCAAACAGGCCAACATGCAAGCCTCGGGGAGGTTAAATGGTGTGTTCATAACATAAATTCTCCTTTCGTCAAGATGGAGGAATTTATCTGGATACAGATTATGTATCTCTGATGCTTTTAAGAACTTGAATCCATGAATGCAAACCAATATGTTACCATAGGCGTCTACTTTGTTAAGAGTTCCGTAAGTTTTATCAAACCATAGGCCTCTAATTGGAAAAGTTGGATCGTATTGAAAGGATTTAATCTGTGGAGGATATCCAATGGAGACGAGCCTGTCCCTTGTTAAATCAAATTGAAGTGCTTCATATTCGGGACTTTTGTACTCTGCTAAAGTGTAGTCCATGTCAAAACCAAAAAATTTAATTTTTTCCAAATGCAGGCTACGATTGACGAAAATTCTGTGGTGGATATTATTCCTATCAAGTTCTGGAGACAGTGTCTTGCTGTTGATAGATTCAGATCGATTTTCACTAGCTGTAGTTTCCATGTCCAGAAGTAAAAATTTTAGTTAATGAACAAAAATATGTAAAAAAAAAAATTTATATAATAAATAAATTTTGTACACAATATGAAAAAAACTTGCTGCTTTTTCAGTTCTAAAATAACAAACATAAGGAGACCGGTTGACGTATCTAATGCTATGTTTATGTTAACCACTAAATTACTCACCCAGGTTAGCCTAGAGATGGACCTCAACACTTTTTATTGTCGCCTTTTTTTCTTTTTAATTTCTAAGTCTGCTAATGTCCAAAACCTAGCCATTTAATTAATAGTGACATATTTGGGCGCTTATCGGTTTAGCGGCAACGAAGTTTTGCCGATGCGTAAGAACAACGCATGCCAGATTCCAGTTTGCACAAGTCACTGGCTAATACACATGGGTGAGCTGTGGTGGTTCAAGGGATAGAGTGCTCACCTTCCAATGACGTGAACCGGATTCAAATCCCAGCACTGGCTACTCGATATAAATTCCGCACCCGGCTCGGACCGACCACAGTGTTGACGTAAAATATCCTCTGTGGTAGATGGATCATAGGTTAGAGTCCCCTTGTTTCAGGCTAACCCTGGGAGATTTTTGTGGTTTTCTTCTCTATGTAAAGCAAATGCGGGTTAGTTCCATTTAGACCTTCTCCAAAAAGGCAAGTTTATCCTATACTTCTGGATTGGGTTCAAAATTATAAGGCTATGAGGTTGAACCATAGTAGTTGTAAATCCAAAATTGGATCGGCTGTTCAGCGACGTCGGTCTGGGAAGTGTCCCTGAGAAAGATCCGAAGGCTTACCATCGCAATTTTGATCATCTTCAGAGGGGACTTTGGTAGCTCGACAACCTGAGCTCGAAGTCGAGCACTTGAAGGTAGAACAGTTTAGCAAGAACCGATACCGAGCTCCCTCGGTCCCTACTCAGGCTGATTAAAGTGGCCACCCACCCGCTTACTGACCACAGCCAGTGATGCTTGACTTAGGTGTTCTACTAGGAACGGTGTGTTTACGATCAGTTCACTGTGGAATGTAAAATATAAAGAAGGGGGGAAAGACGTAGTACATTCCTACACAACTTTGAAGAGAAAGATTGGGAAGAAGGTAAAGCCATGGAACCGGTCTCCTCTCTAGATGGCGTTTTCGAGCGTTGATGTCACGAATATTCGGGGAAGCAGAAATAATCACCAGGAAGCTTTGTATTCTTATTATTAAAGTAAATATTGTATTTTAAATGTCTAACTTTTAGCAGGCGGGAATTTTCATTCTTTTTTTCGCAGACTTAATGGAGCGATACTTCTTATTTATTTTTGACGGTAATTTCACTGTTATATCCTGATTATATTTTACTTTCACACTATTGTCGTGTTTAATTTGTATTAATATGCTTTGTTAATGGATTTTCTTCCCCGCGAGCGACATATTTTTCAACTTTTATTCGTAATTTATGAGCAGTAAGCAATACCTTTTCATGGCATATACTTCTGCTTCATGCTCCGAAATCAAAAAGTTATATAACTAATGAACTTTTTGTATGAAAAGAGTTATTAGTGGTTAGATTTATGTATTAGGTGCTACTTGGTTTGGACACTGTACCTTGGAGCTTTTATTGTACATAAAATCTCTCATTTACTATTGTTTCTATCTCAATTTCTAATTGCTTGGAAAGATAACTTTTAAGTTATTTTTCCTGTTATTTGCAAGAAAACAGCGAAATAAGAGGACACTCTATTGTAAATTTTTCCGAGTTAGTTTTTTACTATTTTAAGTAAAACATGTCATGCTTAATTAATAATTTTTACTGTAATGCAAATTCTAAAAGAGTTAGTATTTAATTATCTTTTTTTAGAGAAAACTGCGTAAAGTTCTTTTGGACAAAAGCAGTATAATTCACATTATAGTTTGAACACACATTATAGTTAACGCTGTGTCAATAACATTGGAAATTAGAGATTGCTTAGTCATTCGAATTTTACTGTCCGCTATCCCACTTGAATAAAAGCCTGAGCTTAACTGTTGCTATGGAAACTCGAGTAAAGCCATTCCTTGTGAGGTCAGGAAAAATTTTAAAAAATTATATGACATTTGAAGCTAATTAATACCAGGGCAAAATCGTTAACTCCTTTTCAAAGTTCTTTGAAATTACTACCATGCAAATATGGGAAAGTTTTTCTGATAGCCTGACAGTGCTTATTTATTTTAATTTCATTAACAACAAGAGGACATAAAAAGTACTAGATTTAATTGAGTTTTTAATATATTGTAATTTTTTTATTAAACCTATACTTTAAATCATTAATCGAATATCTGTGAACCAGTTAAACCACATGCTGATTATTGCCAGTTAAACGGTATACTGATTAGGTACGTCAGGATACCAAAGAATTGGCGACCAAAGAAATACTTTTTTATTGTTAAGAAAAAGGCACTTAAAAAATAATTATAAAATCACTTAATAAATTCATTAATCCCTAATTAATCATTAATTTTTGAGCATTATATTTTGCTGATTAATTTTTAAGCATTTATAAAAATACTGATATTTAGTTTTTTATTTTATTTTTATAATCCATTTCAAAATTTTACATTTTTTCAATTCTACTTTTATTTTCAGGTGTTCATGCTGAAGAGGAATCATTTCTTTTGAATTACTTTGGATCTGATGAGACAACTTGTGATGAGCCACTTCAATCTTCGAATCAGTTTTATCATTCCTCATATGTATATTTTCTGAATTTAAAGGAAAGATGCAAAAAAGTAATTGCTTTTTTTTTTAAATTTTTTTATTTTTTTTTTTTAAATTCTTTTCAATTATCAGGCTTTATCCAGGGCTCTAATCTTCGAACCTGCTTTATCATTCCTCATATGTCTATTTTATAAATTTAAAGTAAAGATAGAGAAAAGTGATTGTTTCAGAGTTTTTTAGAATTTTATTTAAAAAGGACTTTATCAGGAGTTCATTATTTAATTGTTCAGTTTAACGTTTTGGTAATTTTCTGCAAAGAAACTATTTTTTGGAACTAATAGAAGAAAAAATAATTTAGTCAAAAATTTCTAATTTTTTTTTTTATTTTAGTAAGATACTGGGGAAGGTATTTAATAAGAAAAATACAGCAGTCATATGCAATATTAAAAAATACAAAAATTATTTTATTTTTTATTAAAGTTAGGGGATGATAAGATAGTGAGGGAATGATAACTTTAGTTATAAGCATGTGTACAACTCCAAAAAATAATAGTTTGGAGTAGAAAAAATCTGCTTCTTCTGTTATCAGAAGGCCTTAAAGGATAATTTTTTTTTCACTATATTAGGTAATCATGCATATCTTCCAATCTAGGCTACTGTAACTTCGCATACCCTGTATACTCCACGGCCATTACTTTCATTCGATTTATATTTACTTCAAGTAAAAAAATTATTTTGCATATACATAGCAAAAGTAAGAAATTTGTCTTTTTTTTCTTTCTTTTCTTTTCTTTTTTTTAATGAGGAATTTTGCGAACTATTGAAACTTTTTATTTTAGCTTTGTCCACAGAAAAATTTTCGAGAGGCCTTGAAAAATAAGTTTACATAAATTCATATTTAAATATGTCAATTGAAATACACTTATTATTTTTTTTAAAGTGTTATTTTGGAGGAAGAGGCATTGGTAGAGAAGAGAAATAGTGAAATTGGTTTTTATAAAACTACTGATGTTCAACTAAAATCCACACAAATTTTGATGAATCAAATTTTTTTTTTTTATGATACTTTCCTTGAATACTCATTGTTTCCTAAATCAAAATTTATTTTATTCCTTATTCTAATTTTGTCACGAAGAATATTCTGAAATTCTGCTTCTAAAACAATATAGATTGCATAAATTTCATGTTATTTTTGTAAAATAGAAATGAAATGTGATTTTAAAAAATAGTTCATATTCTTGAGCATTCATTTAGTTAAAGCAATAAAGAAAAATATTTTTACTTTAAATCTAGAACAATAAATAAAAGCAAAAAACTATAAAATTATTATTTTATTTTTTTTTACCTATAGGAGATTTTTGGTCTGAAAATTTAAAAAAAATAGTTTTTTCTTTTCTTTTTTTATCACATATTTTGCTACTTTAAACTATGGAGTATATATGAGCAAAACCGTTTTGCTTGCAAACTATTTGATTGAGGGTAATTATTTATGTGGTGGAAAACGTGTGGCAAATTGCACATGGATCTCAAACTGGAAATAGATGTCTATTCATTGGCGTAGCCCGTCTTATCTTTAATACTCATGCACTCCTTTGAAAAGGTAATCTACTGAAGCAACTTAAATGTCCTTTTTTACCCTTCAATTCAAAATTTTTATCAAGATTTACTATAGCATAATTTCTTCGAATACTTATTGAATTAAACTTAAAATTTTTTCAAATGAATTTTTCTAGCTCACCGAGTGGAAAGAAGTAAATGCAACCCAGTATATTACGCAGTTATTGTCGAAATCTGGTGACAATATTGATGAAGGCAGCAAAATTGAGGACACGTAAGACATAATTAAATAATCATTTGATTTGAAATATTCTTGTAAAAGTCATAGTACTCATTTAGTTATGATTGTTCTTAAGCTCTTTCACTAAGAAAAATGAAAAAAGCCACTGCATAAGTGTCTCAAATGGTTTTTACAAACAATGTCTAAATTTCAACTCAATCTTGTTGAAAAGTAATATCTATATTTTAAAAGGGACAAATATTTTAAATATAAGTTTAATTTTAAAGAACTTGGTGACATTTTTGCACATTGATGGAAATTATAAAAATTGAGTAATTTGTTTATTTTGACATATTTTAATGAATTCAAATAATGTAGTGTTGAAATAATTTTTCAACAATTAAAACATGAGATTATAGACACTTTTTTTTCTTATCATAGAGGATGCAGGCTTTTGATAATAAATCTTAAAGTAATTGTCTTAAGTAACAGTACAAGGGAAAACCTGGAAAGTACAAGGAAATTGAAAAGTCCCCTAAAATAACAGGGATAATGCAGGGAATTTTGAGTTCTTTCTTGCAAACTGGGAAAATACAGGGAGTTTTATTCCTTATTTTCGTCTTTTGAAAGTTGTGATCACTCAAAACGCCATCTATGGAATATTTAGGGATGATATTTCAGCTATACTAAGCTATTTCATTTTCTATAACATAATTTGTTTTAAGTATGTTAAACTGTTCCTTATTTCTTTAAATTTTTCCAGCAATTAAAACTAGTATAACTAGACTAATATAGGTCACTTAAGAGCACAGTGAATGCGCATTTCCTCTTAATATATTGTGCATAATGTGTACAGGGGAAACACAGGGAATATTTTTCCTGATTTGAGTAGAAACCCTGAGTTCAATCACGTTAGGTATTTTGTCCTGAAAGAATCTACTTCTTTGAGGACAGTCTAAGAAACTAGATGAAAAAGCTATATAAAAAATTAGAAAAGGAATACAATTATTCAAAAGTATAATAAGAATAACTTAATTTTAAATAAATTAAATTTAATGTAATAGTATCAGAAAGTTAAAAGTTTTTTACCTGTACTTTTTTTTTAAAAAAATAAGGGAAAAATACTATTTTTTTATACAAATTTTTAAATCTATATATCATATTATTTAAGAGTCTGTTTGAGTATTTATACTTAACAGTACTTGTTTAAAAAATTTATATGCTATTCGTTATTATAAGTTCAGTATGTGTTTCGTAGCAGTATTGTAGTATATATCTTTAGTATATGATTTGTTAATTGAGTTGTATGAAATTTTATTTCCACATATTAACAGTTCTTTATGTACCTAATTATAAAATTAAGTTTTACTCTTTTACTTAAAATTTTATAAAATTATAATGACAGTGTCATCTTTTAATACAACAATATTAAAACACTAAATAATAAGTTCTAGCACAACATATTCATAACACCTAGATCCTCAGAATTATGCTTCTTTGCTTTATTTTTGTGTGATATGATCGTTTTGGTATTCTAATCCTAAAATGTGTTTTTATTTCTCTTAAGATATGACTCAAGTTCAATTGCAGAGTGCATCAACAGTCTTGCTGATCTCTTACCTCTTCCTGGTATGCTTTATTGATTATTTTATTTCATAACCTGCATTGAACAGTCGACCCAATTTAGGGTTTACGACTATCAATGTTCAATTCCATAGCCTTGTAATTTTGAACCCATTCCAAAAAGACAAAGGAACTCCTGGATCAAGTATTGGGAAAAATTTTCCTTCTGGAAGCACTTTTTGATGCAAATAACCCGCGTTTGCGTTGCATGGAGAGGAAAACTGCGAAAGCCTTCCACTGTTAGGCTTACGGCAAGGGGAGTCTAAACCATGATTCGTCCACCACTGAGGATATTTTATGTCAGCATGGTGGTCGGTGCAAGCCGGATGCAAAATTCTTTTCGATTCGCCATGGCTGGGATTCAAACCCAATTCTCCTCTTTGGTATGTGAGCGCTCTATCCCCTGAGCCACCACGACTCTTTAATTGATTATTGTAATTTTAAATAAAATCTTTACTGAGAAGGCTTCTAAGTTACCTTTATTGCATCATTTTAAAAAGGTGAAAAAACTTGAAAATTGCTAGAAATTTTTTTTTAAAAACACTATCATTTTTACTGCTTACTAAAAGTTACTACTATTTACTTATTTTTACTGCTTAAGGTAGCACTCCACTCCCCCCTTCTCGAAAGTTCGGTTTTACACAATTTTTGATCTATCTTTATTTTTAAATTTAGACTAGATTGTATGTTTCTATAATTTTTCGTTTCTTGGTCATTCCTTTCCATAATGATGCTTAAAAAAGCTTTTCTGACAAGGTTTTTTCCTAATCTTTTTCCCTGTGTAAAAAAGAAAGTGGTTAATTGATTTATATTTTCATTAAAAAAGTAATTATTCAAAGGCTATTGTGCTCCTTTCTTTAAAATATTATGGCTTTTACACATTGTAAAAACTACTATATTTTGTATAATTTTTTGTTTGCATTTATGCATGTAATAAGCTGAAATTTTATTTGCTATCTAATAACGTAAACCATTTTTGGAATGTTGTTATGATTTATAAAACAATCCAAAACAATTTTGTTTCTAGGAACATTTGTTCTTGATGTCATAGTTGGCTGTAACGTATTTGAAAATTTCAGTGTCAGGTAATACGAATTTTAAATTTTTGTCAGATTTGAACATAGCTTTCTTATGTTTTCCTGTTGTTGATTTACTATTAAATGAGCTTATATGTTAACTGGTTATAGAAATGGTACAAATAGTGATTTAAATGAATGAAGTCTAGAGTCTAAGCCATGATAACTTTTTGGGTCTAATATCAGTTTTTTTGATGTGATTCACTAGTTCTGGGGAGATGTTTCACTTAAACGCTCTTTGGGGCTCATAGCCCGTAAGAAAGTTGTTTTATTTTTATAGTATCTTTTATTAACTACTGACAGAGGGTTGCCATTCCTGAGGAAAAGCCTGAAAAATACAGAGAACTTATAAATCAGCTAAAATAACACGGAAATTTGAGTTTTTCTTTACAAACTCTGTAAATACAGGGATCTATGGGATATTTAAGGATGATATTTCAGCTGTATAAAACTATTTCATTGCATTATTTGATTTAAAATATGTTCAGCTGTACCTTTTTTCTCTAAGTTTTGCCAACAATTAAAACTAGTATAATTAGAACAATGTAGCTCACACAAGAGCACAGTGATAGTGTGTTTTCTCTTAATATATTATGTACAGGGTGCATAGCTTTTTTAAAAAGTGCTTGAAGATGCTTATTTTTGATTTTTAAAAGCCCTTAAAGATGCTATTTTTTATTGGGTGTTTTTAAAAAATGCTTAATTTTCCCTTTTTGAAAGTGAGAATTTTTTTTTCTTTACCATGTTGATTTTGACCACTTATTGTGCAAAAGCATGGTTTTCACATTGTTCTATTCAACGTTTTCACAAATCATTCAAACACAATGCATTTTGGCGTACCGTCGTTCCGCAGCATGTGAAAGCACTAATAATTTTACATGTTTGATGAAATGCTTGCGGGTCCGCGTGTGCATCTACTGAGCCGGATTCTTGCACTATCATGTGCAACTCTGCTGCATTTTGCAGGATATTCTCAATTTTCGGCTTCATTTTCCTCCCTCTGAAATCAAACCGAAAAATCTCTCTCTCTTTTTATGGTGACTAATGTAATAAAGAAAAAGAGTTCTTTGTCAGAAACTAGTTATTTTTATCGTGATCATGTAAAGTCTTTGAAAATTATTTTGCATTTTGTTAATGTATATAGGGCTTAAAAATATTTTTTAAGTGCTTAAAAGGTGCTTATTTTTTTGTTGAAAGATTTGGCTGTGCACCCTGTAATATGTTACCAGTGAATTTTTTTTCCAGATTTGAGTGGCAACCCTGTGATGAGAACATTGAGTTGACAAGTTGTTTACTTTCTTTTTGTCTATTTTAGTGATAATGTGCAATTTGCTGCATCTTTGCATCGATTATCAAAATGGCATTCTGCTCACACATCTTGGCTCTCTCGTAAAACAGACTCAAATGTCAAGGAATGGTTGGACCTCACAAATGCTGAAGAAATTAATGTTAATAGTTTCTCCAAGCTCACTCTGCCCTTTTGGAGGGGATCAATTGAATTCAAGGATATTGGTGTAAGTTGCAGCAAAGTTGTTTCTGAAAAAAGGCAACAAAATATCACTCATGACAAATTCTTTATTTGCTTGTTTTTTAAATATTCATTACCCCCGTGGCAGAATTGCAGTGACACAGCGAGGTTGTCTCAGAACTTTACATAGTTCTTGCAGAAAACTTTTTTTATTTTTTACAGAAATTGACGTTTTATATTTGAATCACTCATTCAGGTGATCACTTTTTGAAGCTCTAAATTTACTCTGATAGTATCGTAAATCGATGTAATGTTTCGATTGTGTTTTCGGCAGTTATTGATATTGATTTTCACATGGTTTTTAAACATCCCGATATATTTCAAACAATGGAAAATTTGAATTGTGTATTTGAGTATTTATTTTTTAAGGCAATAGTTCTATCGCATTTTTGGCAGTTATTGCTATTGATTTCTCCATAGTTTTTATGTCTGATATTTTTTATATTATATTATTTATTACAACAACGTAATCTCGAAACGAAACACTCGTTTGAGGAGTCCAATGTACATAATTTCGTCACAGATCTTTTTTTTTTAAATTACTACTACGGATTTCATGATATTCAATAATTTTTTTATTGTGATGGTTATTTACTAAATGTGAAGACGTAAATAATCTTTGCGTTTACCCCCCAACCAAATGCGAGAATGTCACCCATGATGTTAGAATAAAAAATTAATACAAGTTCAATTAAGAAAATTATTGTTTTTTTTGACACAGCATATATATAACAGTTTTTTTTGTTATCACAGCATATATCATTTCATTCTCTTAAGCCGTTCTCTAAAAATTATATATAGTTAACTAGCGTTTATCTATTTAGTTCAGGGATAAGAGTTAAGTACATGTAGTCATTGGTTCAAAAAACCAACCTGGTAACTCAAGATATTACCAGTCAGTACACATTTTTACTATACATCTCTATTACAGTAATTTTCCTGGATATGCTGTGCCCTATCTATATTTAAAAGTTAAATTATTGTGTCCCGTGATTTCATTTTTGTTCGCGAGATTCGCGCTAGAATTCTATGATCAATGTGGATTTAAGCAAAAATAAACTTTTACAAAAGCGTTATTAAATAGTGGACCGATATCAATTTGCTCGGAAAAGGGTATATTTTTCTCGTTTTTGACTAATATTTTTTTTAAAATTAAAATATAGCAAGATAAGGCATGTTTTTGATTGAGGGACTGTACCAAGTCAATTCAAGTGTGCAAAAAGATCCAATTTACAACTTGAGAATAATTAATGTCTGTTTGTGTTCTGTGGATTTGGAAAAAATATGTTACTCCTTAAAACAATTGCACAAAGCGAAACAAAAATTTTGGGACAAGGAAAAGATACAAAGCTTGAATGGAAATTCAAACTAACATCTGCAAGATATTGTTCTTGGAAGTGGATGAAACATGTTCGTCAAGAAAGAGAAGGAAAAAAAAGGTCATCAGAGCCACACAATCGAGCATGGTGTTTCGCTATTTTCTTTCTCCTTTCGATTCCTGCTTCCATTCTTCTTGCCTTTTGACTATGCATTTTACCAAGGTTTTTTTTTTTATTGTCAATCCAATTCAATCTGCTAAATAATTTATTATTTAAGACTTTTATTTTATTTGTTTTATTTACTTAATATTGATAGTTTCGTTTCATGCACATAATTAACCTAACTTCAATTGTTTCTTTGCGTGAGCTGTTGCTATTAATTTTGAATTTCGATCTAATTAGGTATTGAGTATCATTTAATGATATTTTGGTCATTTCATTTCTGTAATATTACTGGTTGAATATAAATTTGAATTAGTTTATATATGTTCACAGTTTTACTTGATTTTACAAACCAATAGTTTAACACTATTACTTTGTATTCTTTATCCACTTTAATCCAGTAAGTTGTTTCAGTGTTATTATATGTTCTGCTTTTTGTTTCAATGTTGTAATATTAGTGGTTTGAAAATTCAGTTAATACTGATATGTAATCTTTGCAATCTATTTAAGCCGTCAATGTTAGCTTTAACTATTTCATTAATGTAATTTCGCGAAGATACGCCACCCCCATAAAATTTGACTAAAAAGGAACATTTTTTTTCATCAAAAAGGCTATGCTGCATGAATTTTTAATGTGATCGATCACAGAGTTAACGCATCTGTTTCAAATATTTAGTTATATACGAAATAAATGATTAAACGTTTAAAGAATAATTATTAAATGCACGATAAATTAATATATACAAACTTACTTTGTTGCCTTGTTTACTTAAAATTATTAAGTTTAAACTTTTAGTCATCTTTTTGATCTTACTGTGGAATCATCCTGTTTTGTTGCTCGACATACCTGTTTGTTGTTAATTTTGTTTATTTTTAGATATCAACACAGTGCTATAATGGGTTTGAGCTCAGAATCGATTCAGAAAGCAAGGAAATTCTTCAATATTTAAAATTTGTTTTTAACATCAGCACATCTGAAGTGAGTATGATGGCTTTTTTTCAATTGATTATATTTGTTGCTTTATGCAATGTCATCTATATTAATGCATTATACCAAGTAAAAGAATCTTCCAAAAGAAATTTATCATTCAAGGAAAAAAAACATGTTAGGAATCAATGTGCATCCCCTCAGTCTTGAAAAGGCCTTTCTATCTACTTAATTGAAATAACCTACATGACCAGTGTTTTTTATTTTATAACTGCTGTTGAACAGCCAACCCAATTTTTGGGGTTTGCGACTACTAATTAACTCCATAGCCTTGTAATTTTGAACCAATCCAGAAGACAAGGGAACTCTTGGATCAAGTATTGGAAGAACTTTGCCCTCTTGGAGGACTTTTTGATGGAACTAACCCGCATTTGTGTTACGTGGAGAGGAAGACCACGAGAACCTCCCACGATTAGCCTGACGGCAAAGGGATTCTAACCATGATCCGTCTACCTCTAAGGATATTTCAGTCAGCACTGTGGTCGGTGCTAGCCGGATGCGGTTTTGTATCGACCAGCCATTGCTGGGATTAGAACCCGGTTCACCTCATTGGAAAACAAACGCTCTATGCCCTGAGCCATCACGGCTCAATGACCAGCGTTAAAAAAACTTTTTTAGCTAATTTCAATCAAGAATCAAAACAAAGGAATCAATTCTTTCACTATGGAGAACACTTTAAAATTAACTGCCCTAGGGAAATTAGTTTCTTTCAAACCAAATGAAAGAAACTGTTTTTAGAAGAACATTTTTTTTAAGAGCTTATAATCGCAATCTAATTTATAAAATAGCATTGATTTCTTAGCTATTTAATATATCTTTTTTAAGTTCATGTAAACTTAAAAGAGACAATTAGAAAGAAAAATAAATTGTAAGAGTTTTTCGAAAACTTAAAATAACTGCAGTCTTTTATTTTCTGTGAAGTATAAAATCTTATTTTATATTCATATGAAAAAACTGTTAATATATAATAAAACAATTATAATCTATAAAAAATTCTAATAATTTAATTTATTAAATAGCATTGATTTCTTAGCTATATCTGGAGCTATTTCAAAGGGGGGCTTATTTAACTGATTTAAAACGAGGTTCTTTATTATCAACAAGAAATTATAAATGTTTTTTTATTATTTTAGCAGGGTGTGCAGCGTTTTTGAAAAGTGCATATTTTTTATTTATGTTTTTTAAAAGCCCTAAGGGATGCTTTTCTTATTCGGGGTTTGTAAAATGTGCATATATTTTCTTTCTTTTAAAAAGATTTTTTTTTCTTTGACGTATCGACTGTCGTTCTAAATTACAAAAAATGCATGATTACATCTGCAATATTTAACCGAAACTAGTTGTTTTATCATGATCATATAAAGTTCTTGAAAATGTTTTTGAATTTTATTGATTTTATGTTAATAAATTAAGAACTTTAAGCAATAGAAGAAAATAATTTTTATTACTGCACCTAATTCTGAATTTTTTTTTTTTTTTTTTTTTTTTTTTTTTTNTTTTTTTTTTTTTTTTGGAAAGTGATTTTAAAGAAAATTGAGTGCTGTAAAAATACTAAAAATGTGCTTATTTTTTGTTGAAAAATCTGGCTACGCACCCTGTTTAAGAATACCATAAATCCTTAATTTTTATTTTATTTTTTAAAAAATTTTCTTTTTTTTTGTACTATAGTATTTGCTTTTTAATCCTGTTTTAAAAGTAACTGATCTGTGTTGCTTCTCTTCTGTACCTCAACATCTGATTTTACCTGTTGTTTTCAATCTGTATCCTTTATATATATGTGTGTGTGTGTCTTATTATAGAAAATGGAAATTATTATTTGCAAATGTAGCTTGAAAATATTCAAATTCTGTTACATTTATATTAAGATTGAAATTTGTTTGTGTCCTTAGCTGGTTTTGGACTGAGGACGGAAGGATTTATTCCCTAAAACCACTATTATTAAACTTAGCTTAATAATAGTGACTAGACTAAACTTTGTTTGACAATAATTATTATGCTTATTTTGAAATATCTAACTGTATTTGTTACTTATATTTCATTTTAAATATTAGTTTAGTTCCAACTGAAATCCCACAATTCATTATATTTTTTTAGATTGCATTAATAAATTCTAAAATACAGCGTCATTCTAAAATACAGCGACTTTCATTTAACGATCTTCTATTTTGGAAATTTCTTCGTTAAATAACTTCCAAATGGCTGAGTGAATTTTCTATTTAATGAACTTTTCTTTGAGGTCCACTTTCTCTATTTCTTAAAATATTTTTAGAAATTATATCATGCATCAGAGCTAGATAATTTTTATCAATATAAAAGCAAAGAAAAAAAACTTGTTGGAGGTGCCAACAGATTTGCACGCAATTAATTGTCTTTTGTTGTGTAATTAACATGATGCCTAGCATTTTTGAAAAGTACTTAAAGGTGCTTATTTTTGATTTTCGTTATTTAAAAGCCCTTAAAGGTGCTTTTTTCATTGGGTGTTTTTAAGAAGTGCTTAATTTTCCCTTTTCGAAAATGAGATTTTTTTTTACCATGTTAATTTTTGCAACGTATTATGCAAAAGCATGCTTTTCACATTGTTCTATTCAACGTTTTCACAATTCATTCAAAAACAATCCATTTCGGCGAACCGTCGAACCATAGCATATGAAAACACCAATCATTTTACATGTTTGATGAAATACTTGCCGGTCCGTATGTGCGCCTACTTACTGGATTCGATGAGATTATTGCACTCTCGTGTGCAACTCTGCTGCATTTAGCAAGATATTCTCAATTCCAGACTTCATTTTCCACCTTCTGATATCAAACCGAAAAATCTCTCGATCATTTTATAAAGATTGATTTAATCAAGAAAAGGAGTTCTTTGTCAGAAACTAGTTGTTTTATCATGATTATCTAAAGTCTTTGAAAATTATTTTGCATTTTGTTAATGTATATAGTGCTTAAAAATATTTTTTGAGTGCTTAAAAAGTACTTAAAAGGTGCTTATTATTTGTTAAAAGATTTGGCTACTCACCCTGTTAAACAAATATTTTATTTCAATAAATAGTGAACTGATTCCTTTACTAGTCATAGATGTGTTTCAGAAAACAGCTGTTATCATAGTTCTGTTAAGCTTTGTGCCAACATCAAAGAGAAAAATGATGTAAGTAAATATTAATAAAACATAAATCTACCTCTGTTGAATTTTACTACTTAGATAGTTTATTTTTAATAAATATGTCTTTAAAAATTAAACTACAGTAGACTCTCAACTAACCGGGATCCGATTATCTGAAGCCACCCAAAAAGAAAATGATGTTAGGAAATCTTTGTATTAAAATTTGTCGAATGTTTTTCTTTTTAATTATACAAATTGTGGAATCTAAATAAGATGCTTTAATAATAATTCTTTATAATTAATAATAATTTTTATAATTAATTCTTTTACTTTTGAATTAATTAAACTAATGATGTTTCATAGTATAATAATTTTCTATAATTTTTTTATAAAAATTTGGAATATTTGCGTTTCCGAAACATAACATTTCCTGACTATCCTTAGTTAATTAAATGTCTACTATATAGTTTTAATTGCATATTCCCCCTCTGTAATGTAGCAAATTATTGATATTAAGTTATTGCTTTAATTTATAACTCTCTTTCATTTCAGCATTTTATGTCCATTTTATAATCAAAACAAATAGAACATTTATTTCATTTCATTTATTTCTTCTCTTTTTTTACTTATTTCTGCATGTGATGAACTTTGTTCCAATATATCCAGAGTGTGATTTTAAGCAGCAATCATAAATTAACTCTTTGCCTTTTCAAATAGATAAACTATGTATAAGGTTTTTGTTTTACAGTTGACGTTTTTGTGATTCACGATAAATGCATTTATGCATGCAATTTGTGACATAAAATTATTCATCGTAAAAAGAAATTGACAATACAACTAGTGAAACTTGTTTAGGTATCAGTTTTTTCTTTTTTAGGAAACTTATGTCACATTATTAATTATTAATAATTTTATGACACTCGTTTTTAATTACCAACTTAATTACTTTAAATTTATTCGAGGACCATCTGAATAATATTAAATCCGTGACACTATGATAAAAGTTTTTTGTTTTGCAGTTCACGTTTTTGTGATTCACAATAAATACATTCATGCATGCAATTTGTAACATAAAATTATTCATCCTCAAAAAAAATTTTAACTATACAACTAATGAGACTTGTTTAGGCATCAGCTTTTTCTTTTTTATGAAGCTTATTTAACATTATTAGTTATTAATAATGTTACGGCTCTTGTTTTTAATTACCAGCTTAATTACTTTAAGTTTATTCAAGCACTATATAAATAATATTAAATCCGTGACACTATGATTGAGGTTTTTTGTTTTGCAGTTCACAATTATATGATTCGCAATAAATGCATTTCCTCATTCAATTTGAAACAAAAAATTCTTCGTAAGCTTAAAAAAATTTTAACAATGCAACTAGTGAGACTTGTTTAGGCACCAGTTTTTTCTTTTTAATGAAACCTATGTGACATTATTAACTTTCAAAATACTTAAAGCAGAACTTAAGATGGAATACTGAATCTGGGAGATTTTGAAATCAAAAAATTGTGGAATTTCAACCTTCTCAACTATCTAAATAATATATTCAGACTATAAATGTATCATTTTTTTAAAATCTATTTTCATCACTAAATTATGAAAATGATAGTTTAGTATTTTAAGGTTCAGTTACCATCTATTTAATTTGGTTGTAATTGTTTTTCTAGCTGTATTTTTGTCTATGTATGTAATTAAAAAAAAAAATTTTTTTTATTAGGCTGCCCTAATTCTAAGGATGGGATATTCCGTATTGAAGGAAAAACCAAAGCCTGATAAATTATTAAGTACAAGTAGATGGCTGAAAATAATTTCCTCTGGCAATGTGAAATGTATTTATAATGTTACTTGTTCATCTTTCTTTTCTGTTCTACAATTAATGATTCATTTAATAAAAATCTTTATTAAATTTGATTTTATGTAAGTGTAGTATAAATAATATTGCCATTTGCAGCTAGTAGCTGTATTTTCCCTCTCATATACATAAATATGTCCCATAGGTGAAATTCACAATTTTTTTTCTTCTGAAATTGAGTGGGAAACCCTGTAAAAAGTTGTTACGCTCATTCTCTGTTCAGATAAGATTCTTCTGAGACACGATGTATAAGATAGCATGTTATTAACACCGGTTTCACGATTTGCCTACAGGTGAAATAGGGAGAAACCTTGGAAATTCAAACAATTTAGCCGGGGGGGGGGGAATAAGACTCCTTTAGAACATCGATTTCTTTGACAGTTAAGATGATTTTCCAAAAAATTAATAAAAACACTGATGCCATTAAACAATGTAATGATAACAGAAAGCAATTATTTTAACATGTAAGTGAATAGAAAAAATCTAGACCAGAAGCAATAATTTTAACAGTGGTTTTGATAGCAATATATTAATGCAGTGAACTCTCACTACTTTGATATCCGCTACAACAATAACTCCCACTATTACAATAATGTTTCGTGATCCCGAGAAACTTGAATATGAATTAATGTTATCCTCCTCTCAATATTGCAATATTCTCTGAATCAATAAACCCCTGTGAAAAGATTTTGTTCTAAATTTTAACCTTATTTTCTCTATTTATTATTGGTTTTCAAATAATGTAAAAAATCTTATCATATTTTGCCATTTTTTTCGGTCTTTTCTGACAAGAGAAGACTCACTGCTGATTATGTACTTATTTCTTTTCACCACAGTGAATGGCTTTTGTATTCAGACTTGAATACCCCATTCTTGATGTACATGGACCACCCCAAGACCTTCTATTCTTAGAATTGCCACCCTTATCTCTTAAGAAGTCACAGATGTGACATTCCTGTCCGATTTCATATTTAACAATAATTAACACTCTGCAAATTAAATTTTTACATAATATGTAAATAGGTTTATAGTTAACACATATATAACATTAAAAAAAGCCTTATTGTGTCCCAAAAATATGTAGGCCCTCGATATAATAATATATCCCTCTACAACCATATATTTATTTGGTCCCCAAAATATTGTTGTAGCGAGGTTTTACTGTAGTTGATAACATTAACCAAGCTCTCATTAAAGGCTACTACTATAATTTGTTGTTTATTTTTATTTAATTCTTTTTATTTAAGAAATATATGTTAAAGGTTTGTTGCAGTTATTTTTGCATATTCTATATAAAAATATTTATTTCAGCATAAAAAATTGTCTTAAGATAGTTAAAAAAAAAATTCAATATTTTAGTCATTGCTTATGGGACTTACATAAAAGTATGCATTCTGTTTTAGATCCTGAGAGTTGTTTCCCTTTTGTTGACAAACATCTTACTTTGGTTGTTGTTCCATCTCCGAACTCGAACTGCATGTCTGCTTACGTTGTAAGAGATTCTACACACTTGGATGCTCATTTTTTCTTTAATGCAGTCAGTACTCAAAATAGGCAATCTCTTCTCACGTCTGGCACGAAAGTGACAGATTACTTAGTACCTTCTATTTCAAAGACAACATTTTTGTCTACAGTAGAGGAAGCTATACGCTTGCATGCAGCTTCAGACGAATCTGGTAAGCTTGTTGATTTTTTATTTCTTAACTGTCAATTTTATATTTCAATATAGGGGATAAAAGTAAGGAGTTTTACTTATTTAGGATCAATTATTACAGAATTACAACATAGAATAAATTATTACAGAATTACATCAGTTATTACAGAGGATCAATTATTATATTAATAAGAGAATGTCACCTGGAATAAAAAACCGACTCTATCTGGCAAATAGGACTGTCTATGGGTTGAGAAGAATTATTAAATCTAGGTTTCTTTCTAGAAAAACAAAGTTCTTAATTTACAAAACTCTTGTCAGGCCAGTCTAGACACACGCTTCTGAAGCTTGAGCAATGGCAAAACTGGAGGAAAGTTGTATCACTATATTTTTCAGACAAGATTTTGCGGAGTATACTTAGTGGTGTAAATGAAAACAATAACTGGAGAAGGAAATTTAACCTTGAACTGAGCAAGATCTATAAAAAACCCGATATTATTAAATACAGGAAAAGAAATAGAATGAATTAGATGGCCCACATGATTCAATAAGTGAGTGATGACAATACAATAAAAAATATACTTTTCTTAGACCGGCTGGAGCAAGAAAGCAGGGAAGGCCGTGGTTGAGATGGGCTGACTCTGTGGAGTCTGATTTTCTTGCAATCAATGAAAAGAATTGGAGATCAAAGATAAGTTTGATGTTGTTGTAGAGGTATTCAGAGGAAGGTATTAGACTATCTAGCCAACTATGATGATGATGATGAACTGTCAATTTCATTCCTATAAATTCTCCTGATCAACAATTTCCAAAAGATGTTTGGTGAAATCTTGGTTCAGGGCTGTAGAATGTGCCCAATCGTTTTAACAGGGTTCAAAGAAAATTCAGACAGTCCTGTGGAATAATAAAAGAAATTGATATAAATGTTTTTATTGCAACCCCTACTCTTTCTGAATAGAAGCCATAGAAGAGTCAGGGTGCTCCCCGAGTCGCGACTTTTTTCTTAGTCAGTAATGATGTTTGAAACCTTTACCTATCTATACACCCAATCCAAAAAAGATTTAATATTTTCGTTATCTTTATGAAGTAATTTAACTAAACTGCCCATGAAAAATAAAATATCAAAATGAAATAAAAATTCATTCTTCCTGTGATACCATAATAGGCATAACATATTTCCAAGTTTTTAAAATTTCTTACATTTGTTTTTTTTTAATCAATCTTAATTGATTTAATTAAATTAAGCCAATTATTTAATTTTTATTACATTTTATAAAACTTAAGTATAAATGTTTTATTCTTTTCTTAACAATCAATGTAATGGTTAACTTTTTATTTCAATACAAATGTAAAACTCATTAATTCATCAAATGCGAATCTGTCATGACTGAATCTAACATCAAAATCTATTTTTAACTCTTCATTTTTCTTACCACAAAAATTTTTCAATCATAGGGTTATATTAGTTCTTATTTTTTGGCAATTAGCTATTTTTATTACAATTATCTATATTTATTTATTAGCTTTTATATTATTTTAAATTTAATATTGATTAAGGGGGTGGGTTTTGTTTTTGGCTTTTTTTTATCTTTCAATAGATCGCTAACCATGGATCTCTTCCCATGCTCCTAACAGTCCGTTTTATAAATATTCGATATGGTATAATTTAGCGCCTGGTAAGATTCCTTTCATCAATTTATTGTATTTTGGTAATTATGTTCAGGTTCTTAATCACTTGGTTTTCATAAAATTGGAGTATTTTAAGTTGATATATTTGTTAACTTAATGCATTTGGGAATGTGTTGTATTTGTATTGTTCGCTGTACAATTTTTAAAAGTTATGATGAAAATTATTGAAATACGTAATTTCTGATTTTAAGTAAGATCGCATATATTAATTTATGGTGTATATAATAATTATTTTAATGATTTTTAAACATCTCATAATTTATTTTGTATATTACTTGTTATTTGAAACAGATGCGATAATTCCGCAATCAATCATGCAGTAAAATTTTGTGCAGCATATCCTATATGGTGTGGCCTTTCAAAATTTTTCTTTTTCAATCAAATTGAATGCACTGTATCTCTGTGAAATTACGGTAATTATTTCATAAAATAACTTAAGTTAAAGTATAAAATTTTTCATCTGTTATATACTTTAACCGACTTGTCTAGTTATATCATGAAATACCCAGTTATTCTCTGAAATAACTTCATTGCACACTTTAACGGTAACATATATATTTAAAAAATACTTTAAAATTGGTAAAGTTTCTTTCCCTTTAAAACTAGATTTTTTACTCAATTTGTTGGTTGTCTTCTTTCAGATTCATCTAATCACCTAATTGAATTGAATTCTGTCCCATTTTTTTCTCTTCTGTAGTTTCGGAAATACCTTAAGTTTTGAATGTTTCTGAAAAAAGTACCTTTCAAAATTATTGAAATATTTATTTAAAATAAATGCTTATTGATTTTTAATATTAGGAATTAAAAAATGTAATAAACATAATAGAAAAATTTTCTCTTCAAATCCATTTAATGCCCATTGCAAACCAAAAATTTTTTGTTGTCAATTTAAATTTATACCCTTTAGTGTTGTAATATAAGTTATACATTTTATTTTAGATTTAGCAGTGGTATTTGAGATATTACAATAATTCATATTAATTTAGAAAATCTACTTTCATAGCTGTCAACTTACCAGTAGACTACAGTATTTTGCCTGGTTTAATAAAAACTCTTATGGTTTTTATAAATTTTAGAAAATTCCTTAAATTGAGTGTAAGTTTTCTAAAAAATAAAATCCCTATCTAATTAGTATTTTTGCTCAATTTATTGTTTGCTTGAATATTTGGATAAGTATAATTAATAATTAAGTAATTCCCATTTATAATAATCAGCTTAAAGCTTTTCTTTTGTTACAAAATTTTCAGTTTATTTTAATTCAGAATTAATTTTAAAAAAATCTTTTAATTATCAATAATGAATTACTTGACTATTACGATTTAAAATTATGTGGTTACCATAATAAAAAATATCTCAAGTTCATATAATGTTAATCATAAATGAAAATTATTGCAGACCGTTAGTGTAATAAAGTTTTTTGTATTTTGATAGTAGTAATAGAAATTCTTAAAATTCCCTATATGTAAAACATTTAGCATTATATTAGTATTTTGTTAATTCTTCTGGATTTTTTCTGATCCAAGTTGGCAGCTATGTACTTTGTTTTTTTCATTTTTATCTGCCGTTATGAACATACTAAATTTTTACAATCCCCCCTTCATTGTTTAGGTACTTGTGAAAATCAGTCTTCTGTGGACACCAGTGATTTATTGACTACTTTTATTCAGTGTATTGACTCCAGTGAGCTTGTGAAATGTTACAACAACTTCAGTGATGTGGATGCCACTTATTGTATGTTTACCCTTCTCCTTTTTTTTAAATTCAAATTTTTAAGTTTTCTTTTATCTGTAAATCTATTTTTATTAATCAATACCTCAGGGGGGGTACTGGGTTGGAGATCGATCGTTCTCTGATTCAGGTCAAAATTACAATCTGTAGATGTATGAATGGGTCCGCCCTATAAACAGGTGCGACATATGGTGTGGCAGAAGTCGAGTTCTTAGCCATAGATGGCGCCACTGAAAAGCAAGAAACGCACACTCTGCCTTAAATTTGCTCAGTTTCACCAAGCAGGTTTGCCCGTGTGGCAAGTGGCATTAGAAACAGCAAGAACAACATTTTTATTAAGCTTATTCTAGGCCTCTTTTAACTTCCCACTGTTCTAATGCTTCTTAAATGCATTCAAGTTGTGTTCTCAGCATCTGTGTGTGTGTGTGTGTGTTTTTTTTTTTCCTTATATAATGTCTAGAACAGTGGTGGTTAACCTGTAATCTGCAGGTCAAACACTATCCCACGAAGATAATGTTTGACCTACAGATTACAGGTTAGAATTACAACAATTTATTACAGAAAAATAAACAAGCAATTTTAAATATGAAAAAAATTTAAATTATAAATATGAAATGTCAAATTTATAAAATTTCTCTTAGTGAAAGTTACCCAAGTGATTTCTTAGTGTATACCACTGCAGTCCCTTGTGATGGTTAGCAACAAACTTAACTATTGCTTATATTTTGGACAGCCATATTGCTGAATTCTAAGCACAGTATGATATCAAGCTTACTTTTATTTCATTTTTTCCCCTTTATTAAATTTATTTTTGTGATTTTATTATCCATTGTTTTTTTATCACTTTTGTTTTTTCTCTGCACTTTGAAAAGGAAAAGTTCTAAGAACACCAAAATTTTAACGTATAGAGCATATAATTTTTAGAGAATTTTAAATGTTGGAGCAATAAAAAAAAGATCAAAACTCAAGTTTCTCTGTTTAGTACCAAGTCTTCAGTGTTTTCTAATCATTAGTACTTTATTTGACCTTCCCCTTCAAATGATGCAACCAACTTGACCACAGGCTAATATTAAAAAAAATGAACAACATTTAACCCACTTCTCAAAAAGGTTCCATTGTTGGTCTAGGTCATGTAGGAAATAAGGGATATAACCAGAGTTTTCCCTAGGAATAAAAAGAGTGTATTTCCTCACAAAAAAAGAGCACTTTGAATTTTGAAAGGGCACTCACTTAAGACTGCAAAAATGTATCAAATTTTGTAACATTTGAATTTGATCCTCAACAATTTTTAAACTACCCTCTTATACTAATTTATGTGCGTATTTCATAACTTAATACACACTATCAAAATAAGAGAATTTGTAGTTTATAAAAAATAATTAAAAACTTCCTAAAGGACAATAGCTGTGCACAAATCTTTTCAAAAGAAGTAAACTAAAAAAATGATTTATTGATAAACAACTTAGAAGCTTTTTTCTATAATTTAAACTGAAAATTATGAGACAATAAACATTTAAAGGTGATTTTTTTTTTAAATTTAAAGGATAAAATCACTTAAAAAATTCATTAATAATCCATTCCTTTTCCCCTCAAAAAAAGAGAAACTCTAAAATTTAACCAGTTGAGGTTAATATTAACAAAATAAAGATTTGTAATAGTTATCAGAATTTAACCTATAGACGCAGACAATTTTTCACGTGTGTAACTATTATTTAAATGGTGAATTAATTTTTTTCATGGAATATCAATAAAAAGGCAGTGTCTTCAAGGGATTGCGGCTTATTTTTACAAAAATAGAGCAAGGTGGCTCATCATAGGTGGGTCGCCCTTCTAAAAATGCTTAAGAAGAACAGTGATTTAACTTTGATCATATTATCACCAAGATAGCGGAATCTTATGCCATGTAATTTCTTTGCAATGTAATATGTCAAAGACATGTCTTTAAACCACCAATGCTGAAAACACAGCAATAATTTAAATAAAGAAAAATGGTATATTTTTTCATTAATTTCATGTATCATTTATTGAAATGTGTGCAACAGTTTTAAAAATATGAATATTTAAAATTAGTTCATTCATTTGTGCTAAACCTGTATTCTAACATTTCAGTTTAACATTTTGTCTTTTCATCAGTATATTAATGTCTGTAATCATTAATTCAATTATGCGTATAACCTTAGATGAAATTGATCCATCTGACTGGGCTGAAAGGATTAATTTGCTGCAAAGACAAATACGGTGTGATGAAGAAACGAAACACAAAAAGAATGTTTTCATGTCATTTAGCCCCAAAAGATCTCGGTATTATGGTAAGCAATAATTTGAAATATCGCAAATATGCTTGGGATTTTTTTTCTGTTAAAGAATTATTATACACCTTTTTGAGGGTGTCCTTTGTAGTTCTTTTTGCCAGAGTTCGTGAGTGCCTTAAACTAAAATTAATGTTCTTTTTTTAACAAATGCGTAATTAATTATAATAATAGTATATATTAATTAATATTTAAAACTTTGTATACTCTCTAATTGAAAATAATTGTCCTAACTTAAAAGTGGACAAATCATGAAATTGTGAAAACAGCTACAATGTGTTTTAAGTGAATTCTCATCTTGGAGCATTAATTACAAGTTAAGCATTTATTACTGTGTCTTATTTAAATCAGCAGAGACCGAATGAATGTCTATGTTAACTAAAATCAGCTTTAAAGGTGTATAAATACATGTAAATTTTTAAAAAAAGGCAATTTTACTGTTAATTTATTGTTTGCTGTCTATTAATATCACACTCATTCTAAGAACCTTTGATTTTATAAAGCGGCTAATTCTATTAATTAGAATATCCATACTCCAAAGCTGAACTTTACTCATACATTAAAAGCTAAATTGATTATGACATCTATATTTTATTTTTAGTGAATCTACATTTGACATTTTAATTAAACATAAACTACATTTTTTAATTTACAGAAAATTTTTTAAAAAATTAGCATATTTGTTGGATTAGCAAAAGTTGAAATGAATGGTTTCAATATGGTTTGAAAGTCAACTTTCTATTACTTTAATATTTTATTTACTGCTAAGTTCGTTTTAAAATACCATGTGCTTTTCTAACAATAATTAAGAATAGATTTACCTTATAATTCAATAAGTTAAGTAAGGGATGATTGTAATGCCATTACAGGCATTACATATTTCCTAGCTTTTAAAATTTCTTTTATTTCCTTAATTTAATTTTTATAATCATTCTTAATTCTATTAGAATTAAATTAAATAACTTACATTCTTTTCTTAACAATCAATGTAAAGACTAACTTTTTAATTCAATACAAATGCATAACTCATTAATTCAATGTCGTTACTAAATCAGAAATTGAATATCAAAATCTATTTTTAACTTTATTTTTCTTTAAACTACTTTATTTCTATAACCACAAAAATGTTTTGGTTACAGTGTGTATTAAATTTCAACTGTCTTTTTGGTTTATTAAGTTGGAGTCAAACTTAAAATTTAGAATTAATTATGTGGTATCAGCTTTATTTTTGGCTATATTATCTATCTATAACTTGGATTTTGGATCTTTACCTGTGCTCTCACATGTCAGTTAGCAACTTTCCATTTACTGGGCGTACGCAGAAGGATATAATTTGAGTCCCTTCCCTCTCCACAAAATAAGAGAATATCACCCGTAATATTAGAATAAAAAACTATTACATGTTCAATTAAAAATAATTATATAGTTTTTTTGTGTAAACACAGCGCTTTTGTATTTTAAATTAGCAGCGTATATGTTTGTTATTATTAAAAGTATCTTGCAGAAAGATATTAGTGCTAAAGAGTTTTGTCGCAGATAGCTCGAAAAAATTCTGTCACAAGGCTTAGTACATTGTGGAACAATTTTCATGAAATGTATATTATTATGTAAAGTCTATCGGATTTTTTTCCTATCCATGTTGGCAGCTATGTAGTCTGTTTCTATTAACATTATTTATGCTCTTATATGTTGGTATCCTACTTATGTAGAAAAAGTAATGTATTATTTTCCTGGTGATTTGTTCTTTCTAAAATTATATTGTCCAAGGTTAATTCTTAGTTCAGTACTAATAAAAAAGACTTTTTTTTCTTACAGTTTCCTTCTCTGGTGAAGATATTAAGAAATATTTTGAGCCTTCTGGTGAACCCAAAGTCAATAAAACAGCTGAACCTATACAATCAGTATTTATTACGCTTACATATTTATCTATATATGTAATTTGTTGTTCTGTTAAAGTTATCAGGTGCTATTTGAATCTATCAACAGATATTTTTACAAATTATTTTATGGGAAAAAAGGACTCTTCACGATTTTTAACATAAAAACAGTTCCTTCACTTATTATTTTATTTTAATAATGGAACTTTCATAAGATATTTCATTTTAAAAATAAACCCTTCTCAAAATTATTGTTTTGGAAAATGGAACGAATATCACAAGTCCATAATTTTTAAATTAGCACTCCTTAAATAGGGTTTGTAGCGTTTTTAAAAAATGCTTAAAGGTGCTTATTTTTGATTTGCATTTTTTCAAAGCCTTTAAAGGTGCTTTTTTTTATTTAGGATATAAAAAAAAAATTTTTTTGAAAATGTTTTTGAATTTTATTGATTTTATGTTTATAAATTAAGAATATTACTGCACAGATCCTAATTAATATTTTTTTTAGGAAGGTGATTGAAAATATTTTTTTAGTGCTTAAAAAGTGCTTATTTTTTAATGAAAAAATTTGGCTATGCACCCTGTTAAAACATCTGAATTTTGTGTTTTTTTGCTAAAAAAAAGGATTTTATTTTTACGTATTTACTAAAACAGGAATCTGGAAGATAGAACCTAATCCTGTATTAATTTTAAATTCAAAAAATATTAGATTTTCACAATTCACAAAAAGAATAGCCAGATTTTCAAAATCTCAAAAATTGTAACAATATAGGGTCATATCTTCTCAAAACTATGAAAAGATTTTTCTTTATTTACCAATGCCAGGACCTTTCACCTTAAAGTCTGAATCAACCCATATTATTATAATCATAAAATAACCTATCTCTCTATAAAAGCTTACAAAGAAGTAAAGATAGTTTTTTAATTGCAAAAGAGAAAAACAAAACTTGCAAGAAAATAAATTATGCCCATGGACTTTAGAATGTCGAAGGTGGGAAATGAAATAACCAGAAATGGATTGTTGACAGGTGTATCTGAAGCAGAAAAGAAGTACCTATTTAGAGCTTAAAATATTTAGTGTATATGAAGCATTGCATATTAATTACTTAGTACAAAATAGGAACTTTCTGTTTTTATAGTTGTTTTTAATTACCTCTACACTGAAAAAACTTGCAATTGTTTGTTCGCATCAACTTTATTATGTGAACAAGTCTCTATGAACCTTTTCTTTTGAAAAATTTCTTCATCCCCCCCCCTACTCTTTGAATGAATGTATTAATCTACTTAAGAGTCGTTTTCCCAAGCTATCACGAGATAAAGCTTTTGATATTTTACTTACACCATGCTTTATTCACTTTAAAAAACTTTCTATAATAACATATCATTTCGAAGCTTAATATTTTTTTTTTTTTTTTATTTAAAAAATGAAGGATTTGCTTTGTTACACTAGGAAAAACAGTGTTTGATTACTTCTGGAACTTCTATCGATTTTTTTCAAAAAATTGAAGCAACAAAATTATATGTTCAGTAGTTATCGATAAGTAAGTTTAGTTTGTATGGTTTTCTGTGTAAATTTTTAACAAGTCCTTTTTCTTTTCTTTCAACTGACAAAAACTGATTCAGAAGAACTATTTTGACATGAATTTTTTTTCAAGATATTTTTCAAAATTATAAATCCAAACAAACATATAATATTCAACAACTTATCAAAAAATGCTAATTGATGGCTTGTGTTGTCATAATTTTATCATACAAATGAAATTAATAAGTTAATCTGAAACTGCTCTAAAGTGTATTGAAATGTTCGGAACCTCTATGTCTAAAAGTAGCTTAAATAATTATTACTACAGTAGACGCCGCTTAATGTGATCACATCGGGACGAACATGATTTGATAACAATAACCGATTGATTACAATAAACAAAAACAAAAATTAAGCTAAAAAATGCTTTTTTTTACATACGTATTAAAATAAAAATTATTTTAAATTAGGAGTTGTTGCTGTAAGACTCTAAAGTATTTAATAGAAATTAATGTACACTAAAGAAAAAGAATTAGTATACTTACATATTTAATGATGAACTGCAGAAAACAATACAAAATACAAAAGGTTAATTATTAACTGAAAAAGAAATCATCAATTGTCGATTGTTTAGCATTCTTTCGAAGCAAGTCATTTACGAATCGCTCATAATCATAATGTTTATGAAAGTGTTCCGCGTCGGCTTTGTTTTGCACACCTAGCCGTAAGACTCGAAGTGCCTCCCTCATCTGAGCAGGCGTCGGAATTTTGTCCTCGATAGCACTTTCAGGTTCATCATCGGCATCAGAATCTTGTGACGAAGCTGGATCTTTGACACATACGGCTTCGCAAATGTCCTCATCAGTTAACGAAGTAGAAGTCTCAACCTTCTCGTCGATCTCCATCCATGCTTCAAAATCCTCAGCATTCATATCGGGCGGGGGATTGAAANAAATTTTCAAAGATAGTGACATTTTGAATTGTGTCTATGATGACATTTAGTAAGTATAATCATTATTATTATTTTTTTTAATTATATAACTCCTGTTAAGGATTATTGCATTATTTTTAAAATGCTATAATTATTACTATTAACAAGACTTACAGTAGTTATATATTTATTTCTTGGATTGTAATAAATATACACTTCAAATTCAACAATGCCTTTAAGTTATAATTGAATACTTTTTATTTATTCCAAACTTCCCAATTAGTAGTGATTTTAGTTTTGTATTAATGAATTTTTTCATATTAACTATTATTATTTTATGAATTGCTGTGTTGTATTTGATATGTTACAAATTTTTATACATTTAGAGCCGTCATTCTTTTCTTATATTTCACGAAAGAAAGAAAACCCTTCTAAAAATATTTTAATTTAAAAATTCTGCAAAGCATTTTTTTCCCTCGAGCTTAATAACAATTTCCTTGCAATTTAAGTTGTAAGAATGCTCCATACATGCTTATTCATTTTTAACCTTTCTTTGTAAGTATTAATTTTTTATTAATACAGTAGAAAACCATTTATCCAGTATCCGGTAAACCATGAAAAAATTTTCTCTGTTTTCCAGCCATTTTGAACTAGAAAGATTATGAAGGAAAAAAAAACGAAAATTTGACTCATCTTAGAAGTTGAGTAGAGGAAACTGTGGGGAGAATTTTTCTCCCCGTTTTCCCAGAGAAACTTCAATTCTTCCCCTGACCTTGAAGATCTTTAGATTGAGAAAGGGTGGGGAAGGAACAAATTTTTTTTTTCTCCTGAGTGTCTGAAAGAGCTGTTGTTTTTCTGATAAGCTGACGTCAATCAAACTTAAAAGAGTGGCATGCTGATTTCGTTTTCTCTTTGATTTACGAGGGGATGGGGAAAATGCTCTTCACAGGCATATCCTTGAACAGAAGATGAAAGAGAAAGAAAAAAGAAAAACATATCCCCATACTTTACCAAGAAAAAGTGAAATGGAAATGTGAAAACGATTAAAATACGACTATTTTTTATTTAATGATAAAGTAGGAATGCAGTTAACCTGAATTTAATCATTTAAAATATTAACATAATTGGCTGTGCTAGTGGCGGAAAAATATAAAAACCATCAAGCTAGCATTAAATTATTCCAAAGAGAGTTATAAAACATCCGTTTGAATCCAAATTTGAGAGGTTAGTTTTTTTAACTCATTATTTAAAAATTGGATTAAATAAGAAAAAAAAATGCTAACATTTAATTAAAAACGCGATAAAGTTTATTATCAATAAAAGTACAAGATTCTACCTTGATTTTCCTTTTTTTTTTCAATTAAATAACTTGTCTTCTGATTTTAGTTATAGCTTCTCTTAATTTCTTTTAATTTTTGCCTCAGTTACAATGTAACTCAACAATCAGAAGACAATGAAAGTTTCGGAAATGAAATGGTTAAATGCTACGTTCCACACGAGACGGCGTCCACATGCAATAATCATCAGAACCAGCCTGAGGCTCCCGTCACCATTCAAGCAAAGTCCATGACGCCACGCAAGAGGCCCAAGAATAACAGTAAGTTGGAAACTTCTTTTCGACAGGTCATGATGAAGCCTAGTGCTGGCGTGAAGAAAAAATTTCTTAAGACTACTGTAGGACAGACAGATCATGTCATTTCCACAATCATTAAGACTTTAGGCGTGAACAAATCTTCAAATGATCAAAGTGTCCATAAGAAACGTGCTTCCAGGAAAAATAGTGTCCCTGTCAGGTGCAGTCCAAGGAAGAAATCTTCAGTCGAGTATTATTCATCCTCTAGGTAAATATGAAACCATTCTAATGATATTACATGGCTTGTAGATTTTTTAAAAAGTGCTTAAAGGTGCTTATTTCTGTTTCGTAAAAGCCCTTAACCCTTTTCGGCCAACGCTGCGCAAACACACCATTTCAATAAATATTTTTTTATTAACACTGTGACATATATTTTCCACTAATTTTATTTTTCTGCTGTTGTCAAGGGCTCTAAAGAAATCCAAAGATTAATAGTAATACAATTGGAATAAACACTTTCTGTTGAGAAATTTTTAAACTATTAAAGTTTTTTTAACTTGAAATGGTTAGTGATAAATGGAATTGTTTGAAAATGTATAATTATTCCTTTTGGGATTTATCATTATGTCTTTATGATGAAATGAAGTTGCAAGTCAGTAAACAAAACAAAAAAATTTCATAAAAAAAGAGAAAAACAAGCGTTCAATTAAATGGTTTGTTGATTGGTTTGGTGAATGGTGCCTATATGCACCACTTTAAAGTAAAGAAATTTATGCACAAAATATTTTTGTCTTAGTGAATGTAATGTAAGCATATTTCAATGAAAATAATGCTACATTTTATAAAATTTATATACTTGGCCAAATTTGGTTTAAAGGTGCTTTTTTCATGGTTTTTTTTTTTTTAGTGCTTAATTTTCCCTTTCTGAAAGTTAGATTTTTTTTTCCACGTCAATTTTCACTGTGTATTATGCAAAAGCGTGGTTTTCACATTGTTTTATACAACGTTTTCACAATTAATTCAACCACAATCCATTTCATTGTACCTGTCGGTCCATAACGTATGACAGCGCCAATCGTGTTACATGATTGATGATATACTTGGGAGTCCGCATGTGTGTCTACTGAGCTGGGTACGGTGAGATTATTGCCCTCTTGTGTGCAACTCTGCTTCATTTTGGAAGATATTCTCAATTTCTAACTTCATTGCCCCCCCTCCTCTGAAATCAAACTGAAAAATCTCTCAATCTTTTTATGATGGGTTTTTCTCCTGGTGCAAAGAAAAAATGAAAAAAAATCCCCTGGTCCGAAAAAATAAATTTCCAAATTTGCCTGATTTTCGTACATTTAAGTTTCCTAAAAAATCCCTATTGAAATGGAATTTTTGCACAGCTTATTGCTTACTTGAATATTAAAATAAGTATTATAAATAATAAAGCTAGCCTCATTTATAAAAATAAGTTTAAAACTTTTTTGTCCTTAAATTTTCAGTTTATTTTTATTCAGAAATCCCTTTCTAAATTAATTGAAAAATCTTTTAACTGTCTTTGATGAATTAAATGCCTATTACTATTTAAAATTATCGGTAAACATTTTAGCATATCATAATATTGCAGTTTTTCTATTTTGATGACCATAAAAATTCTCTATACATAAAATATTTAGTACATTATGCAATAGTTACCATTAAATTTGTATTACTTTGTAAAATCTACTGGATTTTTTCCAATCCATGTTGGTAGCTATGTTTAATGACTATTTAAAATACAATAGTCGATTTTCTGAACACCAATCTGACATTGCTCTAGTAAAAGAATAATTTTTAGACACAAAAATAGCCTTGATTCAAGAGTTGAAGGACTGTGAGAGAAGGGAGCTCTGACTATTCTATTGTTGGCTGTGAATTCTTCTTTAGAAATATTTTATTACAACTAACTCAGCAGCAAAAAAAAGTTTAGCTGATTTAGTTTTTCTTAATAACCAACTTCTCCCACTCAAGCTCATATTAGTAGTTGAAAACAGTTTTCACAGTTGTACTTTATAATAATTTTATTAATTTTAATTTAGTGGATGAAGTATTATTTAATGCTTTTTTTAGTAAACAAAAAAAAATCCCTGATTAAGCCACACACAAAAAAAGACTCTGTTTTTTACAACTCTGTGACTTTTTTTAATAAATCTTGAATTGAATTAATGCTTTTTTTCTTTTTAAAAAAAAAAACGAGTGATTTAAATCAAGCCAACCCTGCTGATGACTGTACAAGTTAGCAACTACGCTGTCATTTTATTTTTCCAGGGTGCGTAGCATTTTTAAAAAGTGTTCAAAGGTGCTTATTTTTTATTTACTTTTTTTAAAAGCACTTCAAGGTGCTTTTTTTTATTCGGGGTTTGCTAAAGGTGCTCAATTTTCTATCTTTTGAAAAGAGGCTTTTTCTTTGTCGTGTCGATTGTAGTCATAAATTACAAAAAATGCATGATTTTCACAATTTTCTCTGCAATATTTATCAGAAACTAGTTATTTTATAATGGTTATATAAAATTTTTGAAAATGTTTTTTTAATTTTATTAATTTTATGTTCATAAATTAATACATTTAAATGATAGAAAAAAATAATTTTTATTACTGTACAGATCCTAATTATGATTTTTTTTTAGAAGGTTATTAAAAATATTTTTTGAGTGCTTAAAAAGTACTTAAAAGCTGCTTATTTTTTGTTGAAAAATCTGGCTACGCACCCTGCTTTATTATCCTCTTTTAATTGATTTCTATTCCAGTCTGTATGGATTGTATTTATTTCTGTTGTTATTTAAAATTTGAGTGATCAAATTAGGGCATTTTTTTTCAGGAGTCTTAATTCAACCAACAAAGTTGAGAAAAATAAAGCAATTAAAGAAAAAACTAGGTGCTCTCTTTCGGATGTTTTGAAAAAGGTAGTTGTAATTTCCTTTTGTGTTTCTCTATTGACTTCTAATGTATTATAAAGTCAAATTTTTGTATTTTCTTTAGGTTGTAAAATGTATAAAATTTAAAAGAATTAGATAATATTCTGAAATATGACAAATTATTGGTTTTGATACAATATTTTTTGGATGCCTTATCTGTTACAAATTCTGTTTAGAATTAAGCCGGACTCAAAAAGAGTGCTTTCTTTCAATGAACACCATTCACCCTCTTTTATTTAGATTTTTGATCCTCAAAATTTGGGCAGTGGATAGCATTAGCCGTCATTCTAACATTGAGAGGTTTTTGTGGTTTTCACCTCCATGTAACGCAAATGCCAGTTAATTCCAGGAAAAAGTCAGCTACGAAGGCAGATTTCTTGATACAGGAGTTCCCTTGTCTTCTGGATTGGGTTCAAAATTATAAGGATACGGAGTTGAACATTAGCGGTAAACCCAAAAAATTGGACCATGGTGTTCAACAATGGTTATAAAATATTACTTTCTGGTCTGAAATTTAACATGTTGTTAGTTGATCCGAGTCCTCTAAACTTTCACTTGAACTTCCTTGAAATAATTATGTGTGTTTTTATCTCAAAATAACATGTTGCATCATAATTGTGAACATTACACATTCTCTGTATTAAATTTTTTTAAACTTTTTTTTAAAAATATAATAGAGATATGATAACCAACAATGAAAATGTGTACTATGTCTTTTAGTTACGAGGGACATTTTACGTTTGGACCAATGACTAAATTTTCTTAATTTCTAGTCTTGTATGTCTATAACTTGTGCAAATGAAAAAATAAGTAAACAAAAACTCATTATTATTTATAAAGCTTTATTTAAGGATATTTTTAGAAAAACATAAATTACATTTATTCATTATATAATACAATAATATTTGCAAAAAATTAAAAAGAAAAAAGATGTAAAAACTTTTTTCCTCCTCTTAGACAATGTAATTATTAAGTAATTCAATATTTCAGAGTACGAGAATTTTTAATTCCTACATATTTTCCTAATTTCCTGCCTTTATTTTGAGGGTAAAAATTCAGGCCTCCGAAAGAAAAAGTATATTTAACTGTAATGTGTGTGTGTTTGTGTCTAATAGTTTTTTTAACAGACCTAAGTAGTTTCCATATTTCAAAAAATGTTCTTTGAATCATTAAAAGTTATATTTTAGTAGATGAAAAGAATGGCTCTAGATAAATTCCAATGCAGAAAATCCCATGCTATGGCATAAGTTTATACGTGAAAATTTATATACATTTCCAGCCAAAATCTCTGAAATTTGAATTATTTCTTTTGTAAAAGAAATATATCTTATCTGGGTTGTAAGAAAGAGATGCATTAATTTTTATGAAACTGAAAGAAATAAAATTTCTTCCTGAATAAAAATTATATGAAACCAATATGGATTTCTACAAAAAACTAAAATCTATCATAAATAAATTTTGCTTCACAGTTTCAAAACCAGTTATTTTGGTCCTTATGTAATCTGTAGACTGACAGTATAACCACTGTTCTACAAATAAACGTTGAGAAAAAACGGCTATTATCTATTATTATTAAACGGCCATTCATTATCCCTTTCTCAAAATATGTATATTTGTATTTTTAGTTATTTAATTTTTTTTTTCTTCAGAAACTTAGAAGTGCCATTGCATCTGCTTTAGAATCCAATGGGGTGAATATCGAAGATGTTCTTTTCAAGCCCTGTTTTAAAAGGCTTTTTACCATATGCCAAGTATTTGTGCAGGTGAATATGTTACATATTTAGTACATATGACATCAATAAGAACAGTAGATGTTGAAATACAACCTTCTTGCATCTTCATAGAATTATGTAAATATAGCTGCCAGCTCTACTAGATTTTCATGTAGACTACAGGATTTCACCAGTTTTAAATCACAATACATGTATTTTTTTATGAATTTTAGTATTTTTTTAAAGTTTTTAATGCCCCAACTGCTTTTCATAGCCATTAAATTATGCTATTATGATACAGTTTTCCAGTTTAATACTTAAAATTGTTTCAAGGCATGTTTTAAACACTTGTATCAAGTTTCAAAAAGTTTTATTAAAAAAATTATGACCTCATTTTGAAGTTGACAAAAATATTTAAAGAAGCTTAGAAGTTATCCTATACATATTCTTCTCCTAAAGTTGGTAGAAATTTTTGTATTTTTTCCCTTTATATATAATATTTAGTTATCATATATATATATATATATACAGTACAGAACCCGTTATCCGGAAATCAGAAAACCGGAAAACCAAAAAACCGGAACGAAATTCGATTAGTTTTCCCGCCATTAAAAAAAAAAAAATTTTTTTTCCTCATAGGATTTTAGGATTTTTCGTTCTTATTTGAAAGATGTTTACCTTACCATCATTTTGGAAATAATCATTAGTGTATTATTTCATCGTTTTTTCTTCTTTTTAAGATTATTTCCAATTTTTTTTTTTTTAGTTGGGTTTAACTATAAAAAAAACGGGGTTTTGTAGCGATTCAGAAAACCGGAAAAATCAGTTATCCGGAATATCAATGGTCCCGATCGTTCCGGATAATCGGTTCCCTACTGTATTATTGTTATATTATATCATATCATACACTATCTGGCCATTAATGACCGGACACCCCTCAATTCGGATACATCAGGTGCTAATATCAAGTTAGTAGGGCTGTAGGGCCGCCACGCGCCCGAATCACAGCTTTAACCCTTCTAGGAAGGCTATCCACTAGGTGTTGGTACACGGCGGCAGGTATTGCCCGCCATTCCTCCTGTAACATGGCGAAGAGTTGAGTGGTGGTTTTGGGGCGCTTTGGTCTGGCCGTCAACCGGCTCTCCAACTCATCTCAGAGTTGCTCAATTGGATTGATGTCGAGACTTTAGGATGGCCAATCAAGCTCTTGCACCCCCCATTTCATCAAACCAGTCTGTGATGGCATGTGCTTTATGAATGGCAGCGTTATCGTGTTGAAACACAAACGGGCCATTACCGAACTGTTGCCACAGGGTGGGAAGGACCGAATTGTCCAGGATGTCTCTATACCCTTCTGCGTTCAGGGTTGCACGCACTAACACCAAGGGTCCAAGGCCAAACCATGAGAAACAGGACCACACCATAATTCCTCCACCGCCGAACTTCACAGTGGGGACAATACACTCCGGTAGGTACCATTCTCCGGGCATTCGCCAGGTCCACACCCGTCCATCAGAGTGCCACAACATGTACCGTGACTCATCACTCCACATAACGCTTTTCCATTGCTCTACTGTCCACTGGCGATGTGCTCTGCACCACTGAAATTGGTGGCGGGCGTTTGATGGAGAGATGTTTGGCTTATGTGCTGCTGCTCGTCCGTGGAATCCTTATGCAATCAGCTCCCGACAAATGGTACATGTACTGGCAACACTGCCAGATGCAGCCCGGAAGTTGGTTTTTGGCTTGCCGGGTCGTGTCTTTACACATTGTCGACTCCCGGGCACCTCCACTCGCCGCGGTTTTATTTGTCAACTGTTTCACCGCCTTATCTAGTAACCCTCACTCAGAGGCAACCCTACGCTCGCCGCAATACAGCACTCGCAAAAGTCATAAACGAATCTTCGCGCTCATGGATATTTTTAAAAGTTGCTTGTTGAATTAAGTTAAAATTTTATCCTCGTTTAAGACTAGAAAAATTCAAATTACGAGATCAAAATACTTCGTCCTTCTATAAAGAAAAAGTTACATACACACAATTATTTCAGTTAATTACATACATATTTCGGTTAAAAAAATTTTCAAATAGAAACTATTCTTGTAAATTAAATAAAAATCTGTTGTAATAAAATATTTATCTTCAGAATAATCAATTTCTTTTGAATATCTTAATTAATAAACAAAGTTTAAAAAAATAATCCCCTATATAAATCATCACATTATTAAGTGTACATATTTTTGAAGATAAAAGCATTAAAAAAAAAATTACGCAGTTTGAAAAATAATTATTTTTATTTCCTTCATTTTTACCATGTGTTTTCAATTGTTTCTATTTTGGAAAAAATATGTATTCTTCAAAATGCTTACAATATCTTAAAAAAATTGCATATATTTTATACTGAACAACTTTTGATTGACAATATTNAAAAAAAAAAAAAAAAAAAAAAAAAAAAAAAAAAAAAAAAAAAAAAAAAAAAAAAAAAAAAAGATGTAAAAATTTTTTTTGTTCTCTTAGACAATGTTATTTTTAACTAGTTCAATATTTCAGAGTACAAGAATTTTTAATTTCCAAATACTTTTCTATTTATAGTATCTATATTTTGAGGGTAAAAATTCAAGCCTCTGAAAAAAAAGTATATGTGTATGTTTGTGTCTAATAGTTTCTTAACAGGCCAAAAAATGTTCTTTGAATCATTAAAAGTTATATTTTAGTTTATGAAAAGGATGACTCTAGGTAAATTCCAATGCAGGAAATCCCATGCTATGACATAAGTTTATAATCTCGAATATTTATATAAATTTCCAGCCAAAATTTCTGAAATTTGAAGTATTTCTTTTGCAAAAGAAATGCATCTTGTTTAGGGTGGAATAGTACACAAAGAGATACATTAATTTTTATGAAACTGAAAGAAATAAAATTTCTTCCAAAATAAAAATTATATGAAACCAATGTGAATTTTTACAAAAAACTAAAATCTTTCATTAATAAATTATGCTTCACAGTTTCAAAACCAGTTATTTCGCTCCTTATATAATCTGCAGGCTCACAAACCACTTTTCTCCAAATAAAAGTTGGAAAAAAAAGGCTATTTATTTTTCTATTCATTATCCCTTTCTCAAAATATGTATAATATTTGTATTTTTATTTATTTATTTTTTTTTTCAGAAACTTCGAAGTGCCATTGCATCTGCTTTAGAATCGAATGGGGTGAATATCGAAGATGTTATTTTCAAGCCCTGCTTTAAAAGGCTTTTTACCATTTGCCAAGTATTTGTACAGGTGAATATGTTATATATTTAATACATATTAATACATTTGATATATATTTAACATCAATAAGAACAGTAGATGTTGAAATACAACCTTCTTGCATCTTCATAGAATTATCTAAACATAGCTGCCAACTCTACTAGATTTTCCAGTAGACTTTCTCCTGATATACTGTTTTAATTAAAATTCTCCTAGTTTTTGTACATTTTAGAAAATTCCCTAAAATTGAGTAAGTTTCCTTGAAAAATCCCTATTGAAATAGAATTTTTTTTACAGATTAATGCTTGCTTTCTTGAATAGTTAAATAAGTATTACTAATACATAATGGAGCGAATCTCATTTATAGAAATCAGTTCAAAACTTTCTTTAATCTAAAATGTTAGGTTTATTTTTATTCAGAACTGTCTTTAAATTAATTTAAAAAAATCTTTTATGAATTAAATGCTTATTAATATTTGAAATTATGAGTAAGAATAATCCATGACATTTCAAGTAAGTTTAAAGGAAAATATTGCAGTTTTCCTGTTTTAATGACTATAAAAATTCCCTATGAGTAAAATATTTAGTACTTTATGCAACAGTTATTATGAAATTTATATTTCGTTAAATCTACTGGATTTTTATCCATGTTGGCAGCTATGTACAAATTTTTATTATAAATAATATAAATTTAAAATAAATATAAATACCATTAGTTTACCTTTGACATTAAAATTTTGAAGAAGAAAAAATAAGGTGCATAACTCAATTTTTTTTAATTTAAACAATCAAACTTAAAAACATAACTATCAGTGCAACCTTAAAGATTGGTTTTTAAATCAGGATACATGTATTTTTTTTTTTTTTTTTTTTTTAATTTTAGTATTTTAAGTGTTTTTAAATACCCCAACTACTTTTTATAGTCATTAAATTACGCTATTATCATAAAGTTTTCCTGTTTAATACTTAAAATTATTTTGAAGCATATTTCAAACACTTGTATCAAGTTTCAAAAAGTTTTATCAAGAAAATTATGACCTCATTTTGAAGTTGAGAAAAATATTTAAGGAAGTTATGATGTTATCCTATACATATCCTTCTTCTAAAATTGGTAGAAATTACCATATTTGTATTTTTTTTCCTTTATATATAATATTTAGTTATCATATTTATTATTATTATTTTATATCATGTATATTATATATATATCATATATTGGTGAAAGAGTTAGCAAGATTCCCCTCCCCCCCCNTCCCCCCCCCCCCCCCCCATATATTTGCTGTCACCCTATAAACTGATTATTAGCATACGTGTATATTAATAGATACGCAATGAGATACAAATTTACTGACTGCTGAAAATAAATGCATAAATGTAAATTAATGCAAATTCAAGTCTTTTTTTTTTCCCATCTTCTGTTACTGAAGGCATAGATGACATGTGTGCCACTGTGTCATATGGCAGAGCTTTAATAGTGACTTGCAAAGCCTTCTTCAAAAACTAAAAACAATGGGGAGAAAATAATAATGTTGCCTTCAGAATTTTTTTCATTATTTGTAAAAATTCTACCATAGGCACTGTATTGAACTTGGGAAAATTGTGCCAAATAGCAATTTTTTAAATTTACGTGATTTGGCTTTTAGTTAGAGTTGTAGATTTAAATCAATGTAGAATTGTAAACAAATATTTTCTTCAATGAACATAATAAAATCAAAATACTGTTCAAGTGTAACTGATAGGCTCCTAAAATACATAACTTTGATCGTATCTTCAAGAACCAGTCCTAATAAAAATTATTTTGTAAAAGGAAATAAAAAGCAAAACTTATAACTCGTTATAACTCATTCTCGCTAATAACTCATTCCCTACAGCAAGGGGATTCTCGCTAATAACTCATTAGTTCGATAAATAGCCCTACGGCAAGGGGATTCTAAGGTTTGTGTAGTTTTCCACTCAATGTAATGCATATGCAGGTTAATGTCATATCATAAAAAAATTCCTCCATGCAGGCTATTTCATCCTAATCTTTGATCAAAAAGTTTCCTTGTCTTCCGCATTGGGTTCTAAGATTACTAGGCTACTGAGTTAAACATTGGAGATTTGGAATTGTCAACTCCAGAATGGATCTGCTGTTCAATGCCGGTTAATGAATAAAATTACTTAATTTCAATTTGTTGCAGGATATTCAGGGTGATCCTCGCAAATTAGGCACAAGTCAATGCATTCAAGAAATTGCAGAAGAACATGTTAAACAAGTAAGTACTGTTCTGCTCTTTTTTTAAAATTAGCGAGTTTTGGAGTATCTCGTAGTCTGATTCTACTTCTTTTGTTTTCCATTGTAAACTATGGAGAATTTTTCCATAGTAAACTATGGAAATCGCAAGCATAAATATTTCGTAATGTAAATTATATGTAAAACTCAGGTTGGGATTTTAGACATGACGCATTGAAAAGCTGCATAAACTGTGACCAAATTTGACCAAACCCTGGGACAAGTTAATTTTTTATCAGTTCATTTAATAGGAAATAATATACACTATTGCATTTTATACAATTATAATTCATATTATATATAATATACAAAAAGTGTATAGCCAAAATTATTGAAACTATTAATTTGTTTTTGGAGAAACATGACACTCTTAATACTTTTGACCAATATTATTTGTATTATAACTGTTCAGTTTATGTTATATTTATTAACTATGAGTTGTTAATTATTGTCAATCTAAATATTAATTATAATTCTTCTATGCCACATTTTAGGCATATTTTTTAGATTGGCAAAACTCAATAGTCGCCAATAATTGTCTGATCCCTGCTTAAAATTAAAGTTATAAATTTTTATTATTCTCAATATTAGTTGTTATTACTCATACAAAATATTTCCTAATTAAAAAAACTTATGTGCCTATAAGTGTGCATATTAGTTATAATTTCTTAAGTTTATGAGTGGGAACTTTAATTTAATAAATTATCACTTTTTCAATATATGTTGATTTCTATTATTTTTAACTCCTATGCTCGTTTATTAAAGTATTGTTTGAAATCTAATTAATTTTTTTTCTTAGTATTATCAAAAATTTTTAACAATATGTGGATTTTATTGAGACATGGGCACAGGCCCGGACTGGCCAGTAGGCAGACCGGGCAAATGCCCGGTGGGCCGGTCTGGCCTGAGGGCCGATTGTACCGAGCCAGCAGCGACAATTTTTTTTTATACATTGCATGAATTCAAACAATATTGCGCAAATAATAATAATATTAAATAACATATATATGATATATGTGGTAATAATATTGTTTTAATATACAGGGTGATTCAGATCATGCGTGCTACCCATTTTTTTCGAGAATGGAGCAAATAATCGATTTGAAATAAAAAATCTAATAACTAAATCGACCCCAAGGAATTCAATAGTGATATTGTTAATTCCCGGAAGTACCGGAATTTGAACACAGTTTTGATTTTTTAAATGGAAACCTATATCTTATTTGGCATCATTGGAGAGGGTTTTCGAAAAGAAGCAACTTTTACTTGAAATTTTTTTTATATCTCTTACTGTTCTCAAGATAATAGATACGAAAAAATTCTGATTATTTACTTCAATTTATCATTTTTATCAAAAATAATTCACTTAAATTATCAAAATCGCTTCAATTTTTATAAAACATGGGAAGAAAAGCACAAATGTGTTTTAATGAAGGTAAAAGACATTATGACGAAAAAAATTTTTTTTTAGTGAATATGTCAAAATCTATTTAATATGTATTTTTTCTTATCTATTATCTTGAAAATAGTAGGAGATATTAAAAAATATTTTAAGTAAAAGTTATTTCTTTTCAAAAACTCTCTTCAATGATGCCAAATAAGATATAGGTTTCTATTTAAAAAATATATGAAACATCGTGTATATGAAAGACTTCTTGCTGTTGTAGAGTGTATGTAAATCTTCAACTGGACAGAATGTGCTTTCTTTAGTGGATTCAGTTTTAAAGTCTTGTAATATAGATATAACAAAGTGCATCGGTAATTCAACTGACTGGGCTGCAAATATGTAAGGTGAATATAAAGGATTTTCTTCATGGCTTTCCAAAGAGTCCCCTGGTCTCATTCATGTGTGGTGTTATGCACATGTCTGAAATTTAGTTTTAGGAGATACCACGAAGACACTAATTGAAAGTGCATAGTTTTTCAGCCTACTAAATAGCGTCGCAGTATTTTTCCGTGAATCATACCAACGCATGAACATCTGGGAACAAAGTAACGAGCACGGAAATAAAAAAAAGGCTCGCAACTATTGAAGAAACACGTTGGTGGTCCAAAGATTCTGCATTAAAGAAAATGTTTGGTTAATTTTCAAACTCAGATTCTACTATTAAGCCGTTATATACCACATTGATTACAAGTTTAGAAACTATACAACAAAATTCAAATTTCAAGCCAGATATCCGTGCAAAGGCAGAAATATTTTTGGAATCATTTTGCAAATATGAAACAGTAATCACCGTCAAAATATTCTCAAGAATATTTGAATTAACTACAACGCTCTCCCAATATTTGCAAACCTCTGGTTTAGACATCTTAAAAGCTTTTGGAATGGTATCACAAACGTGTTCAGAACATAAAAAAAATAGTGAGAGATTTTGAAGGTGTACAATAAGTTACAGATGATTTCATTATTTGCGCAAATAAGGAGCTTGAAGAAACTGAAACTGAAATTCAAACAAAGTTTCCATAAAAAAGATTGAAGAAAAGAAAATTGATGCCGGGTGAGACAGCGTCGAATGAAACAGTTTTTGATGATGAAACCACTGCATTTAAGATAAACGTCCATAACATTATTTTCAGCACAGTTGTAGCGTCAATGGAACGCCGATTTCTGGCAAATGGAAAATTGTACGCCGATTTTTCCTATCTAGATCCGAAACGTTTTCCTGAAAAACGTCTTAACAAGCTTCAATCTGGCGAACTAAATGAGCTAAGCAAACTCTTGCTAAAATTTGACGAAACAGCTATAGGTGAAAGTTTTCGGATTGAACTAAGAAATTTAGCTTTACATTGGGAAAAACTGAAAAATTCAGACTTAGGAGATTATAAAATAATCACAGAAGATCATTCAAATGAAATAACGACTTTTCTTTGGAAACAGAAGAAGTAAGTCTAAAATGTGAGACACGCAGTGCGTTCAAAAATTGTGTTATTTGTTGCCACAAGATGTTACAACAGAGATTCAATTGATTGACCAATTCTTCCAATTTAATTAGTCTAGCATTAAAATTTTTACTAACATTGTCAAAAAGTCAGGTGGCTTGTGAAAGATCATTAAAAATAATTAAAAATAGAATGAGGAGTACTTTATCTTCTGATAATTTGAATGCTCTCATGGTAATGGCAAATAGAAAAAAATCTATTAATGAAATTAGATAGCGACGACATAATCGATCAAGTGGCAGAAAATAGTGAGCCTCTTCAAAAGTTAAATTTAATTTTAATTTAGTGACTTTTGAAGAAGCATCAAATCTATTTTTAAATTTTTTTTTATATAAATCATTCATGTATGTGTAGTATAATAAATATTTTTATTTACTCTTCATCTTTCACCTTCTTTTTGATTTTATCAACCTATTACCTCATAAGAACCATGTATTTTAAACTGAAATATATTCTATAAAGGATTATTAAGCAATTTTTATCTACTTTCTTACTTCGATAAATTAACTTACGTTCATGAGAATTTATAAGTAAAAAATGACTAAGAATGATACATTAGGAGCCGCGTACGCTTCGTGCACGCGGTGTTTATGTGAGATAGAGGGCCGATGTCTCCAAAATGCCCGGGCCGATTTTAGATCCCAGTCCGGGCCTGCATGGGCAAATGCATTAAGGGGTTAAAGAATTTTTTTTACAACTTTTCCTTTACTTAATTTTAATTCTTTTTTCAAATTTGAAACTTTTTCAAATGTATTTTTTTTTTTGTTTCTTAGCTACTTTTACATTTAAAAAATTTTAAAAATAACAGACAAACATTGATCATATACCACCCACCGACCCTTGTCAGTAAAAATAAGCTAATCATTTATTTTTCCCCATTTGGTGCTTGCACAATATTTGAACAGCATCGCTATAAGCTTGTAAAAAAAAAAAAAAAAAANAAAAAAAAAAAAAAAAAAAAAAAAAAAAAAAAAAAAAAAATCAGACTTATTCCTAAATTGAAGGATTCCTAAAATAGTAACTTGTTTATGTACTGGGTAATTTAAAATGAATACAGTGATTACCCCTGTGGCAGAATGTTTTCAGATTTTCTGCGACAAAACTCCAGAACTAATATCTTTTCCAAGATGCTTTCAATAATAACAAAGTTGTATGTTACTAATTCAAGGTAACAAAAACGCTGTGTTCATAAAATAAATATATATTTTTGTAATTGAATATGTAATATTTTTTTGTTTATAATATTATGGGCGATATGTTAAGAAGAAAACTCACCAATTATTTTCTTTATCGCATTTTGTAAATCATTAACGCATTAAGAAAGATAATTAAAAATCATGAAATCCGTAGCAGTAAATGCCAAGGACAACGAAATCACTTGAATCGAACTCTTCAAAAAGAGGTTACTCAAATGCCTGTTTCATTTCAAGATTTGATAGTAGTAATAAATAATATCGGATTTTAAAAACTATGGGGAAATCAAAAGCAATAATTGCCCTAAAAATGAAGTAATCGTTGCCTGAAAAGGTAAATAATCGAATGCATGATTAGAATTGCCCATATCGACTGTAATATATCAGGAGGCTTAAAAACCACATGAAAATCAATAACTGCCGAAAATACAATCAAAACACTACATGGATAACCCATACTATCGGCGTAAATTGAACGCAACAAAAATTTATAATTAAAATTCAAATTTTACGTGTGAATTTCTGCAGAAAAGAAAACCAAAATTGTTTCTTCCCAAAAGAAAAATTTTTCTGCGTCAGCTCTGTAACGTTCTGCGACAATGTCACCGCGCTTCTGCCACAGGGGCGATTACAAACGGCTATAAGAATTTAATGAAAAAGAATTCATCGATAAAATTTACACAGGATGTAAAAAGAATTTTTAAATTTTGCATACATGCGTCACTAAAGTTCCGCCTACATTCTACGTTAATCTTATAGAAAAGTTATTTTTCATTAAATAATTATCGAAGTTTGTAATTGCTATATTCGTTTTTAATTACCCTGGATATTAAAATTGTTTCCTTTTGTTTCAGGTCATAAAATATGAGAAAAAGAAAATGAAATGACATTTTACATATCATCTTGTAAATCTCATGCATTATTGTATATAGAATCTTTAAATTACTACTGAATATGAAATATATTTTTAATAAAATTAAATATAGAATTTGTTTCTCTTTTTTTTGCTATTTTTACTCATTATGAAACCTACACTACTTTGGTCATGTTTTTTTTTTCATTTAATATTGTTAAGTAATTGATAATAGGTAAATACTTTATTTACGTCGTACTGGAGCTGCACAATAGGCTATTGGCGACGGTCTGGGAGACATCACTGAGGATAATCTGAAGATGTGCCATTGCAATTTCGATCCTCTTCAGATGGGATAGCTCCCCTGCTTTGGTAGCCCGATTAGCTGCATGCGAAGTCAAGCACTTTACGGTAGAACAGTTAATCGAGGACCGATACCGTGCACCCTCTGTCACTACCCAGGCTGATCAAAGTGGTCACCCACCTGCTTACTGACCGCAGCCAGTGATGATTGATTTCGGTGTTCTACTGGGAACCGTGTCTATACGATTAGAGTGTTTGAAAGGCGCTTATTTTTTGTTGAAAAATTTGGCCACGCAACCCTGTAGAATCGTTTTCTTATCTCAAGCTTCTTGTGTTTACTCTGATATCTTTTTTTCAGTATGTTCAAGTAATCAGTTTTGTCAATTTTTTAATCAATAAATTTTAAATCCTAAAACCTCATCTCCAAATGAGGTTTGAACAAAATTAAAGTGGATAAGTATTTTTATAAAGGGGATTTTTTATAATTATGACTAGAAGTTATATTATTTTATAAGAAAAATTAAAAATACTATATAGTACAGTTAAAAATTGTCAAAACCAGGACCTCCAGAAAAGATTCTGCCCTGCATTAAACTACGAGTACATTATTTGCATATCCGTCCTGCGTTATTTGCACCATCTTTGCCCTAATGTCTGCCTGTTTTGATAGTTTCTTATTTAATGACATATACAAATAACAAATTATCATCATTTAGGTACTGGTGATTGACTAACAAAATGCAAGTTTTCGTCATACTGACAGATATGTGCTAAATACCTTCCTCTAAGTAAGTGGTAAAAAGCAGCTTAATCTAGCGTGTAAGGTTTTGTTGAGAAGGGGAGAAGAAACTAGCTTTCTAGACATATGAAGTATTGTTTTCAATGTAGGTATAAGGGAAATAAAAGACAATGTGACAATTAAATTAGAAGTTATCAAGATGTTTTTTACGTAATGTAAAATTTTTGACTTGTGTACAATTGATGATGGCTCAAAAGTTTCAGATCCTAAAATCCATAAAATCTAATGTAAGTCATAGAAAAACAAGAGTTTTATTATAAAATCTCTTTTAAGATAAATTTTAACATATGCTTGTGAAACCTGGACCATATCTTGTACGGGTGAGGTTATGTTGGGTACATTTGAGAGAAAGGTCTTCAGAAGTATTTTTGGAGGAATTCAAAAAAATGGTGTGTGACTTAGAAGAACAAATTTAGAGCTTCATCACTCGTATAATGAATCTGGCATTATTAACTTTATTATATGACAAAGAATAAAATGGGCAGATCCCGTTATCAGACTGGATGAAGACCGTACCACAAAAAGAATTTTCAATACCAGACCAGATGGCACACGAAAAAAAGGCAGGCCGAAATTGACATGGATAGATTGCCTAGAAAAAGACCCTTTGGTCTTAACTAAAAACTGGAAAACGCTAGCAGAAATAAATGTTAGCCTGAAAAAAACTTCTTGAGAAGACCAAGGCACACCCTGGGCTGTTGAACCATAGATGATGAAAAATAAGTAAAAATTCCACCTATTTATAATCTTAAGTATCTACTTAGCAAAGAAGGGGGCCTTAATTATTCAGACTTCTGCCCACATTATGCCCTTCTGTTCCATCAAACAGCTTATTAAGAGGACCTTTAAGACCTGTGCTCATGAAAAACTTACCGACCGTACTAAGTCTTGGAGGGCTACCATCCTAAATTTGCGAAATGGTCCAAGACGAAGAGCGGTGGCTGAATTCCGCTTGGCCACTGGTCATGACTGTCTGCGGAAACATCTGTCTAGATTTGGTATCGCTCCTTACCCGGTATGCACTCTTTGCAGTTCTGGTGAGGACATGGACCTCTCCACTGCTCTGCACTTTGCAGGAATTCTATCACTGAAGCTATTGGGAAGCTGGAGACATGTTGTGATTAATAGATTCTGTTGCAGCATCTTTTGTTTCTGTTCTTATTTTTAGATGTTTATATATGCTGTTACTGTCTATAATCTGGAAATAAAAATAATCTTAAGTATTTTACCCTACTTTACCAAAAAGTTGCGACTCTTGAATTTTAGTGAGAGGAGGTGAAAGGGTAAAAATTTTATTTTGTATGAGTAAAACCCGGGCAACTTTAGCTCATCCTATCAACTAGGATTTAGTCGCATTTGATTCCTGCTTGAAAAAATGCAACGGCTACGATACTGAACTTGTCTTGATAGTAGCTAGTGAATATCCCTTGAACGGAAACCTTCCAGCAGGGCAGCGGACACTGCTGATTATTGCAGCCTATCTACAGATGAATTTTCAACTATTTTTCCTTTTAAGGAAGAAAATGAACAAATGTGAAAAAATTTCTAAAACTTTTTGAAACAGCTCTTAACTTATTTCTCATGGTGCGTAGCGTTTTTAAAAAGTGTTTAAAGGTGCTTCGTTTCGCTTTTTAAAAGCTTTTTTCATGGGGTGTTTTTAAAAAGTGCTTGATTTTTTTTTCTTTTCGAAAACGAGATTTTTTTCTTTACCCTGTGGATTTTCGGCACGTAATATGTAAAAGCGTGCTTTTCACATTGTTCTGTTCGCCATTTTCACGATTCATTCAACCACAATCCGCTATCTGTCGGTCCATAGCGTATGAAAGCGGCAATAATTTTATTGGTTTGACGAAATACTTGCGAGTCCGCATGTGCGTCTACTGGGCTGAGTTCGGTAAAATTCTAGCACTCTCATGTGTAACTCTGCTGCATTTTGCTAGATATGCTCAATTACTTAATTCCCCACCCCTCATTTTTCGAACCTAAAATTCTCTCGATCTTTTTAGTGTGGCTAATATAATCAAGAAAAGATTTCTTAGTCAGAAACTAGTTATTTTATCGTGATCATGTAAAGTCTTTGAAAATTATTTTGCTTTTTGTTAATGTATATAGGGTGGTCCTAAAATCTGTGTCAAAAATGTAAAGGCAGGTGGAGGGGACTTAAATAAGCATATTTCGTATAGGATTGTGTGTGCAGTAATGCCGCCTTGAGCCGGTAGGGAGCGCTGATGACTGCGGCGTATAAAAGCGCTTGCTAGCTGGATTCTCGCACGGATCTCAAACAGCATGCATCGTTTCACCAATGTGGAGCTTGCCGACGTGCATTTCATGTATGGGGCTGCACAAGGAAATTGATTAGCTGCTCAGAGTATGTACAGGGATCGTCAGAAATCACCTGGACGCTGTCTACGGCCATCATTGGATAGGACGGGATGGTCCAGTTCTCTGGCCACCGCGTTCTCCTGATTTAACCTGCTTGGATTTTTTCTTTTGGGGTCATATTAAAAGCCTGGTGTACGAGAGTCCCATCAAGAAGATCTTGTTGCCCACTTGTCTGTTGCTGCTTTACATGTGCTCGACATGCCTAATGTCTTTTCTGCTGTACGCCGATCCATGCGCAGTCGCTGTGAATCTTGTATCGTTGTTGGTGGCTGCTCTTTCGAGCACCTCTTGTAAACTGTTGATAAATTTTTCTTTTCTTTTGTCCTTTCAGTTTCCTCTGATTCCTACTGCTTTACAAGCTAGTGCTTTAATGTATCTCACACACATTCCTATTCGAAATGTGCTTATTTACGTCCCCTCTACCTACCTTTACATTTTTGACATATATTTTAGGACCACCCTGTATAGTACTTAAAAATATTTTTTGAGTGCTTAAAAGGTGCTTATTTTTCGTTAAAAGATTTGGCTACACACCCTGTTTCTAATCAAGATTGCCACTCACCGGGAAAATACAGGGAATTTTAAAATCACCTGAAATAACTGGGAAAATGCAGGGAATTCTGAGATTTCATTAACAACTGGAGAAAAAAGGCGAATTTTGCTTCTTATTTTCGTATTTTAAAAAAAAATGTAACCACTCAAAGTGTAATGTATTGTAAAGTGTAATATATGCTAAGGGATATTTAAGGATGATATTTCAGCTATATTAAACTATTTCATTTACTATAACATTGCTTTTTTTAAGTATGTTCAGTTGTACCTTTTTTCTAAGTTTTTACCTTTTTTCTCTAAGTTTTCTCTAAATAATTGTAAAGTGTAATATATGCTAAGGGATATTTAAGGATGATATTTCAGCTATATTAAACTACAGTGAAACTTCTCCAAAAGGCCACCTCTATTAAGGGCCAATATTATTTTATTTTTTGGTCACCCCCATTTAAGAGCCACCCCCATAAGGGCCAATTTTCAATGGAAGGACAGGTGGCCCTTACCGAGAGGTTTCACTGTATTTCATTTACTATAACATTGCTTGTTTTAAGTATGTTCAGTTGTACCTTTTTTCTCTAAGTTTTTCCAGTAATTAAAATTAGTATAGTAAGACCAATATAGCTGTCGCAAGAACACAGTGAGTGTGTGTTTCCTCTTAATCTTTTGCATGTAATATGTACAGGGATTTTTTTTTCCAGATTAGAGGGGCAACCCTGCTAATAAAGTAGTTGATATATCCTAAATTCTTATAGTTGATAAATTACTTGTAGGAATTTATTTCAATTTTTTTAGTATCATTGTATCAAATTTAATTTAAATTTAAACAACATAAAGTTTTTAAGGATCTTTTATTTGTTTACAAATTTTAGTACATCTCTATTAGATTAAGCTGAATTATTACTATAATAGTCTTTAAATAAATGTCCCGCGGTGAACTGATTGTTAAGACACAACTTCCAGTTGAAGTGCTGGACTTCGCTGGTAGGTCGTCGGCCTACTGAAGCGGGAGTGCTATACCCTCTGCAGATGATCAAAATTGTGATGGTATGTCTTCGGATCATTCTCAGGGATGTTTCCCAGGTCGTCTCCAAAAGCCCATTGTCGAGATGGCTCAGGGAATCGAGCGTTCGCCTTCCAATGAGGTGAACTGAGGTTCGATTCCGGCGATGACCGGTCGATACGAATACCGCATCCGGCTTGCACCGACCACAGTGCTGACGGGAAATATCCTCAGTGATAGACGGATCATAGGTTAGAGTCCCTTTGCCGTCAGACTAAACGTGGGAGGTTTTCGTGGTCTTCCTCTCCA
>NC_092213.1:79060353-79109924 GCF_043381705.1 Parasteatoda tepidariorum | reverse complement strand
AGTCGACAATGTGTAAAGTCGCTGCCGGGTCGGGACTGCTGTTTTATCACTCCCTCTCGTTCCCATTTCAACACGACGTCACCAACTGTTTACCGTGGTATCTGAAACTTGTCGGAGTTGGCACGTATGGAATGACCAAATCGGTGGGCGCCTATGATCATGCGCCTTTCCGCCTCATTCAGCTCTCGCCGTCCACTCATTTTCACTGTTAACGCTCGTATGGCCGTCGCCTGCTTGCGAATGGTCTTTCCCCCACCACAGGTTCCGTATTTATTCCGCCAGGACGAGTCCACCTGCCGTTCAAGGGGTGTCCGGTCATTAATGGCTATATAGTGTATATATTGGTATATAATATTTAGTTATCAATTATTTAGAGGCGTCGAATTTCTTGTAAATTTAATTTTTTAAAATAGGGAATTGTGATAAAATCTGTTTAGGAAAACAAAAGTCAGGGAGATTTTTCCACCCTGTATATTTACTGGCAGCCTGTAAGCTGATTATTAATATATGTGCATATTAATAATCTGCTTACAGGGCAAATGTTTTTGATTTTGCTGCCCTGAAACAGGGCAAATGTTTCAGGGCAGCAATTTTTTTCTTTTCTTTTTATTCTTTTGTCATCTTCTATAACTGAAGGCATGGATCAACCCATGACATGTGTGCCACAGTGTCATATGGCAGAGTTTTAATAGTGGCTTGCAAAGACTTCTTGAAAAACTAAACACTATAGGAAAAAAATAGTAATGTTGCCTTCAGAATTTTTATCATTATTTGCAAAAATTCTACCACAGGAACTGTATGGAAGTTGGGAAACATGTACCAAACAGCAATTTTTTAAATTTACATGATTTGGCTTTCAGTTAGAGTTGTTAGATTTAAATCAACATATAATTGTGAACAAATATTTTCTACAATGAACATAATAAAATCAAATTACTGTTCAAGTATAACTGATAGGCTCTTAAAACACATAATTTTGAAAGTATTTTCAAGAACTAGTCCTAATAAAAATAATTTTGTAAAAGGAAATAAAAATCAAAAGCGAAACTAATAATTCATTGTAACTCATACTCACTAATAACTCATTAGTTAGAATCCCCTTACCGTGGGGCTATTTATAGAAGGTTTTTGTAGTTTTCCACTCAATGTAATACATATGCAAGTTAATGCCATAAAAAAATTCCTCCATGCAGGCAATTTCATCCTAATGTTTGATCAAAAAGTTCCCTTGTCTTCCACATTGGATTCTAAGATTACAAGGCTACTGAGTTAAACATTGAGATTTGGAATTGTCAACTGCAGAATAGATCTGTTGTTTAATGCCGGTTAATGAGTAAAATTACTTAATTTCAATTTGTTGCAGGATATTCAGGGTGATCCTCGCAAATTAGGCACAAGTCAATGCATTCAAGAAATTGCAGAAGAACATGTTAAACAAGTAAGTACTATTCTGCTCTTTTTTTTAAATTAGCCAGTTTTGGGGTATCTCAGTGTCAGATTCTACTTCTTTTGTTTCCCATAGTAAACTATGGAGAATTTACCCATTGTAAACTATGGAAATCGCAAGCATAAATGTTTCGTAATGTAAATTATATGTAATACTCGGTGTTGGGTTTTAGACATGACATGTCTAAAAGCGGCATAAACTGTGACCAAAACCTGGGACAAGTTAATTTTTTATCATTTGGGACTTTTTATTTAATAGCAAATCATATACAATGCTTGCATTTTATACAATTATAATTTATATTATATATAATATACAAAAAATTTAGCCAAAATTATTGAAACTTTTGTTTTTTGAAAAACATGACACTCTTAATGCTTTTGACCAATATTATTTGCTATATTATAACAGGGTTCCCACGGTACTTGAAAAACCTTGGAAGTTCTTAAATTTGGTTTTTAAAAAAATCAGAGCCCTGAAAAGTTCTTGAATTCTGCCATAGGGTACTTGAAAAGTACTTGATTTTTTAGGAATTAAAATACCACTAATCTTTCTTACAAAAAAGTTGTAAAAAGTAGTTAATTAATTAAAGGAAAGTTATCGAAATTCTGATTGATGTAATTTTTAATGTTTGAAGTGAAAAGGGATTAAAGAAAATGCAAAACTTATCTACCCTAGATTTTTCAGACCAGATTATTGTTCATGTCTCTGATGGTTTGAAAGTTGAAAATTTTAGATTTTATAGTCATAGGTTTTCGAATGATATATAGTGTTTAATTGATTTAGAAATATGTTCAATGTGTTAACTCCATTATTACGACAGGTTAATATTGTAATCCTATTTGTTCTTTTAATTTATGTACAAAGAATAATGAATTTTTTATAATTTATAATCAAATTTTTACATTTAGTTTTTACTGCTAATAAATAAAATTTAGTTCTACAGGTTTCATCAATTATGAATAAGCATCGTGATTCACATTAAACTGATTCTTGATTAACGCATCGGAATTCATATAAAATGTTCTACGAATTGCAGTTTAACTGAAAGTGATTAATGAATCACATATTGAATATTACTTTAAAGTGATTTGCAAATTACTCATCAGAATTCATGGTAAGGTATTTTATAAATCGCACATCATTATTCACATTAAGTGATTTATGAATCACATGATTCCAATTAAAGTTATTTCTGAATCATATAACGTATTTAAGTAATTTCAGAATCATGCCTCTCAATTCTCATTCTAATAGTTTACAAATCAAGCATTGCAATTCACAAAAGAGAGATTTAAGAATTACCACCCACAATTCTCATCAAAATGATTTAAGAATCACACAGCTGTTCTATATTAAGCCCCTTTCGAATCCCAAATTGCAATTTGCATCATAATGATCACTATTCACATAAAAACTATTAGCTAATCATGCAACAGAATTCACATTAAAGTGATTTATGTATCTCACATAGTGGTATCCTATGTCAATTGGAGTTACTTTTTCTTTTGCCAATTGGAATTTTTTCTAAGTGATTTGAAACAGCAATGTAAACTATCAACCATTTGTATTATTAGCTGATAAATTTAATAAATAATTTTTTTTTGTTGTCAAATAAGCATTGTGATTTAAAAATATAAAATTTTTGCTTCTACGTGATTGTAAAATCTGGTTGACATGTACTTTAGCATATAACCATAATACTGAATAGGTTTTTGAAAAATTTAATTTTAGGTTCTTGAAAGTCATTGAAAAGTCCTTGATTTTTTTTTTTTTAAATTGGGTGAGAACCCTGTATAACTGTTCAGTTTATGTTATATTTATTAATTATGAGTTGTTAATTATTATCAACCTAACTATTAATTTTAATTCTTCTATGCCACATTTTAGGCATATTTTTTTGATTAGCAAAACTTAATAGTCTCCAATAATTGTCTGATCCCTATTTAAAATTAAAGTTGTAAATTTTTATTAAATCAATATTAACTGTTATTACTCATATGCTGGGGAGCAAGTTTGGGGGGAAATTCAGACCATGAAAAAATTTTTGGCTTAAAACAATTTCTATAGTATTTTTAATTGTTAAAGCAAATAGCAAAATATTTCCTTATTATAACACTTTTGTGTCTATATGTGTGCATATCTAATATATATAATTCTCTTACGTGACTCCCAAATTTTGGCTGTATTTCTTTTCCGCCGGTGGCAACGTTTGCTTTGTTTTGTTTACGTTACTATTTCTCTTACACGGCGAATCGACCAATGATTGCCGCTAAAAATGTCACTTGCCAAATCTAGCTGAGGTGGCTCAACATATAGCGCTTTAAAAAACGGAAACTGAAATAACCAGAGAGCATCAGCTGCGACAATCTCATACTTTTAAGCTAGGCAGAAGTGAGTAGTCTTTGTCGATAGATCTCTATTTTAGTATTTTGTCGAAAGCGCCTTTTTTTCCCGAATTTATGTGTTACGAATTTATTTGACAATTTTTGATTTATATCACGAATTATACTTTAGCACATTTCTATTATATTTAACGAATTACATGTCATTTATTTTAATGACTTAGTATTTACTAAAAAGATGTAATTTTTTTTTAAAAAAAAAGGTTTTATATGGATTTGAATGATTGTTTTGAATTCTTAGAATTTTATGCATTTGCAATGTATCTAAGTTAGTAGTGAGCGAAGCGAGCTTGGTTTGCAAAGCAAACCATATAAGATTGCATAGCAATTTTCGGGGGTTAGCGAGCAGGGGGCCCAGCCCACTAGTTAGTTATAATTTCTTAAGTTAATGAGTGGGAACTTTAATTTAATAAATTATCACTATTTCAATTTATTTTGATTTCTATTATTTTTAGCACATATGCTTGTTTATTAAGGAATTGTTAAAAATCTAATTAAGTTATTTCTCGGTTTTTATTATCAAAATTTTTTAACAATATATGGACTTGAGTTGAGACACGGGCAAATGTATTAAGGGGTTAAAGAATTTTTTTTCCAACTTTTCCAAATGTATTGTTTCTTAGTTGTTTTTACATTTAAAAATTTTTAAAAATAACAGACAAACATTGATCATATACCACCCACTGACCCTTGTCAGCAAAAATAAGCAACTCATTTACTTTACCCTTTTTGGTGCTTGCATAATATTTGAACGGCATCGTTATAAGCTTGTAAAAAATTTAAAAAAAGAATCAGACTTATTCCTAAATTGAAGCATTCATGAAATCGTAACTTGTTTATGTAATTAATTTAAATTTTGTAATTATTTTAATTTAAAATGAATATAGTGATTAAACCCTGTGGCAGAATGTTTTCGGATTTTCTGCAACAGAACTCTAGAACTAATATCTTTCCCAAGATGCTTTCAATAATAGCAAAGTTGTATGTTACTAATTCAAGGTAACAAAAACGCTGTGTTTATAAAAACAATGTATATTTTTCTAATTTAATATGTAATATTTTTTTGATTAAAATATTATGGGCGATATGCTGGCATTATGTTAGGAAGAAAACTTACTAATTGTTTCCTTTATCGCATTTTGTAAATCATTAACGCATTAGAAAAGATAATTAAAAATCCTGAAATCCGTAGCAGTAAATGCCGATGACGACGAAATCACGCAAATCAGACTCTTCAAAAAGAGGTTACTCAAATGCGTGTTTTGTTTCAAGATTCAATAGTTGTAATAAATAATATTGGATTTTAAAAACTATATGGAAATCAAAAGCAATAATTGCCCAAAAAAAACGATAGAATCGCTGCCTGAAAAAGTAAATAATCGAATGCAAGATTAAAATTCCCCGTATCGACTGTAATATATCAGGATAATTAAAAAGCATCCATGTGAAAATCAATAACTGCCGAAAATACATTCAAAACACTACATGGATATCCCATATTGGCATAAATTGAACACAACAAAAATTGATAATTAAAATTTTGCGTGTGAAATTCTGCAGAAAGGAAGACCAAAATTGCTTCTTCCCAAAAGAATTTTTTTTCTGCATGAGCTCTGTAACGTTCTGCGACAATTTCGCCGTCCTTCTGCTGCAGGGGCGATTACAAACCGCTACAAGTGTTTAATGAAGAAGAATTCATCGATAAAATTTACACAGGATGTAAAAATAATTTTAAAATTTTGTATACATGCTTCACAGATTTTCAATATGACTTCCCTTGGTCACTCGGACAACACGTAGGCGGTAGTCCATTTCGCGCCATACATTCTGCGGATAACAGAATGACAGTGACGCTCTGAATTGTTTCTGCTCGTTCGCAGGATTCCACTTTACTGCGCCTTGTGTAAGGAAATTTTAAAGTTTCGCCTACATTCTTATCGATAAGTTACATTCTCATTAAATAATTGTAGCTGTTTGTAATCGCTATATTCGTTTTGAATAACCCTGTATATTAAAATCGTTTCCTTTTGTTTCAGGTCATAAAATATGAAAAAAAGAAAATGAAATGACATTTTACATATCATCTTGTAAATCTCATACATTATTGTATATAGAAGTTTTAAATTACTACTGAATATGAAATATATTTTTAATAAAATTAAATATTGTAATTGTTGCTTTCTTTTTTTGCTATTTTTACTTATTCTGAAATCTACGCTACTTTGGTCATGTTTTTTTTTTCCATTTAATATTGTAAAGTAATTCATAATTGGTAGGTAGTACTTTATTTACGTCGCACTAGAGCTGCACAATAGGCTATTGGTGACGGTCTGGGAGACATCCTACTGAGAATGATCCTAAGATGTGCCATTGCAATTTCAATCCTCTCCAGAGGGGATAGCTCCCCTGCTTTGGTAGCCAGATGAGCTGCATGCGAAGTCGAGCATTTTACGGTAGAACAGTTTAACGAGGACCAATACTGTGCACCCTCTGTCACTACCCAGGCTGATCAAAGTGGTCACCCACCTGCTTACTGACCGCTTGATTTCGGTGTTCTACTGGGGACCGTGTCTATACGATTAGTTACTTGATAATTGAGCCCTTAAAGGTATCTTTTTTTGTTGGGTTTTTTTAAAAAGTCCTTAATTTTCCCCTTCTCAAAATGAGATTTTTTTAACGATTTTTGCCACAAATTGTGCAAAAAGTATGGCACTGTTCTGTTCAATGTTTACACAATCCATTTCTGTGTACCGTTCGTCCGTAGCGTATGAAAGTGCCAATCATTTTACATGTTTCATGAAATGCTCAGTATACGCACATGTGCATATACTGAGCTGGATTAGGTTTGAAGGATTGTTGCACTTTCATTTGCAACTCAGTTGCATTTTGTAAGACATTCTTGATCTTTGGTTTCATTTTCCGCCCTCTGAAATCAAACCGAAAAAATGTCTCGAATTGTTGCTAATCGTGGGGACCAACTAAACATTGCCAAATTTTTTTTTCACTAATAGCAAAAGAAAATGTTATTTTTCTTGATAATTTCCTCGCTGGTGAAGCGGCATCGTCTTTGTCACTGCCAAGCCAATGGCCTACTACTGCTCTTCTGTTAATAGATCAGTACTGTAATCCTTGAACTTGACTTGGGGACCATTCACTAATTACATATTTTTATGTGGTTCCAAAGTCGACAATCACAAAGGTTCATCGCCTCAAAATCTGCATCTCCCTTTTATTCGTTAAATTTAATAAAGATAAGAATTGAGAGTTTTAATCGTAGGATTTATTATCTGAGGGACAGTGCCCTGATTGCAAAGAATCATTTTTAACTTTTATTGTAATTCATTACTTTTTTTTTTCTTATTACTTTTTATTATTGTATTGTAACTCTTAACATTTTCAGTGCTTGAAAATGAAGAAAAAAAAACAATAATATTTAGATACGAAATTTTTAAAAAAGCGCGAAGTGAGGAGCTTTCACTATTATAAATGTTGCAAAAAATCTTGTTATTTAGATTTCTCATTCCAAAAAACTTTAATTCATCTCTTATTGTTTTGATTTAAAAACAATTCAAATAATGATTTCAGTTATTACATATTTGTTAGAAGTTATGAGTGTAGGGACCATTTAATAATTTACTTCTGACAATAATGTTTAGCTTCAATACTCCTTGTATTTACATTTTAAAATTACTTTTTTAGTCATTTCATTAAATAATTTCTGATTTCAAGTAAAAACTTTAGTAGGGAGTATTCACTAATTTGCATTAGTAATATGAATTTACTAAAGTTTTCTTAGTTCGCTTAATTTTTTACGTATCTATAAATTCAGTATGAACAGTAATGTTAATCTTGTTTATATTTTGTTGAATATGCTTTAATAAATATCTTTCATTTAAATATAAAAAATATGCTGAAACAACTTTTTTTAAATAATAGGTAAACTATAGTTATAATTTTGTATTAAAATGAAATTTTTTTAAATAAATGTTAATTTAATTAATTATAAATATAGAGTATAATTATAATTATATAGAGTATTATTAATATAGACTATAATTATTAATATATAGTAATTATTAATTTAAAAAATGGAATGAGCCTCTCAATAGGGAATATATTTAAACTTGTGCATAATTTGTTTTCATGGTGGCTAATATAGTCAAGAAAAGTTTTTTTTTCTGAAATAAGTTATTTTATTATGATCATGTAAAGTCTTTGTGAAAATCATTTTGCATTGTGTTTATATATATATATATATATATTCCCTTAGAAAGAGAAAACATGCAAAAAAAAATATAAAAATTTATGAAAAGCACAGGGGAAAAAATCGTTAAAATAAAATATCTTTTTTAAGTTTTTAAAAAAATTAATTAAAAAGCCGGAAAGCAAAATAAGGAAAAGATATAATCCGGTCATCAGCTCACACGATTATATCCACACAAAAAGTGTGCTTTCTAATATTGTATTAACATAGTCAAAGCAAAATATATTAATACTAAGGTGTGAGAAGCACCCAAAAAAATTGAAACAAAAATAGAACATATTGTGTTAAAGATACAAAATAAAACATATCAAGCAAAACATAAAAATAAAATGCACGAAAAATAGAAAATGTAACATACAAAGCGAGTAAGTAGTGAATTCATAATTTATCTGTATATTTATCTATCTACATATATTTACATGAACTTTCAATAATAGGAAGGAAAGAAATTTTAATGTGCATATCCTTATATTTTTTTGAAAAAAATAAAGTGCTTAAAAATATTTTTTGAATGCTTAAAAGGTGCTTATTTCTTGTTGAAAAATTTGGCTACGCCACACTGTAGAATCGTTTTCTCATCTCAAGTTTCTTGTATTTACCCTGATATCTTTTTTTTTTTTTCGGTATGTTCAAGTAGTCAGTTTTGTCAATTTTTTAATCACTAAATTTCAAGTCCTGATACCTACTTTACAATCCAAAAATTCAAATCCTAAAACCTCATCTCCAGATGACGTTTGAACAAAATAAATCATTAAAGCGGATAAGTATTTTTATAAAGGGAATTTTTTATAATTATGACAAAAAGTTATGTTATTTTATAAAAAAAAAAAAATTAAAAATACTATATGTAGTAGAGTTAAAAATTGTCAAAACCAGGACATCCAGAAAAGATTCTGCCCAGCATTAAACTACATTATTTGCATATCCGTCCTGCTTTATTTGCGCCATCCTTGCCCTAATGTCAGCCTATTTTGATAATTTCTTATTTAACAGGGTGCGTAGCGTTTGTAAAAAGTACTTAAAGGTGCTTTTTGGGGATTTCGTTTTTGAAAGCTTTTAAAGGTGCTTTTTTCAGCTGGCGTTTTTAAAAAGTGCTTTTTTTTCACGAATGAATTTTTTTTCCTTCAGTGATATCTGGTAGATCCCATGCATTTTACGAAAAATGGGGTGTTGGCTACGTAATTATTCACGCGGACTTCGTGTCGTACCCACGTTATGACTTGCGCATGCGCGCACACTCGAAACTGAAACCCGAGTGCTCCAATTCGGATAGAGAATATCAGATCCTTATGAAATCTTTTTCTTTTTAATTTTATTCTTGTTTATTTTATTTTACTTCTAACACTTTTTTGACGTAGGGGGTAAGGGTACTTTTGTTCTGAGTTCATGATCAAGTTGAATTCACTCGGTGATGTAGGAAAGTACTGATTGTTTCGATTTACGTCCGTTTCTTTTTGGGGGTTTTTTTTAACGCTAAAACTGTTTATAAAAATTTTTTGTTTTTCAATAATATCATTGATTGAATATGAATTTTTTAAGTGCTTGAAAATTTTTGTAAAGTGCTTGAAAAGTTTTTAATAAGTGCTTATTTTTGATTTAAAGATTTGGCTACGCACCCTGTTTAATATATACACATAACGAATTGTCATCATTTAGGTACTGGTGATTGACAGACTAATTGCAAGTTTTCGTTTTACTGACAGATATGTGCTTAGTATCTTCCTCTAAGTAAGTGGTAAAAAGCTGCACTACCTAGCATGTAAGGTTTCGGTGAGAAAGGGAGAGAGTAAATGGGAGAAGAAACTCGCTTTTTAGACACATGAGGTATTGTTTTCAATGTAGTTATTGAGGGAAACAAAAGACGATGTGACAATTAATTTAGAAGTTATCAAGTTTTTTTTTAACATAAAATAAAATTTTTGAGTTATGTACAATTGATGATGGCTAAAAAATTTCAGAACCTGAAATACACAAGATTTGATGTAATTCATAGAAAAACAAAAGTTTTATTACATAAATCTCTTTTAATATCAATTTTAACATATGTTTGTGAAACGGAACCTGGACCACGCCTTGTACGGATGAGGTTATGTTGGGTACCTTTGAGAGAAAGCTCTTGAGAAGTATTTTTAGAAGAATGCAGAAAAATTTAGAGCTTTATCACTCGTGTAATAAACCTGACATTATTAACTTTATTAAACGACAAAGAATAAAATGGGCAGGCCACGTTATCAAAATGGATGAAGACCGTACCACAAAAAGAATTTTCAATGACAGACCAGTTGGTACACGAAAAAGAGGCAGGTCGAATTTTAGATGGATGGGTGTCCTAGAAAAAGACCCTTTGGTCTTAAAAACGCTAGCAGAAGAAAGATTAGCCTGGAAAAAACATCTTGAGCAGGCCAAGGCCCACTCTGCACTGTTCAACCATTTATGATGATGATGAAAAATTAATAAGTAAAAATTCTACCTATTAATATTCTTGAGTACTTGACCTTACTTTGCCAAAAAGTTGCACAACTTCGACGAAGAAGAGGCGAAAGGGTAAAATTTTTATTTTGTATGAGTAAAATCAGGGCAACTTCTATTTATTCTATCAACTAGGGTTTGATTCCAGCTTGAAAAAATGCAAAGACAACAATACTGAACTTGTCTGGATAGTAACAGGTGAATATCTCTTAAGCTGCAACCTTCCAAGAGGACAGCGGGCACTGCTAATTATTACAGCATCTACAGATAAATTTTCAACTATTTTTTTTCTTTTTAGGAAGAAGATAAACAAATGAAGAAAAAATTATCTGAGACTTTTTGAAGCAGCTCTTGACTTATTTCTAATCAAGGTTGCCACTTCACAGGGAAAACCTGGAAAATACTATTTTAAAATCACCTAAAATAACAGAGAAAATACAAGGAATTCTGAGTTTTTCATTACAAGCTGGGGAAAAACATTGAATTTTATTTCGTATTTTTAAAAAGCTATACCCACTCAATGTGCAATCTATGGGATATTTAAGGATAATATTTCAGCTATTCTAAACTATTTCATTTACTAAAGCATTTGTTTTAAGTATGTTCAGATGTGCCTTTTTTTTTTCTAAGTTTTTCCAGTAATTAAAATTAGTATAGTTAGACCAATATAGCTGTCACAAGAGTACAATAATTGTGCGTTTTCTCTTATTCCATCTAATATGTACAGGGATTTTTTTTTCCAGAATAGAGTGGCAACCCTGCTTGTAAAATAGTTGCTATATCCTAAATTCCTACAGTTGATAAATTACTTGTAGGAATTTATTTCAATTTTTTTAGTATCATTGTATCAAATTTAATTTTCATTAATCATTTAAATTTAAGCAACATAAAATTTTTATGTAGTGTTTTTAACGATCTTTTATTCGTTTGCAAATTTTAGTACACATCTCTATTAGATTAAGCTGAATTTTTACTATAATTTTTCTTTAAATAAATGTCCCGCAGAGGGCTGATCGTTAAGACACAATTTCCAGTAGAACACCGAAGTCAAGCATCACTGGTTGCGGTTGGTGTACGGGTTAGTGACCACTTGGATTGGTCTACGAAGGGACCGAGGGTGCGCGGTATTGGTCCTCATTAAACTGTTCGACGTAAAGTGCTAGACTTCGCTGGTAGAGGTCGTCGTGCTACCAAAGCGGGGGTGCCATACCCTCTGCAGATGATCAAAATTGTAATGGTATGTATTCAGATCATCCTCAGGTATGTTTCCCAGACCATCTCCAATAGCCCATTGTGTAGCTCTAGTGCGACGTAAATAAACTACAACAACAACAATCTTTAAATAGATAATCCCAAGAAACTTAAGCGGTTATGGTATTACCTGATTAAAAACTTCGTTTGCTTCAAAAATATACTAATAGGAAAATAACATTTAACATTTTTCAAGCGCTCCGAAAATAGGTGCCCATCTTCAAGACTTGCCAGACATGAAGGAGAAGAAACAAAATTGATTTGAAATTTAAAAAAAAAAAAACGTTAAGTAGCCGGCTATAAATGGAAAGAAGCAAAACTAAAAAAAAAAAAAAAAATAGCAGTGTGAGAAGAAAAAAATCTGGGTAAAATGCATTCCCACGTGTTATGGAGTGATGGTGAGGAACTAATGGCGTTAACAAAAGAATTGGTATCCATATGAAATACCCTATCACATCAGCTCATCTTGATGCACTGGAATCTTGTTTTATTCGTATGAATGCTGATTCCCTTGTTAACGGCATTAGTTCCTCTCCCTTTCTCCATAGCATTTGGAATTGCATTTTACCCTGATTTGGGGATTTTTCTTGTTCCGTTTTCCATCTTTTTTCTTTTCTCTCTCGCATACTATGGTTTTTCTAGTTTTGTTTCTCACCTTTATTTTTCCATTTTTCGTTGGCTAGTCTTAAAAAATGGGCGCCTATTTTTGAAAAAATTGGAAGTTTTTAATTAAGTCTTTGTCTTGTCTGACGTTGCAAATAAGTTTGGATTTTTGAAGACACGCTGCAGATTGTGCATGAGGAGCGATGCAATCTAATATTGTGATTATTTTGACTGTTTTCAGCGTTCAACGTAAGCACTTAGGATTACTTAATTTGTGATTTGTTTGAGCAATGATTACGTAAAACACTAAAATCATTTAGTTTTTAAATTGTTTTTAAAAGATAAAATATATATATATATATATGGCGTTGCGACTTCGAAAAAATGTAAAACACTGTTTTAAGCTAGATATCTGACAAATTTAACTGGAAAACTTGGTTATTTGACTTCCCCACATTTTATGAGAACAGACTGTCCCGCATTGTTGCTGTAAATGTTATTTTATACTTCTTTTATAGTCTTTCTCAATTAGTCGCTCCTTCTGCCGGCGAACTTTGTAACTCATTTTTAAACTTGGTGAGAATAAATATCTTGTTTCCTAAGCAGATCCTGCTTTTCTATTTCTTTTTATTTCTCTTAAAGCTTCAAATCATCGATTACCCGGTAGTTCAGAACTAATTTTTAAAAATAGTTACATGGCATACTTTTGATTGTTTCAAATCATCGATTACCCCGTAGTTCTGAACTAATTTCTAAAAATAGTTACATAGCATAGTTTTGATAATTTCAAATCATCGATTACCCGGTAGTTCAGAACTAAACTTTAGAAATAGTTAGTTACATGGCATAGTTTTCGATTACCCGGTTCCGAACTAATTTTTAAAAATAGTTACTCATATGGCATAGTTTTGATAGCTCCAAATCTTCGATTACCCGGTAGTTCTGAACTATTTTATAAAATAGTTACTTGCATGGCATAGTTTTGATAGCCAATTGTAGAAAATATTTTGAAATATTGTTTTTCGCACAAGCAAAGTTAATCTACATATTATTTGTTAATAACAGCAACAATCTGAAAAGGTTAATTCATCTTGAATAAGAATAATTTTGGAAGTTATAAATTTTTTATGAGTTATAAATTTTCAGATGAAGCAGCTGTATGATTTATTTATTTTATTTTTAGTAAACTCTAGTATTAGTACTAATGTAATATTGCCCTTTATGTGGAGCGTTAAGAGTAGAAGTGAAACAAGTCAAGCAAATAAGTTTTAAGTGGCAGATATAAATGTTTTTACGACACACTGAACCATAAGGAGATGTTTACACTATGCGCAAACTTTGTAAGTGCTGTCTGAATATAATGCAGGAAGCCCTGAAAGATTTTTGAATAAGAATTAAAATGGAATGTATCCAAATTGATTGTAATTTGACTTGTACACTGAACACGCCAATTAGAGCAATGGTAAGTTAATTTCTTTCTTTTTTTTTAACACTTATGTATGAATTTTGTTATATCGATGGTTGCATATTTATTCTATGAATGTTCTTTATGTACACTATTTCGATTCCTAAATTTAATATAAAATAATAACATTGAGATAAAAACGAAATAAATTATTTTGGTTATATATACTAACTGAAAAAAAAGCTATGTACTGAAAAGCAAAATTAGTGGAGCAATGGTTCTAATTCGTTTTGGAGAAAAGTTTAAAATCTCAATTCTATTATTAGCGCCAATGCTGCTTAATTAATTTTGCTAATAGATACTAATTTATTTTATTTTCTAACCGTCGTTGAACAGCCGACCCAATTTTGAGTTTACAACTACCAATGTTCAACTCCGTAGCCTTGTCATTTAGAACCTAATCCAGAAAAAAAAGGAAACTCCTGGATCAGGTATTGGGAGAAATGTGCCTTCGTGGAGTACTTTTTGATGGAATTAACCCGCATTTCCATTATAAAGAGAGGAAAACTTCCCACGGTTAGCCTGACGGCTAGAGACTCTAACCCATGATCCGTCTACCACTGAGGATATTTTTACGTCAGCACTGTCGTCGGTGCGAGCCGGGTGCGGAAATCGTATCGACCAGCCATCGCTGGAGTTCGAACCTGGCTGACCTCATTAGCGGGCTAACGCCCTATTCCCTGTTCCACCATAGCTCTAGTAGATGCTAATTCAAATAAAAAAAATAAACTATAACCCAAAAAACAAAATCAATTAAGAATAGTTCTAATTAGCTTAGAAGAATATTGATAACAGAATGTCTCCTGAAGTAAAAAACGGACTCCGTCTGCAAATACAGCTGTCTATGGGCTGAAAAGATTTATTAAATCTAGATTTCTTTCTAAAAAAACAAAGTTCTTAATTTACAAAACTCTTGTCATGTCGGTCTTGACATATGCTAATGAAGCTTGCACCTAGGCGTTTTAGTAACTGAAGGTGATTGTATCATTTCTTTAGTTAGACTGAAGGCGGCGCAAATATCAGATACTTAATTCTTCGTTTACTTCGAATTATTTAATCAGCATCGGTGATGGATATCTCTATGTTTACTTTAAATTAGTAGTGGTAGTGGTTCGTCCTAAACAGTGCTTGTCATAAACAGCCACCATCCAACCATAAATATTCGCATTGAGTTCGACTTCTGTCACCAAAAGAAAACCGTAATCAGGAATTGTTCTACTGTAGTGGTTTCAATTATAAGCACATTACATTCGCTAGAAATATTCTTAGGCGTCCATCAGTTATACGCAATCTAGTGTTTTTTTATATATATAAGTGTTATCATTCTCAGGTCTATGGTCAACTTTGTAGTTTAGAGTAAAGAGTGGTCTTATGCTTTGTAGAATAAGAAAAGACATGATGGACATTTGGGTCCCACGACTAAGCGGACAGACATTTATATCTTAAACATTGCTATCTAGACAAGTGAGGCATTGTTTCCCATGTTCTCTTTACGTTAAAATGAGATCAAACCTTAATTTAATAGTTTACAAAATGTCAAGTTTTTAATGTATGAGAAGTACAGTTTTATACTCGTACATCTTTGCGCGTCTGAGATTGCTTTCATGTCATGTGAAATACTGTATTTTTTCCTCTGTATTTTTTGTACAATGTTGATGGAACTAGTTTTAAAAAAATTTCATGTACAAAAAGTACAGTTTTGCTCTTATACCTATTTATGCGTCTGACATTTCTAAATAAACAAGCGGCGTGTTAGGAACTATACTATGTTTTCCTCTGAATCGAATGAATTTCAAACTATTGGTTCAATTGAAGTGGCTTTCAAGTTATACAAGCTATTTAAATACCATGGGTACAAAGTACAATTTCAGCTTATATTTATTTATGCATCTTAACTAAATGGAGTATTATTTCTTACGTACATTTAATTGGCTAAATATCCAGTAAAATCAAAATTAAGTCAACAGATCCAATAGTTTAAAAGAAGGGAGTGTTTTACGTATGAAAATAATTATGGTTTCACTTATACCCTTTCACGCAAAAAAAACTCTGAAAATTAGTTTTATGCACCTAATTTATTCGAAATTTTGGACCTAATTGCAAATTATAATAGATCAAAATTTATTGTAATTAGTTTTATGGACCAAATGTTAATAAATTTTGATTTTAATGCCTTTTGCGCAAAAAAAGGAAACGAAAACAATATATAATATTTCACTTGTCTGAATTGCAATACCACACGTGTAAATACTACAAAAATGTGATACATAAAACTTTAATAACTTCTAAACTCTCAATCCTATCGATTCGGAATTTATTTTACACAATTTAATGGAAACAACACCTCATTTGTCTAGTTACAATTGACGATTGAAATGGGCAACAGGTGGCGTAGAGCAGAACTCTCTACCTATCCCAACACTTTACATGCTTTCACTCTTAGCGTGTGGAGAGTCACAGGAGAAGAAAGTACGTTAATTTCTAAAGAAAGTGTAGTGGAAATTTAAAATAATATTTTTGACAGTTAGATGCGAAAAATATTAAGAAAGGAGTAAATATCAATGTACATTCATATACAACTAAGAAAAAGAGGAAAGGAAAGGGGAGGGTTAAAACATGGAACCGGTCTTCTCCCCAGATGGCGATGTGATCGTAAATGTTGAAGTTTCTCCACCTCTCCTGTCACAGATCCCTCAAGTCAACTATTGTTCTTATTCTCTGCAAGACAAAGTGAAACCACTTACATTTCCACTTACTGCTGTCACAGCCCACAGGAAAAGGTTTCTTAATCCACTGGTCGAAGCGTCGTATTAAAAATAAAATATTAATGGAATTATGACACTTTTCGTTTATTATTGAATAAAATGAAATATTTTACCGACCATGGAATGTTTACAATTTAAGAAGTAATATTTAATTCTAAAAATGATAAAGGCGTTTTTTTTTTAAATTAAAGTGTGATCAATAAATTAAATATTTGTCAGCTTCAAATTAAATTATAACTTTAATTCATTATAATAGTAAATTGGCTATGTTTATTTAATTTTTTTATACAACATTACAATCACTGTTAATAGCAAAAATACACATGGGATTTAATTGTTAAAAACTACGATGATTCAATCCTAAAATCTACAATAATTAAATCTACTTTGCCGTCTTCACTCATTTTTTTATGAACATGTGTGGTGGCACTGCTTGATTTCAGATGCTATCAAGGGTGCCCATTTTTAATTTCCCATTTTTTACTACAGTAGTAACCATGGCAACATAGTTGTGAAGGATGAAGAGGAGGTTCGGCTTTGATAGCAGGCAGAGCTGGGAGGTGCTGGCAGCATGTTGCGTCATCAAGTTCATGTCTTTCGGCCTGACAGAGGTCTCCGGTATACTGATGGTTTCCACTATGATCAGATATGACACAACCAGGGAGGCAGCATCATTTCCGTACACTCTATTATACAGCATTAGAAATGGAACTGGTAATATGATCTTATTCCTTATTATATTAATAAAGTGATTAATGGTTCGCAAAGCTTTCCAGTCAGAGAACTGCCAGGATGGACCACAGTGTGGCGGACAATTGACGTCGCCTCTCTGTGGGCACTGGACTCCGACCTTCTTTCCTCTTTTGCCATCCGACGTCGTTCGTTTTGATATTTGGCTTGCGTGACTCGGGGCCTTGCTCCGAGTTTCCGGGGCTCTCGGGCTGAGCTGGGTTGCTGTAGCTTCGATGAGACATTAGGACTTTGCGTATGGGCCTGGGTCGCTCTATTTCACTCCTTATTACAACAAAGACAGTAACAAAAGATAGTTGGTAGCAAAATCTTATTCTTTATTGCGATTATTTATAACACTGAGGGTGTTATACAAAGTGTCCCAGGATTAATGGAACAAACTTTATGGGGTAAGGAATATCACAAGGATTCAGAATTGCATAGCGACCCCTTGTCAAAAACGTCGCGAGAATATAGTATGGCACGTACATAAAACAAAGATACTGAGATGATCTGATATATTTCTTGGTCAAAGATATGTGAAAGTGCCACAAAAGATGTTCAAAGTTTCCATAATTGCTAACGATGCATGCGTTACACCGTCGGACCATACATTGGCGGACTCACTCGCATATACCTGTATTTTCTTGGATATAATACAGGAGCACACACTTTTTTTGCAACCTGATCCATTGCGAAATCAGCAGGTGTTGCTTACGCAGCACTTTTCAGCACACCCGAAAGAAAGAAATCTATGCTACTTAAACCAAGAGTGCGTGGTAACCAGAGAACCGGTTTACATCCCCCCCCCATCCATCTTGTGAACAACTACGACACCTATCTGCGAACAAAGACATTTCCGACCATGGGTTGCTTTGCAAATCTGAATCCTTTGGGATGCCTCCGACCTCCCCTTAAAGTTTCTCCCAATAAACCGGGATCACCCTGTACATTGAGGTGACAAAAGTAGTGGAATAGAAATATGCAAATATGCAGATAGCTGTAAATAGCATACAAAATGTATATATAGAGGGGATAGTGCACTGACTGGATTTTTGAGAATGTTTTTGACGTACGTATAACCGCAAGACGAAAATTAACAGACTTAGAACGTGGAAATGGTGATTGGATCTAGACTCATGGGGCATTCTATTTTCGGAAATTGTGAGGGAATTCAACCTTCCTAGATCTACAGAGTTAAGAGTGTGTCGAGAATACTAGGCATAATTGCTCAACCTTGGGCAATGTAGTGACCAACCACCTGCCTGCACTTAATAACCGAGACCACCGACGTGAGCTTAAAATGGTCAGTGTTAACGAACAAGAAACATTGCGTGAAATAACCGCAAACATCAATGAGGGACGTGCGATGGACGTGTCCGTTTGGACAGTAAGGCGAAATTCGACTGTAATGGGTTATGGCAGCAAGAGACCGACTCGAGTGCCTTGACTAAAACCACGACATCGTGTTCAGCGCCTTCTCCTGGGTTTCTGACCTTATTAACTTAGATGACTAGAAAACTAGTTTAATCAGTTGACTTATGATTTCAGCTGGTCAAAGCTAATAGTATGAGCTGCATATAATGTATTGCTTTTTTTCAGAAAATTTTTTTACTGAAATAAAATTGCCTGTGAAATCTTTGGAAAATTGAAAAATTATATTGTTGGATTTTAAGTAGATACTTTCAACCAATACAGAGAAAATGACACCGTAATTTCAGAATATTATGAATAGAATGAATTATTTGTTAATTTTTTATAGGTTCTGTTACAGTTTATATTTCTTACAGAATTATTTTTATTATTTCATAAACAAAATAAAGAATTACGACGTGAATGGAAACCACGAGATGGCTTGCTTAAAAAAGGTGTAGTCAAGCCGATACTTTCAAATTGAAAGTTGGAAACCCAAGTCAAAACTTTTGATGGTTTTCCCTTGATTGGACCATCATAATTTTGATGATAACCATCAATAATTCCATCATAAACCATTATATTTTTTGATGACAGCAAACATAAGTAACCATTACCCCAATGTAGGAATTCAGACTGATTTGTGCTGGTCCATCATAAGAATATCAACTTGTTTTGATGGTTTCTTCATGTTGCATCATCAGTAATTTCCATCTAAGTTTCTTAGAAATCAAATGTTGAAACGATCATGAACCACCATCATCCCAATGTAGGAATTCGGACTGATTTTTGATGGGCTAACATTAAAAAAAATGTTTTTTTAGTGGTACATTCCTGAGAACCAGCGAGAACTTCCATTAAACCATCATGAAAATGTATAGTTGGAACCATCATGGATGATCATATATTGTAGATCCATGAGAGTCAAACTTCTCTTGATGATTAACCATCATAGTATTTAGGTAGCATTTTCCATCATGGAATGATGAAAGTTTGATGGCATATCAAAAACCGTGAACGCATTATGGAAAATGTCGAATGATGGCGATTATCAAATGATATTGGTCCATCATGAATCACACTGAAAACAACATAAACCATCAAAATGTTTTGATGGAACCATCAAGAATTTTTACTAGTTAATATTCACTGTGCTTTCCCGTAGTTTCTTGTAACAAGCATTGCTCATCATTTTTATTTATCATTCCTCTTTTTTTTTTATTTAAGGTCCTTTAATTGCATATATTGGACAGATTATAGGAATTCGATCAGCGACGCTGTTAGGATGCGTCATTTCTTCGATCGCTGTTGGATCCTGTTTCTTTGCTGAAAATATTCTTGAAGTTACGATAGCCTGGGGAGTCATTTTTGGTATGTTATAAAAGTTAATATTTTGTTGTAGTAATGCGTAATGGATGGTATTTTCAATATAAATGTAAACAACAACAATCTCGAGCTCTTGACCTGCTCTACTTCTAGTTAGAAAGTATACAGCTGCTTACTACAGCTTATTTTGCGAGGCAATAGTTTCAAATAGTTAATTTTGTTTTTAATAAAAGAAAGAAATTACATAATTTCTGAACTTAGTATATAATTCGTAGGATATTATCATATGAGATTGTTGTAGTACATTTACGTCGCATTAGAGCTGCACAATGGGCTATTGGCGACCCTGAAAATGATCCGAAAACATGCGATCACAATTTTGATCCTCTGCAGAGGGGATGGCACCCCCGCTTCGGTAGCCCGACGACCTGCACGCGAAGTCGAGCACTTTTCGGTAGAACAGTTTAACGAGGACCCATACCGCACACACTCGGTCCCTAAGCAGACTGATCCAAGTGGTCACCCACCCGCACACTGACCGCAGCCAGTGATGCTTGATCTACTGGGAACCGTGTCTTAACGATCATATGAGATAATATAAGATATTATCATATAATATATTATGAGATAATTTCATAAGATATTAATGAAATAATTCTTGTGAGTTTGAAGTGAAAGTTTGTTTTAGTTATTTATAGATGGATTGTTAAAAAAAGGTGGCATGGTTTTTACTGTTTGTTCTTTGTTCAGGCCGTGCACCTATTATACGTTAGTATTAGAATATAGTTTGAGCAGCGAGATTTCATTTTACAAATTATTATTGCGTTTAAATTTCGAAGTTCTCCCAAAATATTTGATCCAGGAGTTCCCCTATCTTCTGGATTGGGTTCAAAATTACAAGGCTACGAAAATGAACATTAGTAGTCCTAAACCCAAAATTTGGTCAGCGGTTCAACGATGGTTGTAAAGTAAAATAATGGGATGTGGTTCTTTTGAGTTTTTCATGGATACCCATGTGCTATGAACAGTACAATGAATAATATACAAATCTAAAGAAATTGTAAGCATAGAAAATTATTATAGAACCTAATACACAAAAAATAAGTAATTTGGATGTCTCTCTGAGTATTATTAATTACAAACAAGTTTTGTTCTGCCCAAACAAAAGCAAATTAAAATATAATATTCATAAATCTGTATATGAACTAAATGACAATTGTTTTGCAACTTAAACTGAAAATAATACTAATGATTAAGCAAAGAAACTAAACTGGGAACATACTAGAAACAAGAACAGAGTAAGAACAAGTACACAGTAAGAACAAGAACACAGTTAGAACAAGAACATAGTAGTACTTATAAACAAAGAAGAAACTGACAGATTGAAACTTTTAGAAAATGAGATACTATTGAAAATTAATGATTTGTACTTAAAAGAAACTCATAAACTTAGAAAACTAGAACTCAAAATCAGTGATTTTGATTTAAAACATTTAAATAAAAAAAATGCAGAAGTGGTTCTTGAAATTTTAATGAACAATTCTGAAGTATTTTTAAAATCTTATTAGACTTTTGGATTCCACTAATGCAGTAGTGCTTGAATTTAATCTTTTGCATCAGTTTCTTATTCAAATTGAACTGACCTTATTCCAAACATTACTAAAGGCTTTTGCTAAAAACGAAATTCAGAGCTCATTAGATTCTGGGATAATTGAGTCGTCATGATATAGTTATTATTGTCCTATAATATTTGCAAGAAAGAAACCTGTTTGTCTGTGATCCTAACCTACAAAAAATTTAGAATTGTTATTGTTTATAGACTGTGGAACTCGGCTACTGAAACTTTTGAAATCTGTCTTCCTAAAGTTAACTACATTTTACATAACATTTCTGATAAATCTTCTAATTTAGTTTTGGATTTAAAAAGTGCTTTTTTACAATTAAAATTAAAAGAACCGTTTAAAGCTAAACTAGCATTTTGTTGTGAGTTATGAAACTTTCAGCGCACACGTATACCCTTTGGATCTCACAATAGTACTTCATTCTTTCAAAATCTTATTTCTAAATGTTTAGATGATATTAAGAGATCTAATTTGCAATATTTTTTGGATGACATAGTAGTTGCTGCATACCCTATTGAAAAGATGTTGCAGTTTTTGACAGGTTAAAATTTTTTAACTTAACTTTAGATTGAGCTAAGATTCTGAAATGCAAATCTGAGACTACATATTTGGGTTTTAATTTACATTGTAATGGTTTAGCTTCTGTGCCTGAGAAAGTTAAAAAGATAGTTAATTTTCCTGTTTTCAAAGATACTAATCAGGTAATTGGGTGCAATAAATTATTTTCGCCGTTTAATTCATAATTTTTCTGAAATAATTAAACCAATTGTTTTAATTTAGCAACAAAAAAGAATGTTGCCAACGTTTGAAGCAACAGAGCAATTACTGTTGAACCTACCTTTAAAAAACATTAAAGATGAGGAAAAATTTTATTTAGTAACTGATGCTTCCAGTAATTCCAAATAATCTCCTTTTTTGTTGCAGGTATCGGATTTGCCCTTGAAAGCCTTCTACTAAATGCAATTCTAATTGAACATTTTAAAAATAAACTTTCACTTGCGATTGGAATAACGACGAATGGTGCCATTTTCGGCACCATTTGTTTCGCCCCCTTTATAGACTACATTACAAACTATTGCGGACTATCAGGTGCTTTTCTTTTGATTTCTGCAGTGATTCTACATGCTCTTCCTGCTGCCATTTTCATACTGCTCAACCGACCTGACACAAGTCAACAATCAATGATCAATCTTACGAATTCGGAAATGCAATGCGTTTGTGGGGACAAAAGCAGCGCCATTTTAAATACCGGAAATCGAAAGATGAGCGTTGAATTTGTAGATTACTTTCGAAAGAAGTCGCCAAGTTTGAGTTCTGCCCGGACTGGTCACACAAATGATGATTCTAAGTCTATTAAGAGCATTTATTCGTCAAACTTCATTAAGAAAGAAATGCCAGTGAGCGAAGCATACATGCAATACGATAATGATGCTTGTATTTTCAACGAACCAAATCAATGGACGGAAATTCCGCTAAATTCCGCAACATTATCATCAAATATTCCTAATGACAATGAGAATGCTCCGATTGTTGTATGTCAGAGATGTGATTCTCTGGGGTCGAAACTAAGAAAGTTCTCTACTCAAATAGAAGCTCTGCCAAGTAAAATCGCCAATAAGTTAAACTCAAACCAAGTAATGATACGCTTATTTAAGGATCCAATTTATTGGCTAATTTTATTAGCGGGTGGCTTGCATTATTTCACTCTACCAGCTTGGTTTACTCTGCTAGTAGACTATGCAATAGACATAGGCTTAGATCCTATGTATTCTAAGTATATTGTGATGTACAACATGATTGTGGAATGTTTTGGGTGCCTCTTGCTTGGCTGGGTGGCTGATTTAGGTTATGTGTCAAGCAACGGATTTGCAGCCCTGTGCTTTTTAGGTGAAAGTTTGGCAATGGTTGTCATCATTTGGGCTAACAACATCGCTTTATTAGCTTTGGTGATTGTCCTATTCCAATGGTCTCAGACTGGCTTGACGTTAATTTATCCAGCTGTTGCCAAAGACTCTATGGAAAAGACGCTTCAGTCATCGGCCATCGCATCCATGTTTTTGCTAGCTGCACCACTCGATTTATTGATTTCTCCTCTAGTCGGTAAGTTTATATACACATTGCTGACTATAAACAGTATGTTCGTTTCAGTTGATTATAATCCACTGATTTGGACCTTTAAATTGATTGAGTTATTTATTTCAAATAGTTTTATTCTGTAGGTATAAGTTTCATAAGCGATTGAAATCAGTTTATTTGTATTAATCAAGTTATTCTAAATTTGTTGACGTTGTATACCGGATAAATCGATAAAGTTGATTATAATCCAATGATTTGGATTTTCATTCGAGCCATTTTTGTAAATGATTCCATTTTATTGATATAAGTTAATCAAGCTTTTCAAATCTGCTGAATAAGATTAATCAAGTGATTTATAATTATAAACGTAAGCTATTGAAAAATTGATATTATAATCCATTTATTTCTTTAAAATCAGTTAAGAAATTTTTTCAAGTCATCCTTTCCTGTTGTAAGTTTATCAAGTAATTAAAATCTTTTGATTTGTATTAATCAAGTGATTTTATTTTAATGATTTTATATTTTGAATAATTATTTTATATTGGTTAAGTTTATCCATCAATTCTGACCATTTATTTTAATTCACTTAAGCCTTTAAAAATATTATTTCATTATATTGATACCAAAAATTAAATTAATTATTTCCCAAAAATTAAATCATTAATTTAATTTTTTACCAAAAATTTAACTATTAATTTAATTATTCACCAAAAATTAAATTATTAAATTAATTATTGACCAAAAATTAAATTATTAGATTATTATTTACCAAAAATTAAACTATTAGATTAATTATTTCCCAAAAATTAAATCATTAAGTTAATTTCTTACCAAAAATTAAACTATTAATTTAATTATTCACCAAAAATTAAACTATTAAATTAATTATTTACCGAAAATTAAATTATTAAATTAATTATTGACCAAAAACTAAATTATTAGATTATTATTTACCAAAAATTAAACTATTAGATTAATTATTTACCAAAAATTAAATTTATTATTTCCCAAAAATTAAATTACTAAATTAATTATTTACCAAAAATTAAATTACTAAATTAATTATTTACCTAAAATTAAATTATTAAATTAATTATTTACCAAAAACTAAATTATAAAATTTTTTATTTACCAGAAATTAAATAAATTCTATAAAATTTCAGGTTTCTTCCGTGACAAGCATGGATCCTATACTGGGGTATATCTAACTCTTGCGTCTGCAGCTATCTTAGGAGGAATAGTTCAGATTTGTGTCTTGAAACTTGTGAATCGAAGAAATCAACACAACATCGCATAAAAAAAAAAAATTCTTTCTTTTAACTTCATAATCCAATAATGATTACGGATGGTTGACTGAATGTAAATAATAACAAGCTTCCTAAAACCGAAATAAATTTAGAAAACTACCAATGTATTTTTCCGCTTATGTTATGCATAACAGGTGATGTATTAACAGGCTTAATATTCTAGGAAGTTTTATTATTGTAATTTGCAATTAAATTTACTCGTAATTTTATCATTCATAAGAGTTTCCTGTAATTTATAAATTCTAACTGATTGTGAGTCAAAAATAAATTTAAGAAAATTAATATCAAAACATAAATAAAGTGCAAAGTTTGCCATGTTTTGAGTGTTATCCCTTATTTGGTTATATCTGTGCAAAATATAACCGTTTGATATTTTTGGGGTTGCATCATGGCATGCTCACGAAGTCTTAATTCATTTGTTGTTCGTTTCGTTGAAAGTTAGATTGAAAAAACGTGTTATATTGATAACACTACAAGTATACTAATATTGAATGGCGCGCTTTTTCAAGTTTAGGCTTAAAAATTAATCGGAAGTAGTAACCCGAAAGTCTTACGACGAATTGTTACCCCTAGCACCATCTGTGCTAAGCTTTACATGGCAAACCATCCATGAAACCTGCTTCAAAGTACTCTTTAGCTTTGACTCAAAGTAAGCTTTGACTCACTCTTTAACACACACGTTACATTTAAAACAGAATTTTATTTTCTTGGCTGACTCACAATAAGGAAAAAATTCTTCTACCAGTGTTTTACATTTGCAGAAAAGATCTACTGTCGTTTTATTTGCCCTAAAACTATAACGAAGAAATGAATCCTAACTGTTGATATTTTTTCTTTGATTGAAACTTTATAACTTTTATAATAGTAACTTCATAACTTTGAAAATTTTTAATAATCTAAACATCTATTGGCTTTCATTGGCTACAACTTGAACAAATATTTCCTAACAGTATATCTACATTTGTAACAGCAATTTTATTATTACATGAATCGTAACAAGAAACTAAATCTTTTGGCAGTGCTTTTCATTTGCAGAATTGTATCGGAAAAGATGTAATGTCGTTTTTCATTTGTGCTAAACTATAAAGAAGTAACGGATCCTAAGCGCTGATTTTTTTATTTTAATGTAAAAGAGAATTTTTTTCATCTAGAACTTTTTTCATTAGTTGAAATGAAACAGAAGAAATTTGCATTATTAAGCAGTTGCTACAAATATACATGTAGAATGCTTGCGAACGAGAACCAAGTGCACCAAACAATATGAATTTTCGTCATCATTGTATTTATTTTTCTAACTCAAAAATGTTTAGATATTGCCTAGGGTAATCTTTCATAGCGCAACCGAATTGCTATTTTATAACATATGTTTTTGAAAGTATTAATAAGTTAGTTTCGTAGCAGTTCGAAATATATGAGAGTAGATGCTGGTAAAAACATCTTGACAAATTCAGTGCAACTGTAAGTATAAGAATTTTTTGCTGGCAACAAAAAATTGGCATTTTTAATACAATTACAAGTGAAAAGTGCAAGTGAATATTCCTGGCAACAAAAGACCTTGACATTGTACTACATACATGGTGTAATTGCATGACATGGTACAATTTCAAATGTAAAGATCTTTTTAATGGCAGCAAAACAATTTTTAACAAGGTAAATTAAAATACCCAAGTCAAAATTTTTGATGGTTTTTCACTGATGAACCAACATAATCTTGATGGCAACCATCAATATTTCCATCATGAACCATTACATTTTTGATGGCAATCAACATAAGTAACCATCCAATCAATGTAGGAATTCGGATTGATTTATGATGGTCCAACATAAGAATAGCAACTTGTTTTGATGGTTTTTCATTCGTCATTCGTAGATGGTCGTCACGAATTTCCATCATAATATCTTAGAAATCAAATGTCGGAACGATCATGAACAACCACCATTCCAATGTAGGAATTCGGACTGATTTATGATGGTCCAAAATAAAAATATTGTTCTGATGGTATATTCCTTAGAACAAACAAGAATTCCCATTAAATCATCGTGGGAATGCATAGTTGGAACCATAACGGATCATCAAAGATTGTTGGTCACTGAGAGTCAAACTTCCTTTGATGGTTAACCGTAATAGTATTAAAATAACATTTTCCATCATGGAATGATGGAAGTTTGTTGGCATATCATAAACCCTAATGGAAAATGTTTGATGATGGTGGACCATCATGAATCACGCTGAAACCAACATAAACCACCAAAAAAATTTTATGGGACCATCAAGAATTTTGACTTGGGTATATAAAGATTTTTTTTTTTTTTTTTTTTTTTTTTTTTTTNTTTTTTTTTTTTTTTTTTTGCTAGTTACAAAAAATCTTGGTAAGGTCAACACAACTTCAAGTATAAAAATTGTAACAAGTGTAAAAAAAAAATTTTTTTTTACTGGCACTTTGCATGAAATGTTTCCCCATCTCTAATAAGCCATATCTCACGCATCGCACTATATTGTGAGTGCTATTAGTTACTACTGCATAATCCATTGATGATTGTATGTGATATGAATGTAAAATATTATTCATCACTTTGGACATGGTGATGAGTTTCATTGAATAAAACCAATTTTTCAAATGTATATGTTTCATTCATAGTTCAACACTTTTAAAAAATTTCTGATTTCGTAAATCCTAGGGTAAATTTTGATAATTCTTGACATTAGATTAGAAATGTCGGACGCATGACTTGAGCAATAATTCTAATCCCATTGAAAATCTGAGAAAAAGGGAAATTATTTTTCGTCTTTGAAGTCTACTTTTCTACAGTTTTTAAAATTTTTTATTTTTGTTTTATTATTACCTAGAGCTTTTTTTACGCAACTTTAATACCTGAACCCATGCCTTTTTCAAATGTTTTGAAGCGTTTAACCTTTGATTTAATAATAGTAATATATGAATAACTTGAAATAAAAACAATATAAAAAAAAAATTAAGTCAATACCTACTTAAGTCAACAATTTTTATTTTAGTTAGTTTTTATTAAATTTTTTCTCTTATATAAAACTAAAATTAGTTAATTAAATTTAATGAATGAATTAATATTTGAAAAAACTGTATTAACATCATGTGTCATCCACTACAAGTTTTAAAAAAATGTATTTGGACTTAAATGGATGAATAAAAAGTATTTTATTAAAGATTGAAAATTTGATCAAGATATATAAATATATAGGGAGAGTATGAACTAATAGTAGAGATTGAAAAAAAACGCGTGGTAGCAGATAACTATAAAAGTATAAATTTGGTGACGTGGACCACACGTGCTACCACGTCATGTTCTTTATTGAATATATCTGACCCAGCGAATATAATATAATTGGGTATAATATGAAAAAAACACAACTACTTCGATTTAGTAGGAACAACATATGACGCAATGCTAAACGAATGGAATTTAGTTGTTGTTTATTTAGTTATTGTTATTAGTAGTTGTTGTTATTTGTTTTAGTTGTTGTTGTTTATTTAGTTGTATTTAGTTTCAATAACTTTTCTTTATAATGCAATAAAATCTGGCGAGCAGCTATTTAAACGATCGAACACTTCGTTTGTTTATTTGTGGCTTGAAGTTAGGCTCGCAGAAAATGCCGTTCATGGGTTAAATTTAGTAGGAGCAACACAACTTGTGACGTAGGCTATATTATACCCAATTAAATATTTGAATATGCGAATAAAGCATTTCATTTGTACAAATAGAGCTATAAGTTAGAAGTTATCACTGATGTTATTTTTAAGATATGTGAAAAACTGAATTGCTTATAGTAAAATTTAAAACAATGACTAATGCTTAACCCATCAGAACATTCCATTTCGTTTTTAGCTCATCCCTATTTAATGAATGAATTAATATTTGAAAAAACTATATTAGCATCAAGTGTCATTTACTACCAGTTTAAAAAAAAATGTATTTAAAGTTGAGAGGATGAATAAAAAGTATTTTATTCACGATTGAAAATTAGAACAAGTTATAAGGAGAGTGTGAACTAATAGTAGGAATTGTGTAATCTCAAAAATTGACTTATTTGCCAAAAACGCTAGCACATTCGTCAATTTCATTGTCAAAGGTGTTGTTCGTATTCAACGTATTCATTTAAAAATTAGACCAAAATTTAACTATTTGGTTTCGTTTAGAATAAGAGTTACTTTTGAATATATTCAAATTCTTATACGTTCTTTAGGTTAATGGATAAATTTTGAGGTTTTTGATTTCTCTTCTATTCTCTGACTTTCGTTTACTCTCTTGCAACAAATTAATCACTTTCTGACTAGCTTCCCCGAAAATGTCCTAAAACGTCTTTAGAAAAGGATGTGCACTACGTTTTCTCAAACATTAAAAAAATGTTTAATTTTTAGTTGTTTATTTTTTTTTAATTAATTCATTTATTTAGTAATAAACAACAATTATGCAACTCAAAAACCAAACTAATTTTTCCTGCAATATTCTTTTTATAATATTTGTACTTCAGTTATTTACTAATTAATGAATAAACTACTGAATCAATAAACTAATAGGTTTATTAAAACTGCTGTTCCCTCCATGGATTCATATTCATCGTTGGCACGGATGAGCAGGAGATAAGCGGATTCCTGTGGAATAAAATAAAGAATTTATTAATCCTTGCATTTTATGTAGTTAAGTATTAAAAAAACGGTTAAATTAAATATAAATGTTCTAAATATTGATCGTGTGATGCAGTGTGATTCAGTACAGCAATTAAAAACTAAGAATGGAAGTTGGGCACATCATAAAGATATCTAAGTCAGCTGTTCAACTTAACACGTTCAACTTAACACGTTTTAACCAAACACAGCATATAATTCCACTTAAAAATACTCAGTAAACATTTGCAATCTGTTCTTTAATCAAATTTAACAATAATTTGGTATTCATCAAAAATAAATAAAAAATACAATTTAACAAAGATACATAAATATCACGCCGCACAATACAAACCGCAGTGTTTTTCGTCAGCTAGCTGCTGCCAAATCCGACCAATCTTAGTCAAATTAAAGTTCAGCCAAAAAGAATGAAAACGACACAATATTTTTAATTCTTTGAAAAATAAGAAATGTTAGGAATGTTATTTACATGCCTTATTTACAACAGGGATTTAACCCACTGACAGTTCAGCACGTAAAAAGTCGCATTTTAACCTGCAGTCTTCTCTGCATAGCAAACCCGGTTTTCCCATGTTAACTGATAGGGTAACTGTGTGTAGGGGAGAAACATTCTCCCAATTTTGCCCATTTCCTTAACCGCCAGTGGGTTAATCATGAGTCCATGGAAATCTAGGTCAACAGACGAGGAGCTCAGAAGCGAATCGACAACGAAACCGAGGGTACTTTCAGCATACCACTAGGGCCTAGTTAAGCATATCGTAAAGGTGTAACTTACCACTAAGGCACTAGTTAAGCCTAACATTGTGGTATAACATACCACTAAGGCCTAGTTAAGCCTAACGTGGTGGTGTAACATACCATTAAGGCCTAGTTAAGCCTGACGTGGTGGTCTAACATACCATTAAGGCATAGTTAAGCCTAACGTGGTGGTGTAACATACCATTAAGGCCTAGCTAAGCCTAACGTGGTGGAATAAGATACCGTTAAGGCCCAGCTACGCCTAACGTGGTGGTGTAACATACCATTAAGGCCTAGTTAAGCCTAACGTGGTGGTATATGTTACCATTAAGGCCTAGCTAAGCCTAACGTGGTGGTGTAACATACCAATAAGGCCTAGTTAAGCCTAACGTGGTGGTGTAACATACCACTAAGGCCTAGCTAAGAACTGGTGTTGTAACATACTACTTATACCTTGTTAAGCCTAACTAGGATGTAACATACCATTAAGGCTTAGCTAAACCTAACGTGGTGGTATAAGATACCATTAAGGCATAGCTAAGCCTAACGTGGTGGTGTAACATACCATTAAGGCTTAGTAAAGCCTGACGTGGTGGTGTAACATACCATTAAAGCCTAGCTAAGCCTAACTGGTGTTGTAACATACTACTTATACCCTGTTAAGCCTAACTAGGATGTAACATACCATTAAGGCCTAGCTAAGCCTAACGTGGTGGTGTAACATACCATTAAGGCCTAGCTAAGCATGACGTGGTGGTATAACATACCATTAAGGCCTAGTTAAGCCTAACGTGGCGGTGTAATATACCATTAAAGCCTAGCTAAGCCTAACTGGTGTTGTAACATACTACTTATACCCTGTTAAACCTAACTAGGATGTAACATACCATTAAGGCCTAGCTAAGCCTAACGTGGTGGTATAAGATACCATTAAGGCCTAGCTAAGCCTAACGTGGTGGTGTACCATACCATTAAGGTCTAGTTAAGCCTGACGTGGTGGTGTAACATACTATTAAGGCCCAGCTGAGCCTAACTGGTGTTGTAACATACCATTAAGGCCTAGCTAAGTCTAACTGGTGTTGTAACATACTACTTATACCTTGTTAAGCCTAACTAGGATGTAACATACCCTTACGGCCTAGTTAAGCCTAGCGTGGTGGTATAACATACCATCTAGCCAAGCAAAACGTTGTAGTGTAACATACCATTAAAGCCTAGCTAAGCCTAACTGGTGTTGTAACATACTACTTATACCTTGTTAAGCCTAACTAGGATGTAACATACCATTATGGCCTAGTTAAGCCTAGCGTGGTGGTATAACATACCATTAAGGCCTAGCTAAGCCTAACGTGGTGGTGTACCATACCATTAAGGCCTAGTTAAGCCTGACGTGGTGGTGTAACATACCATTAAGGCCTAGCTAAGCCTATCTTGGTGGTGTAACATACCACCAATATCTTGCTGAGCCTAACTGAGATGTAACAATTCATTGAGGCATAGCTAAGCCTAAATTAAGGGAGCAAAATATTATTAATGGCTAGCTCAGCCTGACTTTAACGATTAACACATCATTAAGACCTATCTGGTTCTAACTTACTTGGAGTAACATATCATTAAAGTATAATTAAGCCTAACGTGGCAGTGTAACGTAACACTAAGGCCTAGCCAATTTACTGGCTTAGTAGTCCTAAGGCTTAGCTAAGAATAACGTGGTGGAGTAACATACCACTAATGCGTAGTTAAGCCTAATTAGGATGTAACATTTCATTGAGGCTTAGCTAAGCCTAACTTAGTGGAGTAAACTATCATTCAGGCCCAGCGTAATCTAACGAGATGAAGTAACGAATCATTGAGGTATAATAAACCATTCTCTTTGAAAATCTTATGAGGGTTCATGACTTTCTTTGGATGAACGGTCCTCTGATTTTGATCTAACTAAGACTGGATCAAGTGGAATAAGACGCGACAACATAATTAAGCCTAACGTGGCGATAAAACTCAACATCAACTTATAAAGCCAAGCCAAATAGAAGATCAAGTAGCATATAATTAGAAAAGGGGCAGTGCAAGTTTATGACGGAATTCGAACCCGGTATCTACTCGCTTCAAAACGTTTAGTGGAAGGTCAATTTTCTTAAATGAAGGCAACATAAACTTTCATTTATTTATTGTTACAAATGCACATGCAGGCTTATGTGCTCATTACAAATACAAATATCGCTTATACGCTTTTGTCAAGGTGAGCTTAACTTAAAGATGGATGTTCATCTCAAAGTTAGTTAAGGGTTACGGTAGCACCCTTTGAATAATTTATTTCCTTCTTCTCTTTATCCTACATAAGATGCGTGATAGTTTAGAAATAACATTTAAAATTAGATAGAATTGAATCTTGCTGTTACTGGTAAGCTTGGCCTAATTTTTAGGTCAGGCTTAGTCTGACATGATGGTGTTTTATATTATTGAGGCCTATGAATGTCTAACCTGAAGGTGTAATAAATCATTTTATTTTATTTTATAACCATCATTGAAAAGCCGACCCAATTTTGAATTTATGACTTCCAATATTCAACTCTATAGCCATGTAATTTTGAACCCAATCTAGAAGACAAGAGAGCTCCTGGATCAAGTATTGGGAGAAATTTGCTTTCGTTGTGAACTTTTTGATGAAACTAACCCATATTTGCGTTACATGGAGAAGAAAACCTCCAACGGTTTAAATTTGCCTACGTTTTGGACATTTTGATGGAANCTAGCTAAGCCTAACGTGGTGGTATAAGTCACCATTAAGGCCTAGCTAAGCCTAACGTGGTGGTATAAGTCACCATTAAGGCCTAGCTAAGCCTAACGTGGAGGTATAACATACCATTAGGGCCTAGTTAAGCCTAACGTGGTGGTATAACATTTCGTTAAGGCCTAGTTAAGCCTAACGTGGTGGTGTAACATACCATTAAGGCCTAGCTAAGCCTAACGGGGTGGTATAAGTCACCATTAAGGCCTAGCTAAGCCTAACGTGGAGGTATAACATACCATTAGGGCCTAGTTAAGCCTAACGTGGTGGTATAACATTTCGTTAAGGCCTAGTTAAGCCTAACGTGGTGGTGTAACATACCATTAAGGCCTAGCTAAGCCTAACTGGTGGTATAAGGTACCATTAAGGCCTAGCTAAGCCTAACTGGTGTTGTAACATACCATTAAGGCCTATTTAAGCCTAACGTGGTGGTGTAACATACCATTAAGGCCTAGTTAAGCCTAGCGTGGTGGTGTAACATACCATTAAGGACAAGCTAAGCCTAACTGGTGTTGTAACATACTACTTAAACCTTGTCAAGCGTAACTAGGATGTAGCATACCATTAAGGCCTAGCTAAGCCTAACGTGGAGGTATAACATACCATTAGGGCCTAGCTAAGCCTAACAGGTGTTGTAACATACTGCTTATACCTTGTTAAGCCTAACTAGGATGTAACAATTCATTGAGGCTTAGCTAAGACTAAGTTAAGGGAGCAAAATATTATTAAAGGCTAGCTCAGCCTGACTTTAACGATTGACACATCATTAAGACCTAGCTTGGCCTAACTTACTTGGAGTAACATATCATTAAAGTATAATTAAGCCTAACGTGGCAATGTAGCGTAACATTAAGGCCTAGCCAACTTACTGGCGTAGAAGACCTAAGCCCTAGCTAAGAATAACGTGGTGGAGTAACATACCACTAATGCCTAGTTAAGCCTAATTAGGATGTAACATTTCATTGAGGTTTAGCTAAGCCTAACTTAGTGGAGTAAACTATCATTAAGGCCAAGCGTAATCTAACGCGATGAAGTAACGTATCATTGAGGTATAATAAACCATTCTGTTTGAAAATCTTATGTAGGTTCATGACTTTCTTTGGATGAACGGTCCTCTGAACTTTATCTAACTAAGACTGGATCAAGTGGAATAAGACGCGACAACATAATGAAGCCTAACGTGGCGATAAAACTCAACATCGACTTATAAAGCCTAGCCAAATAGAAGAAAAAGCAGCATATAATTAGAAAAAGGGCAGTGCAAGTTTATGACGGAATTCGAACCCGATATCTCCTCGCTTCAAAACGTTTATTGGAAGGTCAATTTTCTTAAATGAAGGCAACATAAACTTTCATTTATTTATAGTTACAAATGCATATGCAGGCTTATGTGCTCATTACAAATACAAATATCGCTTATATGCTTTTGTCAAGGTGAACTTAACTTAAAGATGGATGTTCATCACAAAGTTAGTTAAGGGTTACGGTTACATCTTTTGAATAATTTCTTTTCTGCTTCTCTTTATCCTACATACGATGCGTGATAGTTAAGAAATAACATTTAGAATTAGATAGGGTTGAATCTTGTTGTTACTGGTAAGCTTGGCCTAATTTTTAGGTCAGGCTCAGCCTGACATGATGGTGTTTTATATTATTGAGGCCTATGAATGTCTAACCTGACGGTGTAATAAATCATTTTATTTTATTTTATAACCATCATTGAAAAGCCGACCCAATTATGAGTTTATGACTTCCAATATTCAACTCTATAGCCATGTAATTTTGAACCCAATCTAGAAGACAAGAGAGCTCCTGGATCAGGTATTGGGAGAAATTTGCTTTCGTTGTGAACTTTTTGATGAAACTAACCCATATTTGCGTTATATGGAAAGGAAAACCTCCAACGGTTTAAATTTGCCTTCCTTTTGAACATTTTGATGGAACTAGCCCATTTTTGCGTTACATAAAGAGGAAAACCAATAAAATCTCTAACGGTTAGCCTGAAGGCAAGGGGACTCTATCCCATGATCCGTTTACCAATGAGGATATTTTAAGTCAACACTACGGTCGGTGTGAACCGAGTGCGGATTCGTATCGACGAGCAATCTCTGCTATTCGAACCCGATTCACATGATTGGAAGGCGAACGCTCTATCCCCTTAGGCTCTGTTTGTGTGTTCTACTAATTGTTATGAAAACTTTTCTTCTATATAGATATATAAAAGTTCCAATTCAAATGCAGACGAACAATTAGTATAAAATTGAACGTAAGACATCTCCGTCCTTGAATTGTATGCTCAATAATTACAACATGTTTGCTGTACTGATGTCATTATGTATGTCATTACAAAACAACAATGTATGTCATTACAAACGATCTGCATGTCATTATGTCATTATAAAGCACTCTGTATACCCATCGATTGTTTCGAATTTGGAGAGAAAACTTATTTTATTATTATGTATACTTTTTTCTATTTTAAAGATAATTATTAAGCATATTAGTTTTTCGAAAGTTCGAAACGTTAGATTTTTCAAAAATTGCATGCATTTTCAACGTCTACTGTGTCTTTAAAAGTACATTTTAAGTCAGTATCATAATAAATGTGAACATTTTTATAGAACATCGTTTTTATTGTTGAATTTACGTACTTGGTTGCACCTGGTAGTTGAAGAGGATATTGTCGGACTTTTACCGTGTTAGTTGTCAAGCAAATAATCTGTGCAAGAGAAAAGGCTTCGATTGATCTTATTTGATCTGAAATAAAACAAAATAATAATGAGGACAAGTGACATTAACTTTGTAGTTTTTTTTTTACCTGCAAATCAAAATGTTACTTCAGTTTATTATTGCTTTTTCTTACTTCTGTATCATATATTTGTGAAGGATTAATGTTGCAAGCGAAATTTTGACCACTTAAATCTACTGACGAGTAAAATTCATCACCATTTTTATAGTCAAATTAAATTAATGTAATCAAGTTGAACATTAGTAATCGTAAGCCCCAAAATTGTGCCGGCTGTTCAACGACGGTTATAAAATAAAACAAAACGATACTAACGCTCCCTTTTCCTCGATTTTGTCTCGTATTACTATTATTTTCTATCTTGTTAGTTTCATAAATTTTTGGAAATTTTCAAGAAGTTTCTAATAAAATTAATAGTAGTATGAATGTCCGAAATGAATAGTCAATTTTTTTTGAAGTTATACTTCTTATGCGACTTCCAACAACCAACAAGGTTGCGTTAAACGTTTAACGCTAAATTTTTATTGGCCGGAAAATCACGTGGTAGGATCCAGTTTTCCCTCATTCATTTCCATACTGTTTTGGTTCTCACTAGCATAAAAATAATAAAAGTCATAAAAGTATTGTTTTTCTATAAATATTTTTTTAGTTTGTTTTGATACACATATAATTTAATAGGGTAGTATTTTTTATTTTCAAATTTAGTGGATAACAATTGTAAAAAATGAGTGAAAACAATTCCACGAACAATACAATGCGACGGATTTATAAGGTTATGTCAAGGTACGTCTCTTGTGAATATCAATTGATTGTTAGGTTTTCTCTTTTGAAATTACATTATGACGCATTCACATACATTATTAATACAAATACATTTTCCATGGCGAGACGATGAGACAACCACAAGCACTGGTTCAAGAGGTCCACGAGGGAAAAATGCACTATATTACCGTGATTACAGAGCACGGAAGCGAGCGGAGCAGGAAAAAGAGTCGTTGAATAGAACTAGTGATCATTCTACGACTGCTGATTCTTCTACAATTAACGTCGCAGGTTGCGAAGTTTAACTTCTTCCGCGCGGAGGGACTTCACGGACTATTATTTTTTTGTAATTTTTTTTATTACAAAATAAGAGCTATACCTCACCTGAAGTGAAAGGATATCTTCCATTTGTATGCGTGAAGTAAAAACTATCTCCAGATTTTGTTCCATGGAATTGCATCGCGATGATCTCAGCGGCAGTGGGTCCGATATCCAAGCCCGGGATTGGGTTTTCTGTAATTATGCCAACATATGCATCAATGTCAGCCGGGAAACTATAAAAAAATAAAGAAAATTTTATTTCTGCTGCTGTTTTAATCGATGGAGTAGCTGACTTCTCTTACTTGTTTGAAGCAAAAATGAACACTGTAAAAAATTTTCGTGTATCTGAACACAAAAATTTGTGGCAACTACTTTACACCAAATTGGTGTTCTACTACACCAAAACCCAAGGATAGTTCCTGGAGCAGTGAAACATCGAGAACAGTGGTTACCAACTGGCGACCCTTTTTTGTGTCCCTCGAACTAAAATATATTAGTTGTCATCTTTTTGCTTGTTGTCAATTTTCGTAGCAAATCTGTATGGGTTTAAAATACTTTTCTTTCGTTGAAAAAAAAACCTAATTTCTTCGTTTCTATGAAATTTAACATACCAACGGTGCAAAAAAAATTTTTTTTTATCAGGTAAAAATCTACTTCTTATTTTAATTTGCAATTTAATACTTTTATTTTGTACAACTTGATAAAAATCTGACAGTAATATTTAATGTTCCTCCAAGCATAAAATTGTCGTATATAAAATTTTTATTAAGTTGCTGCCCGCCATTTGACTGGTGTTTTCAATTGTGGCCCCCGGCCTAGTGTAAGTTGGAAACCCCTGATCTAGAAGGTTCATTTACACTATTAGTGTTAAATAATTGACACCATACACCATGTTTGTTTTCTTATAAACATTAAAATTTATAATTGCATCGAGATATGATACATGTAAGAATCAGTAAAGTTATTTTTACGATACTTTATATAGTAAGAATATACTCAATGAAGATTTGATGATGATCGAAGAATTTATCTATTAGATATTTTAAATTTTTTCGATTATTTTACTTTATTTTTTATTAATTTAGTTGAGAATTTTTTTGACTCTTTATGACTTTTTATGACTCTTTTCTTTTTAATTTACAGAGATAATTCAAACGTCAAATGAGAGCTCAAAAAGAAACTTATTCACTTATTTAAAACTTATTAAACAATCTTTAATTTTTTAAGATGTTTTTATTTACTTTTTTTGAAAAAAAGTAGATTCGTGGACTTAGTAAAAGACATTGCCTCATGGCTATTTGTTTGAAAGACCCCGAAATCGACCCCCGACACATTTTATAAAAAAATGTGTATAAATTGTGCGGAATGTGTTACATCAATAATACCAACCTTCATCTAGCATAAGGAACAAGATTGAATCGAGTTAGCATGTTATACATACTAATAAATTGATATTTATTAATGAATCGAGTTAGCATGTTTTACATTCTTATGAATTGATACTTATTAATCGTAGTGGTAGTTACTCCACAATACTCCCCTACCAGAATTTTATCTGGGATAGAATTGGATGGACCGATACCACTCGTTGCCGTATTTGCGAAAGACCAGAAGAGCTGCATCAAGTTCACTAAGGTTTGAGCGTTTGTCGTGAGAGTTGTATTAAGTTCACTGTTGTGTGTGTGGTCCCTCCTAAGTTGTTATTAGCAGTCGAGTGTATAACTGAGACTGAGAAGAGACGCGCGAGGAGGACGATGACACAGTCACAAATATCAAGTCAACTGTTTAACATAGACGACCATTCATCGAAGTCATATCATGGCGAATACCACTAGTAACCTAATTTGCGAAAGATCGGGAGAGCTGTATTAAGTTCACGGTTGTGTGTGTGGACTCTCCGAAGTTGTTATTAACAGTCGAGTGTAATACTGAGAAGCGATGAGCGAGCAGGACGGTGACACAGTCACAAATAGCAAGTTAACTGTTTAACGTGGACCATTCACCGAAGAGGACGAATCATATCACGTCCGCGGTTGTAGGGAGAGGAATCATCAACCACATTCATCTATCAATACAGGTACCTCAAGACTGAATCAAGTTAGCATGTCTTATATACTAGTCAATTGTTGTTTAATAATCGTAGTGGTAGTTACGCCACAAAATCAATGAAAAAAAAAGTTTCTCTCACTCATAGATATCCTCCAGAAAATAAATATCTTGAGAAGTATTTGTCAGATCTTCAAAATTATTGATTTCTGCATTGGAGAAATGTTTCAAAAATTGATGATACGGTTGCAGTCCAAGATCTCTGCCCCTCTGAACATTCATAGACGTTTGGTCCATACCATAAGTGGCACCTGGCACCCTGCAATTTTAAAATTAAATGCCAATTATATTCTTTGTAAATAGAATACACGTTTCAAAGTTATGCGATTTCAGTACACTTTTCCCCGCTTTGACCGCAAAGCAGTAAATTTCATTAAGTTGGAATATATTGGCAAGGAGAATAAGCAACGAAACCATACTAACAGAGAGAGGCGTATAGTTTGTTTAAAATAAGAACTCCCCGAAGCATTCGTTTGGAGCTGTGGTGGTAACTATGATAACGAGGCATAACTATTTCAAGTAGGGGTGTGGGGTCATTGTTTAGGACAGGCTTTGGCCCGGGTCGGCGACAGAAAGGTAATCTTTTTCTTAGGTCTATTGTGCTAGCGCTAGAGTAAGGAGGAGCTACCCTCCGTGAAATGCGTTATTCTTGTTTCCATAGCAGCAGAATCAGACTTTGTGGTGAGGGGAGTTCTTACCGTAGACGAACTATAACTTTGTGACAAAAATTCCGTCTTCAAATAGTATAACCACAGTCCAAGTCGCAATTTCTCGCAGGTATTGCGAACTTGCATTTTATTCAGGGTGTTCAGTAAGAACATTTAATTCATCATTGTAGAATCATTGTCAAGAATCTACTCAAAAGACAATTCACATGAGGGGTCACAAATAATATTAAAGCAAGGAAAAAAACAAAAGCGATATCGAAATCTGGTTTTATCACTAATGGGAAAAATAGGATGAAAAGAATCAAAAGCCGTTTGAATGCCTGATCAAACTGTTTCGAATAATAATCTTTCTACTCCTGTTTCTTTCTGCAATCAAATGGGTTTTGATTAGAGGTGTACCGGATACTCTTTTTTATAACCGTCGCCACTGAGGATATTTTATGTCAGCACTGTGGTCTGTGCGAGCTAAGTTTCAATCGACCAGTTATGGGTGGGATTCGAACTCGGTTCACCTCAATGACTGCAATTTGTATTATCATAAAGCCCATATTTTTAACTAATATTTCTTTTAAATATTTGAAACTTCTATTACTTGAAGAGATCGTGAGATACATCCCCGATAAAATGACGATCGTTCTTCTGTGATGGCAGTTCACAAGATCCCACAATCAAACAATCCGATTGTCCCTGGTAGAGAGGTTTGAAGTTCGAGAAGGAGTCTGCAAATTTGAATTCCGGATATGAGCTGCTGATATTCTTAGGGACCATGCTGTGGAGTCTGAAAGCTGCTCCTGAAAATTCTACAATTAGAGTTGGATTCACTTCCTCTTTGTAAAGAGAACCCTCAGAGAAATCAAGATCCAGTTCGTACTTCCGCATCATGTCAGTACCAATCAAAAGTGGAAGATATTCTCCGTATGTTACACGCTGCATTACGGCTATCACAATTCTCCTAAAGAAGAAGAGAAAATATAAGTCTGTGAGATTTTATACTTTAACGCTACAAAATAAAGTCGATTTTTTGAAGTTATACTTCTTATGCGATTTCCAACAAGGTTGCGTTCAACGTTTAACGCTACATTTTTATTGGCTGGGAAATCACGTGGTAGGATCCAGTTTTCCCTCATTCATTTCCATATTGTTTTGGTCCTCACTAGCATAAAAATAATAAAAGTCATAAAAGTATTGTTTTCCTATAAATATTGAAGAAGAGCCTCAGAGCTCAAATAAATCTTATTAGGCTAAATTAAACCTTACCTATTGAAACGCAGTGCTATAAGCGAAAGCAGAGAGCACGCCGCACTTTACTATACTCAATACTCAATATTTTCTTAGTTTGTTTCGATACACATATAATTTAATAGGGTAGTATTCTTTATTTTCAAGTTTAGTGGATACAATTGTAAAAAAAATGAGTGAAAACAATCCCACGGACAATGTGGCGGATTTAAGGTTATGTCAAGGTACGTCTCTTGTGAATATCAATTGATTGTTAGGTTTTCTCTTTTGAAATTACATTATGACGCATTCACATACATTACTAATACAAATACAGGGCGAGACGATGAGGCAACCACAAGCACTTCCAATGGTTCAAGAGGTCCACGAGGGAAAAATGCGCAATATTACCGTTATTACAGAGCACGGAAGCGAGTGGAGCAGGAAAAAGAGTCGTTGAATAGAACTAGTGATCCTTCTACGACTGCTGGTTCTTCTACAATTAACGTCGCAGATTGCGAAGTTTAACTTCTTCCGCACGGAGGGACTCCACGCACTATTTTTTTTACAGAAGTACCTACTAACGTGAAGGTACACGTGGAAATGCGTACTCTGAAGCGTCTCTTTGTAAACAGAATAGATGTCGCAAGGTTACGTGATTTCTCCACTCTCCACACTTATCCCCTCTCTATTTTTATGGTTTTAATAATTCTTACTTTTTTCCCGCTGCAGTATGTTTCAGAACGACGTTGAATATATTTGCAGAGAAAAAAAAAGTAAGATTCTCCGAAACCATGGTCACAGAGAGAGAAGAATTGTGGACGGTCAAAAGTGGATTCGTAACCAAATGCCATCTATCGGTAGAAAATGGTATTAACTACAACTCCATACAGCATAATATGCATGGTTTTATCTTTATTTTGATAAGGATTACAATTAAATTTGTCAAAAATATTTAACCAAAGATAAAAGAAAGCACTCCATAACTAAAAACTTAACTTTTAATGAGAATATTAAATCACACAATTTAACAATTAAGGAGCGTAACAAGGAAGAAGATTTTCGATATCACTGGGAAGGCAAAATTGTACCAATAGCAATCAAGAGAGAGAATAAGCTTATTTCAAATTGAAAATCAGTTTTCAAGTAATTATATTCAATCCTGCTCATGAAGAGTCAGCTCAGAGGATTATACAGGGTATTCCATAAAGACCTTCCACATTGTATATATTTCTCGTATCCTTATAAAATTCAAAACGTGTAATTCAAAAAAAGTAAACACATGGGAAGGCATGAGTTAAATTTTTTCAGCGAAAGCTTTGTTGGAGTCTGACATATCGCAGTAGCGAAAGGCAAATGCTACAAAAATCAATACAGGTTAAATTAGATTATAACCGTCGTTGAACAGCCGACCCAATTTTGAGTTTACGACTATCAATGTTCAACGCCATAGCCTTGTAAATTTGAACCCAATCCAGAAGAAGAGGAAACTCCATGATCAAGAATTGGGAGAAATTTTGTCTTCGTGGAGGACTTTTTGATGGAGCTAACCAGCATTTGAGTTGCATGGAGAAAAACCACGAAAACCTCCCACGGTTAGTCTCATGGCAAAGGGAACTCTAATCCATGTTCCGTCTACCACTGAGGATATTTTACGTCAGCACGGTGGTCGGCGCGACCCTGGTGCGGAATTCATATCGACCAGCCGTTGCTGGGATTCGATCCCGGTTCACTTCATTGAAAGGCGAACGCTCTATCCTCTGAGCCACCACGGCTCTATGGTCCCAAATTAAAAATGTTATGAAAAAAAATTAGAAATATCGAAAAAAATATATAAGTGTATAATACTTAATGACGCTAAAATGTTTTATATGTTTTTGATATTCTTTAATAATTTGGTAAATAAGGAAATAAAATCGGAAGTTTAGAGAAAAGTTCAGTTAAACCAAAAAGTTTCAAATGCTGGGAAAAAAAGTTTTTTCAAAATGCAAAGAAAGTTTTTCGCTTCCCCACTTTTTGCATTTTGATAGTTTTATTTTTCCCAATGACTACCCCAGTGACACTTATGATTCAGGTAGCAGCGAGGCAATTGTATTGGCTACTCTTAAAGGAGCACCATATTATAGGAGGGCCAACGCTGCTCCCACACTAGGGACAAATTGTACAAAGAATGAAAGAACATCTATGCATCGTCCGGTATTCAAACTCAGGGTAGGTACTTTATTTACGACACATTACAGCTGCACAATGGGCTATCGGCGACGATCTGGGAAACATCCCTGAAGATGACCCAAAGACATGCCATCGCAAGTTTGATCCTCTGCAGAGGGGATGACTCTCCTGCTTTGGTAGCCCGACGACTTGCGCGCGAAGTCGTGCACTTTACGGTAGAACAGTTAAACGAGGACCGATAACTCGCACCCTCGGTTCTTATGCAGGCTGATCAAAGTGGTACCCACTCGCTTACTGACCGCAGCCAGTGATGCTTGACTTCGTTGTTCTACTGAATACCATTTTTCAGCTACTAAGTGTTTTACTGGGAAAATGGATGACAGTTTGATGCGTGCTCAACACCTGGGCCTCCTTTGTTTCACAAGTAGTATATGCTAACAATTAATATTCAATTTTAATCTACTCGTGCATCGAAGCTTAAGTGATCCCTCTGAACAAGATCACTGGTTAGTCCATCGACCTGTTGTCATCTTTCGTGATCCAGATTTTTCTTTTTGGTGTCCTCTCTTTTTGTACTGACACAGTCACGTGCGCACTTCATGTCAATGGTATTCCCTGGATGCCCCGTATGGAGGGTGAAACAGGGTTAAGCCGAGCGACTGAGAACCGTGTCTTTACGATCAGTCAACTGCGGGACTCAAACTCAAGACTTTTCTGATGTGATGTCAGCTCCCTCTTCGGCGTATCTTGATAGTTTGTTTCAGTATTTAAAACTTCACCTGAACTCTGCACTTACCATAAGTAATAGTAAGTGTAGAGTAAGTTATAGTGTAGTTGAAATATAGAAGTAGGTATTCTTCCGCATATTTTGAATTGATATTTTTCTAAAGTTGTTAATACCTAACTTCCTGAAATGTTTTCTCAGCATTCCAATGATCGTTGATTTGTCGCAGGCTTTCTGCAATAACATTGTGCAATCTGACAAATATAGTGTGCAGGGCTGTCAGTGTTGTATGCATATTCACTCGATGATCGCCTACAAAAGAAACATATTATGAGAAAAATTTTAAAATGTACCGTGTTACCCAGAAAATACTTAGATTTTTACCTGATCTGAAACAGGCAGCTGTCTCGTTGTAAGGGCAAAATACTTCATTTTCTATTTCATTCTCGCAGAGTATAGGGCCGAATGACGAAAATCGAGTCTTCATTCTTCCTGATGAAATATATATATATATAAATATATGTTTTAATTTTTTTCTGGTTTCCGCATCACATTTCAGATTATTAGAGTATTACAGTAGGCTACATTATTGAAGGGCGGTACAGAAGCTGAAGCTGCAGTCACACAGAATTTTGGGAACTGGAAATGATTTTTGAAATTTTTTTACATATTAATACTTGTAATTTCTTTATAAATTCATTATATATTTTGAGTGCAAATTTCACAAAATAGAGAAAGTAAGAAGTTTGATCCCTTTCTTACGACAACCCTCCAAAAGATTCCAGTTTTTTTCTAAAAAAATATTGCCCCTTCTTTGAATTGTTTTTTTTTTATTTATTCATATTTATTTTTTCATTCATTTTATTATCTATATATATCTATATATATAAATGAAGAGATCGATAGATAGATAGATAGATACGGAATACGGGATAACATCACTGAGGATGATCCGGAGACAACATACATATGTCACGTCCGACTTTACAAGATGGACACACCATCCATTTATCCGCGGATCGCATATCGTAAGTTTGACCTAAACCAAAGTACGATCAATCTCCTATCTAGCACCCCCAGAGGTATTGATTTGTTATGGAAACTTGGAGGACTTTGTGTCCCCGACAGATTTAGCATGCACCAGTCACCATTTAGCACGGGGAGTATACGACAGGCGGGAATCAAACTTACGTGCTCTGAGCGAAACTCCCTACCAGTCAGCTAGATTATTCCGGTCCGGTTAAATATATATATATATANATATATAAAGCATTCCCGCAACGACCCGTTGTGGGCAAGGGGGGTCATGGATGATATGGCTCCACAATTTCGTGACCAACGGCATGATTGTGGCATTGTGGTCAGCACTGCGCATAGGCTGCCTCTATTTCCGTGACAAGCTGGTACCTATCGTTCTAGAGCCGGGTGGGCTTCAAGCCGCCACTGGGGATCGGAACCCAGCTCTTTGCTGCGACTGCAAACCATGAGACTAATTTAGGACATCTTGTGTACAAAATATAGTTAATTAAAAAGAAATGTAAACATTTAAACTTGCATACCATCATTGTCATATCTTCGCAGCTCTTCATCATCAACCTCATTGTTACCATAAATTGTAGACATATCCAAAAAAGAGTTTACCTTGGCCACCGGTGATCGCTTATCTGCAACATATAATTTGATTCAACCATTATGAAAAAATAGCATAGTAGATTAAAAGAGCGTAGTAGGAAAATGCGTAAAATGACAAATGATGAAAAAAAAAAGCAGATTTAATATGCATAGAAACATTTGAAAGCTGTTAACAAAACGTCTTTTATTTCTGCTAAAAACCACTTTATTAAAAGATTCATTCCAATGAACTAATATTTTGACACACAACCATGATATATTTCTGAAACCAAAATCTCTAAATGTTTCTCAAAAATATACATTCTTCCATTTAGCTTTTCAAGCATACGTTTTAACAGTGAAGATTTCTCATTTCTTAACAGTGAACCAGCAATAAATATTGATAACCGGGTAAGTAATGATAATTCAGTGGGAACTGATAAACAAGAAAGTACAGCCGGACCTCTATTTAAAGAAGTCTTTAAATCCCGATAATAAGTTCGTTATAGGAAAAATTCGTTAAACAGAAAATAACCTTTTGAAATACTTAAGAAAACACAAAACATGTTCTAAATTCATAAACACTAGATATAATTACAATTGATACACCTTTACCACTAGTATCTACTATTTATTTTATAAGTCTTAACCGTAAAAGAAATCTGCATGGAAAGCAGGAATGGAGCAAAACATTATCCACTGTTACACTAGCAAGCTATATACATTTTTTATTAAAAGAAAGCTAAATTTATGTACTAAATTATAGCTGCACTTATTATAAAAGTAATTTTAAACATATATTACCACATGCGTTCTTAAGTTTAATTGCTACTGATAAAATTCGTTGATTTTGTCTGAGTTTTTCGTTTAAAATGCAAACAAAAAAGGAAAATGATTTTACTGCTTTCTCTAAAAGTTAAGTGGCTTTGAAAATCAATTCAAGGTCATTTCCCCCATAAAATGAGTTAACAAGTTTGAAATGTTCTGAAATATTTCGAGAAATAGGGGAAAAAGATCTTGAAGAAAAGTTCGCTAAATAGAAAATTCCCTTCGCGATTTGGAAATTATTTGACGAAGAAATTTCTAAAAGTGTTCTTAGTTCCTCGAAAAAAATCTCAAAATAGAGAAATTCGCAAAATGGAAGTTCGCAAAGTAGAAAACCGATTGTATTGATAAACTAGTGAACATTCACCACGGCAATTATTGAGTACCAGTCATTATGGTTAACCAAGTATATATATCGGAAACTATAACTAATACATATTTCGTACACATATAATTTAAGAGTTTAAGAGGAGAGAAACTCTCACCATGTTTATGCTATAGAATATTTCACTTTTCTAGCTTCTCAGATGAAACTAAAGAGGAATCACAGGAGGAACCTTTTCATATTCTAATTTGCCCACATAAGTAATTTAAAATTTAATCTTTAGAGTTGAGTTTCAAATGCTGAGAAAAATGTTTTCGAAATGCAAACAAATTATGGCAGGTATCGGTGAGTGAGGAGGTCAGCAGAAACGAGAAGTGTTTTCCAAACTTACCGAAACTGCAGTGGGGATAAGGCAGGGCTCGAATGAAATTTTGGCAATCCACGTTTAGTTTGGCGTAGAAAGGGTCATTACCCGGATAGTAGATTGGCGCACATCTGGGGTCATTCCTTTCCGAAGAATCACAGCAATTATAGAATTCGTTATTTTCTGCAAATGGAAGGGCCTTTTTTAAGACAAATATGTCAACACATTAAAGTTATATTCTTAATAATCAAGCTGAAAAAAATTGGTTGTGGGAAGTCATAAAGAAAAATGAATTTTTTTTTTTTTAATCCTTGAAGTATGTAGATTGATCTAGTCATATACCATTATCCTAATTAATTTCATTCACGTTACGTTGAGTCTAGCAGTGGACTGATAGTAATCCTTGAACGAAATGCAAAGAACTAAATATTTCCATAGACAACTTCAATGAATCGTGTCCCGCAGTGGACTGATCGTTCAGACACCGCTCCTAGCAGATCACCGAAGTCAAGCGTCACTGGTTGCAGTCAGTAAGCAGGTGGGTAACCACTTTCATCTGCCTGTGTAGAGATCGAGGGTGTGCGGTGTGGGACCTCGTTATAAACTGTTCTGCCGTAAAGTGCTCGACTTCGCGCGCAGGTCGTCGGGCTACCAAAGCAGGGGACCCATCCCCTCTGCAGAAGATCAAAATTTGCGATGGTATGTCCTCGGATCATTCTCAGGGATGTTTCCCAGACTGTCGCCAATAGCCTATGTTGCAGCTACAGTAGTACGACGTAAATGAAGTACCTACCTACAATACGTGGAATCATACGCATGTGAAATAGTCAGTCTAAAATATATGTGGCAGTTTTCTTGAAAGGTTGACTTTTAGATTCCAATCCAATCATACGATTAATTTTATAGTAAATATTAGATGTAACTAAATTGAACCCTCTAATTTTAAATAATCCACAATTGTAGGAATGAATGGGGGAAGGAGGTACAACGGCATTTTTTTTTCAGTTCTAACAAATCCATAATTGGAACATACGACTTCTTTAAAAATCCGATTTCTCAGAAACTATTCGACCGATTTCACTCAAGCTTTGTATTTTGCCATGCAAATTAACTTTCTTTAAAATGATGTAAAAAATTTAATATCATTCATTTCAAAAGTTTTTTTTAACCCATGTTAAGTAAAATGCTAAAAATATAATAAACATTTTTTTAAACTTATTCTTTGTATGGATAAACAAATTTTGTAACTGTGTACAAATATTTTTCAATTCGCTTAAAAAGTTCACGAGATATGGCGGACACTCAGAAAATAAAATTAACATTAAGGAATCCTAACTTTGGATCGCTCTCCTAACCAAACTATTGGGACCATATTTTCCCGATTCCGAGTGCCTCCGATATTTTGGGGTCAGAAATCCGAATCCGACGAAAAAAGCAATGTTTATTCAGGGAAAATACGTTTTTATGTCTGATTTCGTAACTTAAAATACCGCCTGCATTAATTAATTAGCATATTTAAGTTCACTCCCTTAAACCATTGAGTCCTAGATCGTGAAAATCCTATTATTAGATTAAAAGCTATTCAGGGTAGTCCTTTTTTTGCGCAATGTACGTGAATCTATACATCTATCTATACAGTTAATAAAATAAAGAATTTATGTGTCTGTCTACCGGATAACGTGTGAACCGCAGGCTCAAAAAGTACGACATTCCACATGAAGCAGAATGAGTATAATTATAAACTAATTACGAAGCTCTATTATAGATTTTTTTTACTCTATTTTTCATTTAGAAACATTTAAAAAATGGAATTTTCTCATTTTCCCATTGCTTTAAAGTGAACCATAAACGTTTAAATTTTTTCAACGTGTTTTGCTTATTCCAATAACATAAAGCCACCGGGAAGAATAACATATAATAATAAATGTATGAAACGCATTGGAATCATTTTAACTCTAGGAGAGAGTGGGGTCAATTGTAACATTTTATACCTAACTATTTTTAGCTAACAAAAAATCCAATATATTATTAGTATTAATTGACAGACGAGTAAAGTAGACTATCCTCTACTAGAAAAAAAAAATACCTTATTTTGAATGTTATTATATTAGTTATTAACAATTTTTGACAGTCTTGCACTTGTTACAATTGTCCCCACTTACGGGGTCAATTGTAACAGTTCATAAATTCAACTAAAACATAGTTAATTATACATATTATCACAGTTGTGATATATTTTTTTATTGGTCAAAGTAGTAGTGATATTTTAGGAGTAAAAATAATAATGAGCAGAAACCTAAAGGGTTAAACTTTTAACTTTAAGAGGTTAAAAATTTTAATTTATGCTGTGAAAGGTGACAAATAAAATAATGCACATGCAACATAATATAAATGATATAG
>NC_092213.1:79043083-79059823 GCF_043381705.1 Parasteatoda tepidariorum | reverse complement strand
TATATATATATAAACTAATTATTACTATATAATATATTATAATACACACATACATATCATTTAACAGGAGAAAATCTCTCACCTTATTCATGTAATGGAATATTTCACTTTTCTAGCTCCTCAGATGAAGCTAAAGACGCACCACTTTAGGAACCTTTTCATGCTGATTTACCCACATAAGTAATTTAAAATTTAATCTTCAGAGTTAAGTTTCAGAGAAAAATGTTTTCGAAATGCAAACAAATAATGGCAGGGGATCGGTGAGAGACGGGGGTGAGCAGGAACGAACAGTGTTTCCCAACTTACCGAAACTGCAGTGTGGAAAGGGCAGGGCACGAACAAAGTTTTGGCAATCCACGTTTAGTTTGGAGTAGAAAGGGTCATTATCCGGATAGTAGATGGGGGCACATCTGGGGTCATTCCTTTTGGCAGAATCACAGCAATTATAGAGCTCATTATTTCCTGCAAATGTAAGAGCCTGCTATAAGACAAATATGTCAGCACATAAGAAATTATGTTCTTAATTATCAAGCTTAAAAAATTGGTTATGGAGATTCATATGGAATCATTTAATCCTTGAAGTATGTAAATTAATCTAGTCGAGACTTATACCATAATCCCAATTAATTTCATTTAATTTGCGTGGAGTCCAGCATTGAACTGATCGTAAGGACACTGTTCCCAGTAGAACACCGAAGTCAAGCATCACTAGCTGCTGTCAGTAAGCGGGTGGGTGACCACTTTGAAGAGTCTGCGTAGGGGCCGAGGGTATTTGTCCTCGTTAAACTGTTCTACCGTGAAGTGTACGACTTTGTGCGCAGGTCGTTGGGCTACCAAGGCAAGGGAGCCATCTTCTCTGGAGAACATCAAAATTGCGACGGCATATCTTCGGATTATTCTCAGGGATGTTTACCAAATCGTCCCCAATAGCCCATTGTGCAGCTCTAGTGAGATCTAAATGAAGTACCTGCCTACCTGCAATACGTGGAATGGAATCATATGCATGTGAAATAGTCAGTCTAAAACATTTGCGACAAAAGGATGTCTTTTAGATTCCAATCCAATCATACGATTAATTCTATAGTAAATATTGGATGTAACTAAATTGAACCTCCTATTTTTAAATAATCCACAATTGCTTAATTGCGTGCAAAATATTTGAATTCACTTAAAAAGTTCCAGAGATATGGCCAAATACGCAAAAAGTAAAATTAACACTAAGCGGTACCTAACTTTGGATCCCTCTCCTGACTAAACTATGGGAACCATATTTCCCAGATTGCAGCTACCCCCTATATTTTGAAGGTTAGGAATCCAAATATGTCAACAACAAAAAATATATGTTTATTCAGGGAATAAAGTACGTTTTTGTGTCCGATTTCGAAATTAATTAATCATTAACACTTAATTATATGCATATACCCCCAGGAACCATTAAGATTCACACTTAGTACATGAAAATTCGATCATTAGAATTATTCAGGGTAATATATATATATTTTTTTTTACTTCGAATTTCCTCATTTTAAAGCTATTCTACACACTATTATGTATATACATACATAGTGACCTATAGAGCCCCCTATTAGGCCTATAATTATTTCCTCTGGTAAGGTACACTAATTCCCAGTAATATAATACGTGGTCCAGTTTGAATAATATGGGTCAATATTAAGGGGAGATATAGGGCCATGTTGTAATACAGAATATTGACTTCTAATTTCTTTATTTTAATGCTATCCAACACACTATTATATGTATACATACATAGTAACCTACAAACTGTACAAACACAATTTTTTAAAGAGTAATCCTTGCTTAAAATTATTAAACTTTAGTTTTTGATGTAAGTAGGTAAAAGATGGTAAACAATTCTTTGTGTAACATTCAAGATTTGATCAGTCTTTTTTAAGTAAGAAGTATATTCAGTTAAATATTAGTTTGTCAGTATAAATTCAAAGAGAAATGGTAGCTACGAACATCATTCTGCAAAATGGTGTCAATTGTTTAAAAAATATGTCAGTGTGTTTACACTAATGTTGTTGTTGTCGTGTCTATGCATGCAGTGCTAGTGCAAAGATTAGAGTTCTCCAAAAGTCTTGATAACAAGATTTGCAAGTTCTGGAGCCCGTTGGCCGTGGAGAATTTCGATGGAGGGTCCTCCAAGTTAAAAGAGGGAGCTGATAATGGCCTGGCAGTCAAGAGCATGGTCTGGAGTTAGTTGCAAATGAGGACAGTACTTGCAGATGGGACAGGATTTAACATTGGTGCGTGAGATCTTCATACCTTTGAAATATCTAGTACGTAGCCTAGCTATTGTAGAGGAGAAGTTTCTTGGGCAGTTTAGATCGGGGATTGTTGCCTCGCTAAAAAGCTGGTTGAATATCCTTCGCCTGGAAGCAGCATTCGCATCTGCACAGGTGACAGCTCGAGGTTGATTTTCGTCGAGTGCACGTTTACACTAATACATGCTATAAATATATTCTTCAAACTAGATAATATGAGCTACAGTAAATATCGGAAGTTCTTGAAGATAGGTTTACTATACGTGTAGGTTCCCAACCTTTATGGACCACAACAGTTTTTAAAGTCCCTTTTTTTCCTTTCTTAAAAATTTTTAATAAGAAAAACTTTTAATCATATTGCTAGGTACGAAAATTCATCATCATCAAAATTTACCCGGGTGTCTTAAGCAGTTAGCTGCCTTTTTTACCATTCATCTTGAAATTTTATCTTTAAAATGGCTCTTTTTGGAAATTGAAGTGAAAGGAAAATTACATATTTTGCATTTTAGAAAATGTTGCGTTGCTACAAAAATAAGCTGCAACTGGTTTATGTCTTCTCTCAAGTTTTCAAAAGTAAAAAACTCATTCAATCCTGTGGTGTCACAAATTTACGGTCTTTCTCACAAAATTTGCAATATTATAATCTAAATAATCTATGTTGAAATCGTGATGTATTTCGGATAAACCATCTTTCTTGGGTTATTTTTCAGTGTATTTTATTCCTGGCATCTTTTGAGTTTCTCTTGGAGTGATGACAGATGTTGCACCAAGCTAGAGATGCAGATATTAGGATCATTGAGGTGTAGAGTAAGCGTTGAAGTCTGCGTTCCATATTAAAGTTCTGAGGAAGGATTTGTAATTTGTGTCCGGTTGCTTGTATTTTGTTGATAACTGCTTTGATATGATATTTCCAATTAAATTTACTGTTTATGACTAAATCAACATATTTTGCGCTTTTGACAATTGGAATAGTTTCGTTAAAGAGAACAACTTGATTTTTTGAGATTATGAGGTTTGTAAATTCAATTAATTCAAAATAATAATAGTTTGCTTACTTGTAAAAACGGGTGTCATAACCATGTCGTGTGCTACAAATTGTCCGAAGAAGGTGAATAGAGCAGATACTGAAGCTGAGGGATGATTTTCACTCTTCATTTTCAAAGAAATGGTTCTTGGTGCAGGCAGCTCCTTACAGCTAACTGACTTACGGAAACCACTTGCCCCTGAAAAAAATATATATGCGTAAAAACTGATTTTATACACTTTTTGAAAATAGAATTGGCGTCTCAAAGTTAAGCGATTCTTCACACTTTTGCATGGTTCAACAAATCTTGCCTTTTCCCCACGTATCAGAAAGAAGTTGGAATATTCTGGCACGCGTAAAAGCAAGATTATATTCTTTGTAATTAGAATAGGCGTCTCGAAGTTACGCGATTCTTCACACTTTTCCATGATTCAACAAATCTTGCCTTTTCCTCACGCATCAGTAAGAAGTTGGAAGTGGCACACGTAAAAGCAAGATTATATTCTTAGTAATTAGAAAAGGCGTCTCAAAGTTACGCGATTCTTCGCACTTTTCCATAGTTCAAGAAATCTCTTTCTTTCCCCACGTGTCAGTAAGATGTTGGAATATTCTTACACTCGTAAAAGCAAGATTATTTACTTTGTAATTAGAATAGGCGTCTCAAAGTTACGCGATTCTTCACACTTTTCCATTATTTCGCAAATCTTTTACGCGATTTGGCCTCTCTCTGATATCACAGTTTTGGCGATTCTTGCTTTTTCCGAACTCTCGAATATTCCAACATCTTATTGAAACGTACTGTCATGGGGAAGCAAAGGAGAGATATTTGCCAAAACCATGTTAACAAAGAGTGGAAAAGTGTAGAGAGTGGGAAAATCACATAACCTTGAGACGTCTATTCTATTCACAAAGAGTATAATAAGGGCTCAACCATCGCAATATGAGATATTGTTTTTTAGAGAATATCATGCTACTTTTATAATTTCTATGAATTTGCAACAGCTAATCATAGCGGTTTATGTTAAGTTTAATAAATCTATAGCAAATGCCGTCTTTGCTAATTATGAAAAAAGATCAAAATATCAATGAAAAATACTGGGTGATTCCAATGTTCTGTACCCCACATGACAAACAATATTAATATATTTGTCAAAAGAATTTTGTAATTCCGTGTCTATGCATGAAATATCTTTAGTATCAAATGTAAATACGTAAAAATTTTATTAATAGCCATTAAAAAATCTGAGTAAAATTATAGTATCTAATTGTCTCTTCACTGGGGAATCATTCCACATTTTTATGAAAATAAAAAAAAAATTTATGATCAAACTTTTAAGCACGAGAAACGTTTATCCAACACTGCAGTTTTTGATCTGATTTAGATAGATCAGATTCTAATGATTTTCATGTAAATGGAAAAATTTCGTCAAATTGGCGATCTTAGTAAAGTATAATTACTATATATATATTTAATATCGAAGCTATTTGTGCGTCTTAAAGTAAAAAGAATATTTTGTTCAACAAGCTAATAAATTTCGTTTTAAAATAAAGTCTTGCTTAGAGTTTAATGCACTTAAACTAAAGCTTTTTAATTTTCTTTTGACGAAAGTGCTTTTAACAGTTATTTTAAGTGATTTTAACATTAAGTTTAAGGTTAAAGTTTATTTATTTTAAAACTTTAACATTTAAGTTTTATTTAATTTAGATTTAGCCGAGAAATGAACCACGATTACATAGTGGTAAAAGCACTGAGCTGCTATTGTGATGTACTGGGATTCAATCCCTGTTCATGATTGGCTTGGAATACTAATGCACGGCTGGTAACAGAAACAAACAGTAAGAAAAGAGTAAAAAAAGGTCAAATCGGGACAGCCAAAAAAGTGTGTTCTTTCTAAATTTAGCAAGCATGTCCCCATTTTTAACAATACATCTATGAATAGCAAAAACAATTTCTCCCTTCAAACTCACCAGAATTACTTTATCATTGATATCTTATGAAATGCAGCAGATTTGTGCACAGAAATTGTATTATATATTTATTTCATTAAAAACAAAATTATCTGTTTGAAAATATCGCCTCGTAGCTTTAGTAAGCAGCTGTATACTTTCGAACACTATCATTAATCAAATTTCTGCATTTTATAAATTTTCATGCTATAGTTCGTTCCCCAGGAATTGGCACTTGGTTCCACCTCCTCGGACACTGAGTTCATTTCAGCGCGGGAGTAAAAGGAGAAACATCTCCGCCCTTGAAACTGAGACAACCCTTAATGCATGCCAAACTCAAACAGTGAATTCTATAATACGTTTCGTCACTCTAGCTAATTAAATATATTTTGAATTTAAAAACTGCTGCTTTCTCAGCGAAATGTCTCAAAAAGGACAAACTATTCACTCAAAAGAGAGAAATATCATTAAATTTATGAAATATTTAATGTTAAAAAAATGCAAATAGAGATTGCGAAATAAATATTTTTGTCATACGATCGCCAAATAATGACCTTGTTCAGGATTGTTCACATCCTTCTCCCAAAAATAGCGAGATAGTATCGTCGAATACCACGTGATGAAGGCGGAGCCAAGTGCCAACTCCTGGTGAACGAACTATAATTTAGTTAAAGCACGTCGACAGGATGGAATAGACACAAAAAAGAACATCAATTTTTTCATAAAAATGATGGTTGTACGCCGAAACGGCTGCTATAAATAAATATGTAAAAGTACCTTCATAAGCAGGTGGCAAAAGTCTAACTTGTTGAGAGAAAGTGCTTCCCCACATAGGATGTATGAGATTGTTGCAAGTACCGTCCAGAGTTCTGTAGATGGATGCGTGGCAGGGAGGATGAAGATGCAGTTCTTCACATTCCTGGATGATTTTCTTCACGTGTGGTTCTTCTCGGAGTTTATCAATGATTTCATCCCTTTCTTCAACTGGTGCGTCATACCTGCCCAAGTCAAATATTTTTATGGTTTTCCATTGATGGAACAACATAATCTTGATGATAACCATCAATAATTCCATTATGAACCGTTATATTTTTTATAGTAACCAACATAAGTAACCATCACCCCAATGTTGGAATTCGGGCTGATTTGTGATAGTCCAGCATAAGAATAGCAACTTGTTTTGATGGTTTGTTCATGTTGAACATTTCCATCATAGTATCTTAGAAATCAAATGTCGGAAAGATTATGAACAACTACCATCCCAATGTAAGAATTCGTAGTGATTTTTGATGGTTCAAGATGGGGGGAAATTGCTTTGATGGTATATTCCTGCTGAACCAACAATAATTCCCATTAAACCATCATGGACCATTATAGATTGTTGGTTCATGAGAATCAAACTTCTCTTTAGGGTTAATCATCATAGTATTAGAGTAGCATTTTCCATCATGGAATGATAAAATTTTGCTGGCATATCAAAAACCATGAATGCATAATGTAAAAATGTTGGATGACGGTGACCATCAAATGATGTTGGACCATCATGAAACGCACTTAAACCAACGTAAACCATCAGGTTTGATGGAACCATCAAGAATATTGACGTGGGTAAACATTCTAATGAATTCAAAGGCATTGAATACAACTTTTGCACTATAATCTATCTTATTATATAAAACGCTAATACGTACATATGTATGTATGTATCAATAAAACCGATGATATTTCTTTTCTCGTGCTGGCAACAGTTTTCATTTTTAATTGATTGGATTCGGCGCGCAAGAGCACGTAGTGAGCAACCAGATAACAATAACCAGAGTGAGCATTATCAGGTTGTTCAATTCAGATTCATGCACTAAAAACATGACAATATTTAATTTAAACTCAATTAGGAATTAATTAATTAATTGAAGTGAGAATGCTTTAAAAGGCCGCTGTTGAATTGATATTTTTCTACTGGGAGCTACCTAAACGTCTAAAAAACGTTTAAGTGTTTGTATTGAATGCATTGAATTTTTTTATATTTCGCGTTTATTTATGCATTGAATTTTCACGCTTTAAAATGCAGAATATTAGTGAAGCAATATTTGATAATTTATTTTGCTAATATGTTTCTTATTTAGCTAATGTTTTGATTTTTTCACCATGTACAATCTAAATAGCTAATATACTTTTTTAAAAGCCAATAAGAACATTGGTAGAATTCTTCTACATAAGTACAATACTATGTCTTTGATGATAAAATACTATGTCTTTGATGATAATATATTATGTCTTTGTGCTAGAACATTGTGTTCATTGGCGAGCGAGCGCAGCGAGCCATGGTTCACGGCGTGAACCACATAGGATTGCGTAGCAATTCTCGGGGGTTGGCGAGCGTTAGCGAGCAGGGGGCGGAGCCTCCTAGTTATTTAAAATTGTTTTTAACACGAAATTTTCTTACGGTAAACCAATGTTATAATTGTGTGAAAAACTTTTGTTTACAAAAGTTTGTGTGCAAAAGTTAGTACATGCAAAAAGGCAAATTAATATTGAAGAGTTAACATTGAAGTTAACAAGTTCACGCTTACGGCTGCTCTCCGACCAAAACTATCGGTCAAAACATCAGTCGAAATAATGTATGTTCATCAAGGAAAAGTACGTTTTTGTTTCTGTTTCTCTGATTTAATTAATAGTTTGCACAAATTAATTAGTACATTTGAGATCACCCTCTTGAACCATTAAGGTTGGGACTTATTTCGCAAAAATCCGATAGAAAAGTTATTTAAGTTGATATTTTTTACTTTGAGCATTGTACTACAAGCATCATTCTGTTGTAACTATTGTGACCATATTTTCCAGATTACTACCCCTATTTTGATGTTCAAAAATTCAAATCTGTAGACAGAAAAGAAAGTAAGTAAGTTTATATGTCTGAATCAGTGCTGAAGTTGGATGGGGGGAAAGCTGTTCCCCCGAAATATTTGATTCGCTGTAATAAATTTTTTTAAAAAAGAATTGAAGCTTTTTTTTTCATTTTCTCTCATTTACTTATTATTCTTTTTAAGAAGTCTAAACAAAAATTTCTGTTAGAGAATTTTTTTTTTTATTGCAATGAAGGGAGCCAATTGCACCAATCAGATTCGGAAAAAGCAAGTAAACTTTCAAATCCAATTGGTGTAATTTTCGGGCTAGTTTGTAAACAGAAGAAACATGGAGAATAATCCTGTAAAAAAATTTAATTTCAGAAATCTTTATAGTGCTTAAAATTTTTGGTGAAACTGAAAAGCTAGGTACTTAAAGTAAATATTAAAATTTCATTTACCAGTATTTAAGGAGAACAAAATCGTTACTTATAGTTGCTTTCAATTAATTTATGTGGTTCGTAAAATTGTGAATATTAAATGAGATTATATTTTCTTATATAGTTCGTTCACCAGGAGTTGGCTCTTGACTCCACCTCCTCGAACGAAAAGTTCATTTCAGTGCGGGTTTAAGAGGAGAAACGTCTCCGCGCTTGAAATTGAGACAACTCTTTTTCAGTCACTTACTTCACTTTATCATCTGCTATTGTTACTCTTGCTAATTAAATGTAATTTAAATTTAAAAACTGCCGTTGTCCCAGCGAAGTGTCTCAAAAAGGACAAACTATTCACTTAAAAGAGAGAAATATCATCAAATTTATGAAATATTTAATGTTAAAAAAATGCACATAAAGATTGCGAAATAAATATTTTTGCCATACGATCGCCAAATAGCAACCTTGTTCAAGATTATTCACATCCTTCTCCCAAAAATAGCGAAATAGTATCGCCGAATACCACGTGATGAAGGCGGAGCCAAGTGCCAACTCCTGGTGAACGAACTATACCTCTGTTTTTCACATTTTATTATCTGATAAGCAAGTAAACCTACCTATGAGCAATTAATTATGTTCAAGCAGTAAAAAAGAGAGGTTCTTGGAGTTCACTAAGTGTTTATTTGAATAAGGGCACTTTTAAAAAGTAAGTAACTCAAGTTATTGCAAATGCGAACTTCTCTTTCTGTTAAACACTTGAAAAACTGATCTGTATCACTTTTTGCGTACATGTATTTAGATATTACCTTCTTCCTATTTAGGCATAGTGTTTAACAAATAAATAGTGCATAGAATTTTTCAATTGCTAATGAAAAATTGTGTACTAAACAATTAATTAATTGTAATTAAAATTTGAGAAATAATTAGAACAGGAAATTGGGTATAATATAGCCTACGTCACAGGTTGTGTTGTTCCTACTAAATTTAACCCATGAACAATATTAAGCTATAATTTTCCTCAGTGGTAGTAACTAACGAACATGAACAGTGGTAACAACTAATGACATTGCAATACTAAAACATTTGAACATAGTTTCTTAAAAAAACAGTAAGAGATGTGTTAAAAATATCAATGTTTTTTTAGCTAACTCGTTAAAAATGTTGTTAAAAAAATTGTTATAAAGTTGTTATAAAGATTTTTTTTAGATAATTTACACAATGAGATCAATAATGTNTATATATATATAATAAGGAACTTTGTTTTTTCATTTGATTTAAAAATTCTTTCACATTTTGAAAATATTACAAAATCAAGATAAAAGGGATTAAGTAAGTACACTATCGCCATGTTAAAAAATTTGGCTCAGCATTTGGCGTGAAAAAAAATTGTGTTCTCAATAAATCTATTTCAACATAGTTTTTCGAAATATTTGTTTGATTTTTAAAAATGTCCCTTAAAAATTTATTAGAACAAAAATGATTTATATCCGAGGCACATTACAATACATACAGACTTGAATTATCGGCTATGTTTTCCAACATCAATTCTAATTCTACGAAATATTCTAAATTCTTCCCGCCTTTTGGCATCAAATTCTTGACCAAATCATTTGGACCAATCACCATTTCTCCTGTTCAAATAAATAAATAAATAAATAAAAAAATACATGCGCATAATCAAATAAATTTAAAATTAGAGGTTTTAACGTTTAAAACTTTTTACATTGTCCTAAATATCATGTATTTTAACAATAAAATTTGAAACAAAAAAAAAAGTCTCAGCTCTGAATTTCGTTTTCTCGGACGCTTTTGTACGGATTTTGTACAAATTTTAGAATTTTGTCATTTAGAATTGCATGTTTTTAGATAAATTATAATTTTTATAACTTACAATCGAAGCAATTTTATGCATTAAATTATATAATAAAAAATTTATAATGAAGCCTAAATACTTATTTTTGAATGAAATTACTGTTTGGCATATTTTAAGTATAATTGAAAAACAATTAGTTTCGAAAATGGGGTGAAATACGCGAAAAGTAAAAATTATATTAAGGGAAAGCTTTCGACAGCTCTCCTGACTAAACTGTTAGGACGGTTAGGATTCCATAGTAAAAATAATGAGTAGAAATTTAAATACATCCATAAAATTGTATGCATTCCATATATTTATTTTAAGTGGATTCCTCACTATAGAGCAAAATTAATGGTCGTCCCGAACTACAAGATGTCTAAATATAAAAAAAAGGCGACTAAAATCTTTTTTGTTTACCGCCAATTTTTTTTTAACACGAGCGATTAAATTTCAAAGAGGCCGGATCATGCTATTGGTCGAAAATGACATCACTACTTGTAGGAAAAGAGGTACGTATTGGCGATCGAAATGGGCTACAGGTGGCATAGAACAGAATTCTCTATCTATGACAACACTTTCACCAGTAGCGTGTGGAGAGTCATAAGGGCAAGAAGTACATTAGTTTCTGTCTTAATTTTCAAACAGCTCAAGAAATTCTAAGTTTGGAAACAATATGGAACCAAAAGCTAAGTTGAACATAGTTCTAAAAGAAAACATCGTGGAAATTATAAGAAATATTTTTTGACAGTTAAAAACCAGAAATACACTGGTGGACAAAATTAAGAGATGGAAAGCATTTTCGCACATGCAAGATACCCGCACACCGCTCCATGTGTTTGACAATGGTTCCGTGAATGCCCAGAGGTACAGGCAGGAAGTCCTAGAGACCTATGTGCGTCTTTTCAGGGGCACTGTTGGCCCTGAGTTCATTTTTATGGACGACAATGCGCGGCCACGTAGGGCTCTCATGGTTGATGAGCATCTGGAAAGCGAGGATATTCAACGAATGGATTGGCCAGTCAAATCCCCTGACCTGAATCCGGTTGAACATGCTTGGGATGCTCTTGGGAGAGCTATTGCGATGCGCCAACGTCTCCCCAGAACCATTCTGGAGTTAAAAATTGCTCTGGTGGAAGAATGGGAGGGTCTTCCACAAGTAACTCCCTTATTAACAGCATGCATACTCGTTGTGCACGCTGTCTGTCTGTCAGGGGTGACTTTACACCATACTAGAGGCAACACACACTGTACAAGCCTCACTTTTATTGCCATCTTTTATCCTTAAGTTCAGACTACACTGGATTTATTGGCAATAGATCTTGCCAGCGAATGGCACTTTCATTTTTGTTTTGCATACTTTATTATCATGGAATAAGCTATCTCCATACCAAATTTCATTTATTTATATTCAGTATTTTTTGAGATATTTGGGAAAATGTCTTCCATCTTTTAATTTTGTCCACCAGTGTATTAAGAAAAGGGATAATATCGTAGTATTATCTTATACAGTTAAGAAGTAAGTAGGAGAGGGTCAAGACCTGGAACCGGTCTTCTCCCTAGATGGGCTAAGCGTTTCGATCGCAAATAATTTCATCATTATAATTATTTCACGGCAAATAAATTTTATGTTGCATCATTACTGGTAATAAGTAGAATTCTCGAGGTATACTTACTTTTAAACATTTTGTGGTGAGTTTCCATGATTGGGCATCTATCCGCGGGTCCTTCACTTACGTTTGATTTTATTACTGAAGACAGTAGCACCCAAACATACAGCCTACATTTAAATGCATGTTATATGATTTAAAGTACTGCTGACATAATAATACACAATTAACTGAAAACAAATAGAAATATTTAAATGAAAAACCTTGTCTATTAGGTGAGTAAATTAGTTTTTAAAAAATGAACCAATGGAGCGGAGTAAATGAATTAAAAAATTCACCAATATAATTGAAAACATGTCGAATATTAAATAAATATGAACGAAAAACTCGTTCTTTTTAGGAGGTGAGAAGAAAAGAAAAGAATCATAAATAAATCAATGCTCGAAATCATGCATAAAATTAAAAGTCTATATCAATACAATTTCTATTTATGCTGCCTGCAAAGTATGAAACGCCGGCATTCTATAAAATGTCTAGTATATAACGCCGGATGTTTTTAGGCAAGGTATGAAATATGAGAAGTATTACACTTTCCCTAGGTATTGTATATAATACCTAGGCATTCTATAGAATGACAAATGCTATTTAGGCAAAGTATGAAAAAAACGTCATGATGACGTTATTATGTAAATGATGTGCATATATATAATAACCTCACCAGGATATATATATATATATACAAAAAAAAGAAATATATATATATATATACACTGGTGTGCAAAATTTAAGCAACAAGTGCGTTTTTTGTCATAACTCTACAAGAAATCATTCGATTGGCATGAAATTTGAATATGAAGTACATTATTTTGTACTTAAACGATGGTAAAAGAATAATAGCGCAGAAATGAATATAAAGCTTAAAGTAGGGTATGGAACAAAAAAAGGCTTTATTTGACACATGATTCCATGAAGAAGCGTAAGTACAACTGGCAGATGTTCCCTAGTATGGGATATGCCCTCCCCTTACTGTAATTGTTGCTTGGTATCGTCTCTCCATGCTAAGCACCAGATTATCCAGAAGTTCTTGGGGTAAACGTCTCCATTCCTCCTTTAACGCATCGTTCAGCTGATGGGTGTTACCAGGCGGATACTGTCGTGTCGCAAGACGTCTCCCTAATGCATCCCACGCATGCTCTATGGGATTTAGATCTGGAGAGTAAGCTGGCCAATCCATTCGTGCGATATCTTCACTTTCCAGTAGCTCTTGAACATTAGCAGTACGGTGTGGCCGGGCATTGTCATCCATAAAAATGAAGTCTGGTCCAATGGCCCCTCGGAACAGACGCACATGGGGTAGGATTACCTCATTGCAGTAGCGGTCTCCAGTTACAGAACCTCGGTCGAAGATCTGAAGCTCAGTCCGCCCGTTCTACAACATAATGCCACCCCAGACGACAACTCCAGGACCACCGTAACGATCTCTTTCCGCGATGTTATTGGGATGAAATCGAGCTTCAACCTCTCTCCTGATCAACTGACGTTGAGAATCGCTTGTAGCACTAAAACGACTCTCATGTGTGAAGAAGATGCGACTCCATTGATGAGGTATCCAGGTTTCGTGTTCTCTGCACCACTCTAAACGGTGCCGCCGATGGCTAACTTTTAAAGGTATGCAGCGTTCAGGACGTCTAGCAAATAAGCCCACCTTTGTGGAGGCGTCTGGCCACTGTAAATCTTGATACTTGTCGTCCTGTGGCTGTGCACAGTTGCTGAGATATGGCGCTCGCTGACTGAAAACGGTTTCTTTTCGCCTGGAGGACAAGGCAACGGTCATCTCTTGGTGTTGTTTTCCTTGGACGGCCACCACCAACTTTCCGAACAGCTGTACCAGTAGTTTTAAAGGCATTCCAAGCACGAGAAACAACACTTTTGTTGATCCCGAACTCTTCAGCGACACTGGTCACACTACGCCCCTCTTCAAGCTTCCCAATCATTCTTCCTCGAGTAAAGTCGTCTAAATGATTTCTTGAAGACATGTTTCACAAAACAAATCACTTGCACTTGCAGCGAATGTCTTTAACTACGGTGCTCTTCATCCTTTTATCACAGCCGACCCACAAGTTTTACGAACACTTACATTACCTACGACGTTTTATTTCTAAAATTTGCATACAAATAATCTTTCTACTGAATTACGTGCATATTATACTGCAATTTCATGGCTATCTTATACTTTGTTGGGGAGATGTGGCCGAAAAACCAAATGATGCTTAAGTTTTACACACCAGTGTATATAAAATGTGTCATTGATCACCTTTATAAACCAATTGCGATTGTTTTTGAAATTCAAATTTGTTTGAAAGTAGTGCGATTTTAAGAGTTTTTTTTTACTTCTTTTTGCATTAGATAATCGTTTACCCATTATTGAAGAAAGACTTATTTATCTCTCTCGATATTTTTATTTTATAAGTTCACACCTGACTTGATTTCAAAAACAACACAAAAGTCAATAAATAAAATATCTAAAAAAATTGGCGAGAGAGACATTTGATGTTACCATATATAAATTTATTTTATCGATATTTTTATATATTTGTATAGATATTATATTATATCGATATAATATAATATCGTATTATTATATTTGTATTGATATTTTTAAAATATGAAAGACTCGAGAGAAAAGAAAGACTAGAGAGATAAAAACTGTTTCCAGTTTGAACAGTTATAGAATACGTAAGAATTACAATGAGAAACGAACCGGTTACCTATAAGCCTTAGAGTGCTTGATTACAGTCTGCGGTTTGGCAACAGTTTAGTTATAGGTTGCTGACTGTTATCCTTGGCTATTTTTAAGAGCAATAACCTGCAGTAATGATATGAGACGGGATGGCTCAGGGGATAGAGCGCTAGCGTCCCAATGAGATGATCCAAGTTCGAATCACAGCGATAGCTGGTAAATGCCGTTCCCGGTTGACCACAGTGCTAACATAAAATAGCCTTAGTGATTGCTAGATCATGGGTTAAAATCCCCTGGTCGTCAGCCTTACAGTGTAAGATTTTCGTGTTTTTCTCTTCCATGTAACGCAAATGCAGTAATAAAATAGCTTCTTCAATAACTAGTTTGTCCCGATGCATAATTCGGGAGTTACCTTGTTTTCCGATTTGGTTTTAAAACTTCAAGGCTAGGCGGCTGATAGTCGTAAACCCAAAATATGATTCGGTTGCTCACTGCTGATTATAAGATAAAATAAAATACAGTAATTATAGGTTGCGACACCATATAATAATAGTTTTAAAAAAATGTTAAATAAATCTCCTTACCTTTTCAACGAATAAAAAGACCAACTGTTATTGTTGAGAAAAGAATATTTCCTTGCCATGACAAAATACAAGATAGAACAACAAAAAATTGATAATTCATAAGAAAAACATTTTGCAACAAGTCATAACTGTTCGAAGATTCACTGATTATAGTTTCGGACAAACTTGTTGCATCGAATGTAATTAAGAGAAGATTTAGTGATAGAAAATTTTTAGTGATAAGATTTCAGGGTAAAATCAAGCTTGTGCAAATACAGCTGCTAACCTAAAAATATTTATTTCAAGAAAAAAATAAAATAAAATACTTATCACCTAGTAGATGAGATTAAATATTTTGCTGCAAAATCATGTTTAATGCTCGTACGAATTAGATTAGTTAAAATATAATTAAGATCTTTACTTTCAACTTATATAAATTAATATAGTGATTTTAAAAAATCTGAATGATTGCATAACACATGGAAAAGTTTAATAAACTAGGACAGTACGATTATTTCATAGTAAGTGATGCAACTGCATGTAGTAAATTTGATTTACTGCGCTATGATGTTTGCGCATTTATTTATTTATTTTTATCCCATTTGAAATCTTATTACACTGGACAACTTTTCCGCACTAAAGAAATCCAAAACTAAGTTTTTTTTCTTCTTTTTGTTATCAAACTTATAATATATTTTAACTTTAACATTTGTAGTTTTTAAAAAGATGAAAAATTTAATTCTAGAGAAAAAAAAACGTTTCATAATTGATCTGCTATTATGATATAAGGTTATTCTAATTTATCGTTTCGAATTCTAAGTTTTATAAACTATTTCTAATTTTAATCCACCTATTGTGTTACGCAGTTTTTATTCGTAAGTTAAATTATTTTTTAAATATTATTAATTATTAATCACGAATATTATTAATTATTTCAAATATTATTAATAAATATTATTTTTCAAATCCATGTAATCGTTACGATTAACATAATTGTTTAATTATCAAAATTTTAATAATGTCAAAATGTTTTTCCACGTAATTATAATCATTTATTTTTTATAACAAAATCATCTTTGTTTTTCGAAAAATATTGACTTTTATGAAAAACATAAATGAATGAAAATTAATAACAGTGGATGGTGAGCAGAGAGGACTAAGCTTCCTAATCTTCAAATATTAAATTACCAGCAAAAATTTCAAAACCTCTCGATGTCTCATATATTGAGCTCATTTACCCAAACTAAAAAATAACTATTAAATAATTGACTATGTTGAGTCCCGCAGTGGGTTGATCGTTAAGTCACGGTTCCCAACAGATCGCAGAAGTCAAGCATCAGTAGCTGTGGTCAGTGTGGGGTTGGGTGACCACTTGGATCAGTCTGCGTATGGACCGAGAGAGTGCGGTATTGTTCCTTGTTAAACTGTTCTACCGTAAAGTG
>NC_092213.1:78958172-79042583 GCF_043381705.1 Parasteatoda tepidariorum | reverse complement strand
TCCCCTAATTTTTTTGAGCAGTGTAGAATTGGCATCTCAAAGTTGCGTGATTCCTCACACTTTTCCATAGTTCAACAAATCTTGCCTTTTCCCCATGTATCAGAAAGAAGTTGGAATATTCTGGCACGCGTAAAAGCAAGATTATATTCTTTGTAATTAGAATAGAAGCCTCAAATTTACGCGATTTGTCTTCTCTCCGTTATCAGAGTTTCGGCTATTCTTGCTTTTTCCTAACTCTCGTATATTTTTTCTTATTGAAACGTACAGTCGCGGGGGGGGAGGAAAGCAAAAGAGAGATATTTGGCAAAATCATAGTAACAAAGAGTGGAAAAGTGTACAGAGTGGGGAAATCACGTAATCTTGAGACGTCTATTCTATTCACAAAGAGTATAATAAGGGCTCAACCATCGCAATATATGAGACATTGTTTTTTTGAGAATATCATGCTACTTTTAAAATTTCTATGAATTTGCAACAGCTAATCATAGCTGCTTATGTTTAAGTTCAATACATCTATAGAAAATGCCATCCTTGCTAATTACGAAAAAAGATCAAAATATCAATGAAAGATACTGGGTGATTCCAATGTTCTGTACCCCACATGACATACAATGTTAATATATTTGTCAAAAGAATTTTGTAATTGTGTGTCTATGCATGACATATCCTTAGTATCAAATGTATACGTAAAAATTTTATTAATAGTCATAAAAAAATCTGAGTAAAATTATAGTATCTGATTGTCTCTTCACTGGGGAATCATCCCACATTTTTATGAAAATAAAAAAAAAATTATGACCAAACTTTTAAGCACGAGAAACGTTTATCCAACACTGCAGTTTTCGATGTGATTTAGATAGATCAGATTCTAATGATTTTCATGTAAATCGAAAAATTTCGTCAAATTGGCGATCTTAGTAAAGTATAATTAATATATATATTTAATATCGAAGCTATTTGTGCGTTTTAAAGTAAAAAGAAATTTTTGTTCAGCAAGCTAATAAATTTAGTTTTAAAATAAAGTCTTGCTTAGAGTTTAGGGTACTTAAACCTTACTTACTTTCTAACCAGAAGGTCAAGAACTCGAGATTATCCTTAACATTTATATCAAAAACACTATCACTAATCAAATTTCATTATTTAATAAATTTTCATGCTAATTTAATTAAAGCACGTCGACTATGGTTCGTTCACCAGGAGTTGGCACTTGACTCCGCTTTCATCACGTGGTATCCAACGATACTATTTCTCTATTTTTAGGAGAAGGATAGGAACAATCTTGAACAAGGTTGATGTTTGACGATCTTAAAACTAAAATATTTATTTCGTAATCTTTATGTGCAATTTTTTAACATTAAATATTTCATAAATTTGGCTGATATTTCTCTCGTTTGAGTGAATAGTTTGTCCTTTTTCAGACATTTCGCTGGTAAAACAGCAGTTTTTAAATTTAAAATATATTTAATTTACAAGAGTAACAATAGCAGATGATGAAGCGAAGTAAGTGACAGAAAAAGAATTCACTTTTTGCGTTTGCAAGTATTCAGGGTTGTCTCAATTTCAAGCTTGGAGACGTTTCTCCTCTTTCTCCCGCGCTGAAACGAACTCTTCGTCAGAGGAGGTGGAGCCAAGTGTCAACTCTTGGTGAACGAACTATAGATGGAATAAACACAAAAATGAAAAGGAATTTTTTTTTTAAAAATGATGGTCGTAAACCGAAACGGCTGTTATAAATAAATACGTAAAAGTACCTTCATAAGCAGGTGGCAAAAGTCTAACTTGTTGAGAGAAAGTGCTTCCCCACACAGGATGTATGAGATTGTTGCAAGTACCGTCCAGAGTTCTGTAGAGGGATGCATGGCAAGGAGGATGAAGATGAAGCTGTTCGCATTCCTGGATGATTCTCTTCACTTGTGGTTCCTCTCGGAGTTTATCAATGATTTCATCCCTTTCTTCAACTGGTGCGTCATACCTACACATGTCAAAATTTTTGATGGTTTTCTATTGATGGAACAACATAGTCTTAATGATAACCATCAATAATTCTATCATGAACCATTATATTTTTTGATGGTAACTAACATAAGTAACCATGACCCCATTGTAAGAATTCGGACTGATTTGTGATGGTCCAACATAAGAATAGCAACTTGTTTTGTTTGTATATTCTTGAGAACCAGCAAGAACTTCTCTTGATGGTTAATCATCATAGTATTAAAGTAGCATTTTCCATCATGGAATGATGGAAGTTTGCTGGCATATCAAAAACCATGAAAGCATAATGGAAAATGTTGGATGATAGTGACCATCAAATGATGTTGGACCACCATGAATCGCACTTAAACTAATATAAATCATCAAAATGTTTTGATGGGACCATCAAGATTTTTGACTTGGGCAAGATTCTAATGAATTTAACGGTATGGAATACCGTTAAATGGTAGAACGGTATATAATGATACAATTATAATGGTATGGTAACCCATCTATGGTATGGTAAGCAAGGAAACGCATCTATGGTATGGTAAGCAAGGAAACTCATCTATGGTATCGTCAGCAAGGAAACCCATCTATGGTATGGTAAGCAAGGAAACCCATATATGGTATGGTAAGCAAAGGAAACCCATATATGGTATATGGTAATCAAGGAAACCCATCTACGGTATGGTAAGCAAAGAAATCCTTCCATGGTATGGTAAGCACAGAAATCCATCTAAGAGCAATTAATTATGTTCAAGCAGTAAAATAAAAGAGGCTTTTAGAGTTCACTCACTGTTTATTTGAATAAAGACACTTTTAAAGTAAGTAACTTAAGTTATTACAAATGTGAACTTGTGTTACTGTTAAACACTTACCAAACAGATCTGTATCCCTTTTAGCGAACATGAATTTATGTGTTTTTCACCTTCCTATTGTCAAGTCATTGTGTCTAACAAATAAATAGCGCATAGAATTTTTCAATTGTTTATGAGAAATTGTGTCCTCGCTCAACAATTAAAAAATTATAATTGAAAATTGAGAAATAATTTGAATAGGAAATTTCGGACAGCATTTTTAAGGCGTTACCCTCTTGCAGTTCTTTCTTAAAACTTTCGGTTAATGTATATTGTATTAGTAATTGGTATTTATTAATTTGATTTCGGGAAAAATATTTCTTGAAAATTTCAAGTTTTTGGATTTTTTTGAGAAAAAAAGCTTACTGAAATTAAAATTTATAATCGTTTGAACGTCATCAATAAATACTATTTACAGAATATATATATATATATATATTCGNTATATGTATTTGATTAAAAAATTCTTTTACATTATGAAAATATTACAAAATCAAGATAAAAGAGATTAAGTAAATACATTATCTCCAAGTTAAAAAGTTTGGCTCAGCATTTTGCGTAAAAAAAAGTTGTGTTCTCAATAAATCTATTTTAAACTAGTTTTTCAAAATATTTGTTTGATTTTTAAAAATATCCCTTAAAAAAGTTATTAGAACAAAACTGCATTTATATGGGAGAAACATTAGAATACATACAGACTTGAATTATCGGCTATGTTTTCCAACATCAATTCTAATTCTACGAAATATTCTAAATTCTTCCCGCCTTTTGGCATCAAATTCTTGACCAAATCATTTGGGCCAATCGCCATTTTTCCTGCTCAAAAAAAAAAAAATCAAAAATACATACGCATGAACAAATAATTTTAAAATTAGAGGTTGTAACACTTAAAACTTTTTATATTGTCCTAAATGTCATGCAATAGACAACAATGTCAAACAACATGTCAAACAATAGAATTTGAAACAAAAGATTTGAAACAAAAGAAATCCCAGCTCTGAATTTCGTTTTCTCGGACACTTTTGTACGGATTTCGTACAAAATTTAAAATTTTGTCATTTAGAATTGCATGTTTTTAGATAAATTATAATTTTTATAACTTACAATCGAAGCAATTTTATGCATTAAATTATATAATAAAAAAATTATAATGAAGTCCAAATATTTATTTTTGAAGGAGATTACTGTTTGGCATATTTTAAATATACTAATTGAAAAACAATTAGTTTCGAAAATGGGGTGAAATACGCGAAAAGTAAAAATTATATTAAGGAAAAGCTTTCGACCGTTCTCCTGACTAAACTGTTAGGATGATATATTCCATAGTAGAAATAATGAGTAGAAATTTAAATACATCCATAAAATGGTATGCATTCCATACATTTATTTTAAGCAGATTCCTCACTATAGAGCAAAATTAGTGGTCGCCACAAACTGCTAGATGTCTAAATATAAAAAAGGCGACCAAAATCTTGTTTGTTTTCCGCCACCTTTTTTTTCACACGAGCGATTAAATTTTAAAGTGGCCTGATCATGCTATTGGTCGAAAATGACATCACTACTTTCACCAATAGCGTATGGAGAGTCATGGGCGAAAGAAGTACGTTAGTTTCTGTCTTAATTTTCAAACAGTTCAAGAAATTTTAAGTTTGGAAGCAATATGGAACCAAAAACTACGTTGAGCATAGTTCCGAAAGAAAACATTGTGGAAATTATAAAAAATATTTTTTGTAATTTTATATTAAAAAAAATAATTTAATATTATACTTACGTTTAAACATTTTGTGGTGAGTTTCCATGATTGGGCATCTATCCGCCGGTCCTTCACTTACGTTTAATTTTATTATTGAAGACAGTAGCACCCAAACGTACAGCCTACATTTAAGTGCATGTATATGAGTTAAAGTACTGCTGACATAATAATACACAATTAACTGAAAACAAATAGAAATCTTTACACGAAAGACCGGGTCTATCAGGTGAGTAAATGAGATTTTAAAAAAATTAACCAATAGAGGGGAGTAAATAAATTACAAAATTCACCAATATTTTTTTTTTTTTTTTAAATGGCGGGCACTTGGAGCTATTGTCCATTGGTCACAGAAAGTGCCAGAACTGCTAATTCTCTTTTCGTTACCCAGTGGGCACCTGTGGCGAAGCCACGGCGGTGGAACAGCGTCGCCCACGTCACACTACCACAACCCGTTTATAGGGCGGGTCACATTCACACACAAAGGAGAAAGGACATAGAACACAGATAGAGGGAAAGAAACATCCATGCCTTGCCCGGGATTCGAACCAAGAACCTTTCTGATGCAAGGACAGTTCCCTGCCCCCTACACAGACTGGTCGGCAAATTCACCAATATAATTGAAAACATGTTGAATATTTAAAAAAAAAATGAACGAAACACTGATATGTTATATCGATATAATATAACATCGTATTATTATATTTGTATCGATATTTTTAAAATATGAAAGACTCTAGAGAGATAAAAACTGTTTCCAGTTTGAACAGTTATAGAATAAATAGGAATTACAATCAGAAACGAACCGGTTACCTCTAACCCTTAGAGTGCTTGCAGTCTGCGGTTTGGTAACAGTTTAGTTACAGGTTGCTGACAGTTATCCTTGACTATGAAGGCACATAGCAATTTTTAAGAGCAATAACCTGCAGTAATGGTATGAGACGGGATGGCTTAAGGGATAGAGGGCTGGCCTCCCAATGAGATGACCCAGGTTCGAATCACAGCGATAGCTGGTAAATGCCGTACCCGGCTGGCCACAGTGCTAACATAAAACAGCCTCAGTGGTTGCTAGATCATGGGTTAGAATCCGCTGGTCATCAGCCATACAGTGTAAGATTTTCGTGTTTTTCTCTTCCATGTAACGCAAATGCAGGAATAATATAGCTTCTTCAATAACTAGTTTGTCCCGATGCATTATTCGGGAGTGTCCTTGTTTTCCGATTTGGTTTTAAAAATTCAAGGCTAGGTGGCTAATAGTCGTAAACCCAAAATATGATTCGGTTGTTCACCGCTGATTATAAGATAAAATAAAATACTGTAAGTATAGGTGGCACCACGATACAATAATAGTTTTGAATTTTTTTTTTTTAAATAAGTCATCTTACCTTTTCAACGAATAAAAAGACCAACTGTTATTGTTGAAATAAGAATATTTCTTTGCCATGATGAAATACAAGATAGAACAACAAAAAATTTATAATTCATAAGAAAAACATTTTGCAACAAATTAAAACTGATCGAAGATTCACTGATAATAGTTTCGGACAAACTTGTAGCATCGAATGTAATTAAGAGAAGATTCAGTGATAGAAAATTTTTAGTGATAAGATTTCAGGGTAAAATCAAACTTGTGCAAATACAGCTGCTAACCTAAAAATATTTATTTCAAGAAAAAAATAAAATAAAATACTTATCACCAAGTAGATGACATTAAATATTTTGCTGCAAAATCATGTTTAATGCTCGTACTAATTAGATTATTTAAAATATAATTAGGATCTTTACTTTCAACTTATATAAATTAATTTAGTGATTTTAAAAAATCCGAATTATTGCATAACTAATGGAAAAGTTTAATAAACTAGGACAGTACGATTATTTGATAACATATGATGCAACTGCGTGTTGTAAATTTGATTTACTGCGCTATGCTGTTTTTTTTTTTAATCCCGTTATTAATTTTATTACACTGGACAACTTTTCCGCACTAAAGAATTCCAAAACTAATTTTTTTTCTTTCTGTTGTCAAACTTACAATAGATTTTAACTTGAAATTTTTAAAAAGATGAAAAATTTAATTCAAGAGAAGAAAAGAAACGTTTCAAATTTGAACTGTTATTATGATATAAGGTTATTCTAATTCTAAGTTTTATAAGCTATTTCTAATTTTTCTCCTCCTATTGTCACGCACTTTGTATTCCTAAATTTATATATTTTTTCAAATACACTAGATTATTTTTCAAATACACTAGATTATTTTCAAATACACGAGATTATTTTTCAAATACACGAGATTATTTTTCAAATACACGAGATTATTTTTCAAATACACTAGATTATTTTCAAATACACTAGATTATTTTCAAATACACGAGATTATTTTTCAAATATACGAGATTATTTTTCAAATACACTAGATTATTTTCAAATACACTAGATTATTTTCAAATACACGAGATTATTTTTCAAATACACTAGATTATTTTTCAAATTCAGGTAATCGTTTACATCGTTACGATTAGCATAATTGTTTAGTTATCAAAATTTTAATTAATGTCGAAATGTTTTTCCACGTAATTATAATCATTTATTTTTTATAAAAAAAAACATCTTTGTTTTTCGAAAAATATTGACTTTTAAGAAAAACATAAATGAATGAAAATTAATAACGGTGGTTGGTGAGCAGAGGGCTAAACTTCCTAATCATCAACAATTAAATTCCCTGCAAAAATTTCAAAAAATCTCGATGTCATATATTGAGCTCATTTACCCAAACTAAAAAATAACTATTAAATAATTGACAATGCTGAGTCCCGCAGTGAGCTGATCGTTAAGACACGGTTCCCAGCAGATCGGAGAAGTCAAGCATCAGTGGCTGTGGTCCGTGTGCGGCTGGGTGACCACTTGGATCAGTCTGCGTATGGACCGAGAGTGTGCGGTATTGGTCCTCGTTCAACTGTTCTACCATAAAGTGCTCGACTTCGCGCGCAAGTCGTCGGGCTACCAAAGTAGTTGAGCCATAACCTCAGCGAGTATCAAAATTGTGATGGCATGTCTTCGGATCATCCTCAAGGATGTTTCCCAGACCGTCGCCAATAGCCCATTGTGCAGCTCTAGTGCAACGTAAATAAACTACAACAGCGACTAAGTGGAAATTATTTTAGATGGAAAGGTATGAAAAAAGTCATAAATAAAAGGTGTAAAAGTACTTTTATTTACGTCGCACTAGAGCTGCACAATGGGCTATTGGCGAAGGTTTGGGAAACATCAATGAAGATGATCCGAAGACATGCCATCATAATTTTGATTCTCTGCAGAGGGGATTCGCTTTGGTAGCCCGATGACCTGCTCACGGAATCGAGGTAGAACAGTTTAACGAGACCCCGATACCGCACATCCTCGGTCTCTTCGCAAACTGATCTAAGTTATTACCCATCCGCTCAGTGATGTTTGACTACTGTGATCTACTGAGAAGCGTGTCTTAAGATCAGTTTAGTGTGTTACTCAGGAATCGAACGTGCTTGACAAACAAAAAGAAAACGGCTTTTAACTCAAGTTCAGTTTGTCTACAGTAAGAACACAAAGTCTGAGGACGTCTGTTGCTATAGAACAGTGCATTTCAGGGAGGGTAGCTTCTCTTCTCTCTAGGGCTAACAATTTAGACGGAAGAAAAAGATTCTTTTTCTCGTCAACCCGGGTCAAAACCTGTCCTAAGCAATGACCCCACACCCCTACTTGATATAGTTATACCTCATTACCATAATCACCGGCATGGTGTCAGACGAATGGCTAGGGGAGTTCTTACTTAAGACAAACTATACGCGATTCATAAGTGAGGACGAAGTTTGTTTTAATATCCAGGAGTTCACTCCTTGTCAAAAATTAACGAGATGAAATTGTGAAAAACAGAAAGGAATGCAACTGAAGTTTTACTAAATCGTCAATAATTAGTATTTTTTTTTTCTGGGTGAAAACACTGTAAAAAATCAATACTCAAATTCCACGAAACTTTCGCCGTTTTTGAAGAAGACGTTTCCTGTTATATGCTCCGAGCGAAAATTTGGGGAAAGCGACGAAATAAATAACTATCACTTCTTCCAGGAAACGAATTTCGTCAAGAGTAAAGAAATATTTTTTCGAACTAAGAATTACTTTCGTAGATTTGAGGCGGTGAGTTAGCGATGAGGTTCGGAATTGAGAAAACATTTTTGTCAAGAGTTCACGTTTTGTCACATATCATATGATTTCATAACGAAATGATTCTCACAATCAACGACTAAAGTGAAAATTTTATTTCAGAGAATGTACTGAGGACAGACAGAAAACATCGAAACCAGTTTGATTGCCGGAGGAAACAGGCATTGAAAAGTTGATTATTATTTTTTAAAAAAAATTTCAGACAATTAAACTGGTTTGGATATTTTCATCCCGCAAACAATTCAAGATAGTTCCTTTATACCCCTCACTTTAATATTGATAATTTTTTAGGTTAGAAAATTAATAATCTTTTTATAAAAATGGGGTTTCTATTATATATAACCTGAATATTAAAATATTTTTTCTTAGTTAAAGCTGCCTTAAGAACTATTTAAAAAAATCAAACTCAAAATGAACCAAAGAAGAGGAAAAAAATTAATTTAAAATTAATATTTTTGGATTGTTACTCAACAAAATGAATCAACCAAGATATTAGCTCATCTTACATATGACGAACATTGATTTAACTTATTGAACGATTAATATAAATAAATCTAAAACAATAAAATCTTTATAAAAGTTTATTCAAAACACATCTAATATTAAAAATGTAAATATAAATACTAACATCGAACACTAACTGTATGAATGCATGTTACAAATATTTACATAATATAATATCATACAAATATTTTCGTTTAAAACACATGTTATTTAACCTTAAAACAGAAGTCTTTAATAAAATCTACAAAAAATTAAAAACTGAGAATACATTTTATATACTCAATAATTGTTGGCTAACAAAATAAATGCTTTTTACGCAGATTGTTATGAAATTATCAATAACACACTCTTATTACAAAAGCAAATAGGCATTTGAAATAAATCTAATTTGAGCGTTATAGGAAAAATATAAAACACTGAGGTTAAACTAAATGTACGAAATTATTTATCGTTTAACCGAATCCTAAGTACTAATTGAAAAGGATTCAAATAAACGAAGTATAAAATTTATACATAAAAGTCCCGAAATTTCAAAACTGACTCACATTTTGAAAAATTGACTAAAGAAAAACAGAAGAAGAAAACTATGTAAAGTTTGCTGCGTGCTGTTTAGGAAATTATTTCATTTTATAACCGTCGTTGAGCAGCCGATCCAAATTTGAGTTCACTGCTACCTATGTTCAACCCCGTAGCCCAGTAATTTTGAACCCAATCCAGAAGACAAGGGAACTCATAGATCAGTACCCCTAAAGGTAATGATTTGTTATGGGAACTTGGAGGACTGTGTGACCCTGACAAATTTAACGCGCACTAGTCACCATTTAATACACGGGGATTCTTCGGTCGGCTGGATTTGAACTTCCGTTCTCCCGAGCACGAATCAAACGCCCTATCAACCAGGCTATCCCGGCACTTTAGGAAATTATTCTATTTTATAACTGTCGTTGAACATCCGATCCAATTTAAAGTGTACGACTACCAATGTTCAAAGCCGTGGCTTTGTAATTTTGAACCTAATCCAGCAGACAAGGGAACTCCTAGATCAAGTATTGGGAAAAATTTTACCTTTGTGGAGAACTTTTTGGTGGAACTAACCCGAATTTGAGTAACAGGGAGAGGAAAACCATGAAAACTCCCAACGGTTAGCCTGACGGCAAGGGGACTCTAACCCACGATCCGTCTACCACTGAGGATATATAACGTCAGCAATGTGGTCGGTGCAAGCCGGTTGCGGAATACGTTTCGACTAGCCATGGCTGGGATTCGTACCAGGCTCACCGCAGTCAAGGCTCTATCCCCACGGCTCTGTTTAGGAAATTATTTTATTTTATAACCGTAGTTGAACAGCCGACCGAATTTTCAGTTTACGACTACCAATTTTCAACTCCGTATCCTTGTAATTTTGAACCCAATCCAGAAGACAAGGGAACTCCTGGGTCAAGCATTGAAAGAAATTTGTCTTTGAGGAGGACTTCATTTATTTTTTTATATCCGTCGTTGAACAGCCGACCCAATTTTGGGTTTACAACTACTAATGTTCAATTCCGTAGCCTTGTCATTTTGAACCAATCCCAGAAGACAAGGAAACTCCTAGATCAATACCGTTGTATGATTTGATATGGGAACATGGAGGACTTTGTGACTCGACAGATTTAACGTGCACCAGCCACCATTTACTACACGGCCAGGGGGATCGAAGTCACGAATTCTTGGACACGGGCCCAGTGCCCTACCAACAAAGCTATCCCGGCCATTGAGGAGGACTTAAGAAAAATTTTCCTGGCCATTTAGCTCAAAAGTTAGTAAAAAAAGGGACAATTTAGAAAAAGTTTTGAATGTTTGACCGCACACCATTGCCTCAGACTATATTTTTGCCTTAACGTTGTTGCTGTTGGACGTTTTTACTCAGTTTTTGACGAGCTAGTTTTGAAACTCTCGGGTTTACTTAGTATACCTAACAGAACTGAATAAAAATTAAAAAAATATAAAAAGTTACGTTTTTCAAGTGCACCGAGTGCACTTTAGGGAAATTTTTGCTGCTGTGAAGCTCATATAGTGTTAGAATTAGGGAGAACTGCAACGCTTTGCAAAATCTCTCGAATAATTTTCTCTTTTTAAACACACTTGAAAAACATAATTTTTTTTCCGAAGAAAAATCGCGATTACTGTTTCACGCACTCAATCCTTATTTTGATATAATTTTTTATGCATTTTGCCCAATTACAATTACCAATTTTTTCATGGTTATATGTACAAATAATGGATTTTATTGAGATAATTCAAGTGGATACTACTCTGAAAACTTTTAACCCATCACGAGTAAATAAACGTTACTTAATTAGGTAATTTAATTCTTTTTTTTAAACTTTTTTAAACAGATTTAATAAAAAAAAATGTAAATTAAATTTGGTATTTTAATAAAAAAATTTCATTTTATTATAATTAATTAAATATAACGATTTGTTTTCCAACAGTTCGTAGAATAAGTTTTGACATCAAATTTCAATTTTTAACTAATAAGAGGCCATTCAAATATTACGTAAGCACTTAATAAGTGGAATGATTTGTGATTTGTTTATGCTTAGAGGAAGGTATTTTATTTAAGTCGCACTAGAGTTGCTCTTTGGGCTATTGGCGACGGTCTGGGAAACATCTCCGAGAATGATCCGATGACATGCCATCACAATTTTAATCCTCTGCAGAGGAAATGGCTTCCCTGCGTTGGTAGCTCGACGACCTGCGCGCGAAGTCTAGCACTTCACGGTAGAACAGTTTAACGAAGACCGATACCGCGCACTTTCGGTCTCTACTCAGGCTGATCAAAGTGGTCACCCAGCCGCTTACTGACAGCAGCCAGAAATACTCGACTTCGGTGTTCAACTGGAAACCTTGTCTTTACGATCAGTCCACTAAGGGACTTTTTAAAGGTTAAGTTCTACTGTTCTGTATACATATGCCGAGTATACTTTACACTGTTTTTTTAAGGTTCAGTGCCACTGCCCGGTATAGACTACACTGATATTTTTCGAAGGTTAAGTGCCACTGCCTGATGTGTTTGAGGTTTCACTGAACTATTATTTTGGCTTGCTTTTTTACCACAGCAATGCGTTTCAGTAAGAAGTTAGCATATACAAACCGGGGGGGGGGGAATTAAGATTTATCTAAACATGATAACGAAAAGGGAATTGTAAATAGAAAAGACGCCTCAAGGTTACGTGATTTCTCCACTCTCCACACTTTTCAATATCCTCAGTGCTAGGTAGGCCTTGGGTTACACTCCTCTTGCCATTGAGAGGGTATCATGATTTTCCTCTGTGTGTAATGCATATGTGGGTTTGTCTAGTGTAGTGTGTTACGAATACTAGCTTGTCCTAATGCTTAATCCAGGAGATCCTTTGTCTTCTGGGTTTGATGTAAAATTATAAGGAAACGAAGTTCATTAATAATCGCAACCCAAATATGGGTCCGATGTTTAACACCAGTTATAAAATAAAATATCTGAACAGAATAAATCAGTATTAAAATGCACATAAAGCCCGCCCTAATATGCTTGTAAATCTGAAAAATTTAATCTTTTTATTTTTCAGTTATTTCAGTACAGTAATTTCATCTACACTAAGCTCTTCAGTTATAGCGAAAAAGTTTAAATTTAATAAACTGAAAGAGAAGACTAATAGAAATAATGGCCATTATTCACAAAAGCTTAGTACTGTACTTCCTGATAAGTAACACATAATAATAGATATAAACCCAAAAGTTTAAACATTAAAAGTATTTCCAATTAGTAGAAATGCTTAAATTATAAAAAAAAAAACACAGTATACAATGCAATATTAGTATTCATGACTGTGCTCTGTCCACCTATATATTTACAACCACTAATAGTTTTGATCATGCCTCATTTAAATAAAAAAATTACAGTCAAATGTATAAACTATGTACATAAACCTAAATAATGCTCATAGGAAATAAATTGTTTTGGATCTACAAAAAAACAATAACAAATAAAGATTCTGTTAATATCTGTGGTAAAATCAACATATTATATNGAAAAAAAGAATGAAGTATATATATATACAGGGTTATTCATAATTCCCTCCGGGGTTTCGAAGCGTTATATTAAAAAAAAGAAGACGAATATGAAAAAAGAAACATATGAAATTATACCGAAACTATTTAAGTTTTACTTACATACATTACAGGTGTTCTATGTGTGAACCCTTGGTCACACGGCATACATCAATGCGATAGACCAGTTCCTGCCTGGAGAGAATTATGAATAACCCTGTATATTATTTCTGCATACATATTCATAACAATCTTATATGAAAAGTGATGTATTTTTATGAAAGAACAACAGATTGTTATGGATAGTTGACTGCAGATGGCGCTAGGGGTTAAAATTCGTCGTAAAACTTCCGTGTTACTACTATTGATTGATTTTTAAGCCTGAGCTTTAAAAAGAATGCCATCCAATATTATTAGTGTTTACAATGTAACTGGTTCTTTCAATGTAAAACGGTGATATTTTGCACAACTACAGCCAAATAAGAGATAACACTCAAAATATGGCAAACCTTACGCTTTATTTATGTTTCGTTGTTTATTTTCTTAAATTTTTTTAGGCTCGCAATCAGTTAAAATTTGTAAATTCCAGAGAACTTGCATGAATGTTAAAATTACGTGTAAATTTAAGCACAGATCAGAATAATAAAACTTCCTAGAATATTAAGCCTGTTCACACATCGCCTCATAAGCATAACATAAGCGGAGAGATACAGCGGAAGTTTAGTAAATTTCTTCCAGTTTAAGGAAGCTTGTTATTGTTTACATTCAGTCTACTGTTCATAAATGCTTGAAATTTGTAATGCATTACATCAACAAGGAAAAAAAATGAAATAGAAATATAAACGAAATAAATAATCAATTTTAAAGGACTCTATTTCCAATTAAAAAAAAGTAATTTAAGTTTCTGCTATAAGTTTTTATCACACCAAGTTTATTGAGTTTAAAAAATAAAAATAATGTAGTTAAATAAATATACTATCCTTAAAAACGTTGAAATGCATCATACTTTTATACATTTATTCATTGTTTTTACACGTAAATGAATAGCTTTAAAAAATATTAAAGAATCAAAATATAACAACAAATGCAACAAAACATAATAATAACAAAACTCAATAAAACACATTCACTAACAACTACATTTAGTAGAATTGAGAATAAACAAATATTATTTTTCTATCTGCAAAAGTATATATAGTTTGTCTGCGGTAAAAACTCCCCCACCCCGCCACAAAGTCTGAAACCGACTGCTGCTATGGAAACAAAGATAGCGTTTCAGAGAGGGTAGCTTCTCTTCACTCTAGAGCTAACACAATAGACTGAAGAAAAAGATTCCCTTTGTTTTGCCGACCGGACCCCACACCCTAATTTGAAATAGTTATACCTCGCTACCATAATAACCTCCACGGGGCCAGACGAATGGCTAGGGGAGTTCTAACTTTAGACAAACTAAGTACAATAATTGAGTATTAAAGAAGGTATTTTTTTGTGATTTATATGAGATTCAATTATTTCAGTATTAACCATGAAAAACTAAGTACGGTTATTAATTTACAGAACTGATTTTATAACTCCTGCAAATATTATTTGAGTTAAGTGTCCATTTAATATGTATAAGAAGCAAACTCCACCTGCCTAATTATGTACAGTGAGCAATTAAAAAAGAAAACATCCTGAATAACTTTTAGTCTAATGATTGGATTTTCACGTACTAGGTTTCGATCTCAATGGTTCAAGATCCTAACCTTAAATATGCTGATTCATGAGTGCAGATGATATTTTAAGTTCTAAAATCAGACACAAAAACGGGAATTAGATTTTAAATGTGCGACTTTATTGAAATTTGATAACACGTGAACTATTGGCCCAATTACGCTCAAATTTTCAATTTTGACATCTCAATTCTTATTCTTTTAAATTATGCTAAAATTTATTTAAATTGCACAATTAAAATTTTTTTTGACTATTAGTTAAATAAAATAATGATAAATATTTATTAAAGTTAAATAAAAATAATATTAAAGTTAGGATCTAATTATTAGCATTAAATAAAGTTAAATGATAAATATTAATCCTACTATTCAGATTAAAGTTACTCCTTCCTCTTTCATTATGAATGTCAAAAATCTGAGTACGTCCAAAAAAATTTTTTTATTCAGATAAAGGACGTTTTCGCGTCAGATTCAATAACTTAATATATTTCCTGTTCTAATAAATCGGCATATTTGATGGGAGGCTCTCGAACTATTAAGATTGAGTTCTTGTATAAGAAAATCCAATCATTAGATCAAATATTGTTCAGGGTGCTAACTTTTTTATTTTGCACAATGTATTCCTGTATTTGGCAGCAGAAAATTTAGAAACAATTTTAAAATCTTTGTTCCAGATGCTCTTCAATTCTGGGGTTTCGTTAACAACTTCAACATTCTTAAGCCTTTGTTCTGTCAACAAATTTCTTGGTTGGTTGGTTGTTAATTTACGTCGCACTAGAGCTGCACAATGGGAACAACAAATTTCTTCAATTGGTGATCAAAAAAATATTAAATAAGTGGTTTCAAAACCAGTTGAATCAATTTTCAGATGTTTACAGGAGACAAAAATGATCTTGTCTGTACATTTAAAAATAAAAAATAGGGTGTCTTTTTTAAAAAAATTATATAACTAAAAAAGATCAAAAACCAGACGCAAGAATTTTAAAAAATGAGATGAAGCTGATTTGGAAACATAAACCTTATACATTAAATAAAGTAACAATTGTATAAAAATATAAATACGACCAAACAAAACAAGTATATAAAATGTTAAAAAGATATAAAATATTTATACATTCAACAATCTTCTGAAATAATTCAACAGTTGCTATTTAAACAATAAAAAGTTAGCATCATAGATCCTAAGACAAAACATCTACCAAATAGAGGATAAAAAAAAAGAGTTTTAATGATAGAAGCTAAAGTTTTCTGAAGATTATTCCATTCAGAACTATATTACAACTGTAAAAATTTAGATGCGACAAATTGTTTTAAAAATTTTTTTGCTAACTTGGAAAAAGTTTAAATTTTTTTATATTATTTAAAATAAAAAGTAATTTAGTCAAAATCAAAATGTTGAAAACACATTTCTAAATAAATAAATATGCTATGATGTAAAACTAGGAAAAATAGATAGATTTCATTAAGTAATTTAAAGCAGCCTGAGCTAAACTCTCATGCATTTAAATATGCAAGTGTAATATTCTTTACCTTTTAAAATAGTTTGTGTCATTTACTGTGCTATAAAATATTTAGTTATACAGGTTCCCCCAGTTTTAGTAATACAACATATTTATAAAATATAATCATTTGTTAAACTCTTACAACATATTTATTAACTCAGAACATTTAACAATAACAAATTTTTTCAATAGTCTCTTAATCTATTTTTTTTTTCAAATCTTTCAACAAAAAATAAGCACCTTTTAAGTACTTTTTAAGCCCGAAAAAAATATTTTTAAGCACCATATACATTAACAAAATGCAAAATAATTTTTAAAGACTTTACATGATCATGATAAAATGATTAAGTTCTGACTAAGAACTCTTTTCCTTGATTACATTAGCCACCATAAAAAGAGAGAGAGATTTTTCGGTTCGATTTCAGAGGGAGGAATATGAAGCCAAAAATTGAGAATCTCTTGCAAAATGCAGCCGAGTTGCACACGATAGTGCAAGAATAATTCCCACTGAAACCAGCTCAAGTATCTGCACATGCTGACCCGCAAACATTTCATCAAACATGTCAAATGATTGGAATTTTCATACGCTACGGAACTGCGGTACGACAAAATGCATTGTGTTTGAATGATTTGTGAAAACATTTAATAGAAAAATGTGAAAACCACGCTTTTGCATAATGCGTGGCAAAAATCAACAAGGTAAAGAAAAAAAATTTTATTTTCGAAAAGGGAAAATTAAGCACTTTTTAAAAACATCCAATAAAAAAAGCATCTTTAAGGGCTTTTGAAAAACGGAAAAAAAGCGTCTTTAAGCACTTTTTATAAACGATATGCACCATGTTTTTAGAAGCAGGCTGCAAAAAAAACTTTTTAACTTTCAGGGGCCATAATCAATACTGTTTTTACATCAATAAACCCTTTGTTATAGCTGGAATACCAGTGTCTCATTTATGGATTTTTTCTGATGCTTTGATTGCAAGCAATAGTATATTTCAGTATTTTTTTAATTATAAAAAACAGTCATATAATTACTAAAAATAATTAATAATAACAGTCTACTATTTATCTTCACATATCTATTTTGATTTCATAACCATAAATTATTAAAATTCCAAATTCACTATTTTCACCTAAATTAATAGAAAATTAGAAAAAATATGTTTAATGAAAATTCTGCCTCAAACCTAATACTCAGTTGGTCAAATGTATTAAATTGTAATCAGTCATAATAATTAATCCAAGTCAAATCCTAATTAACAGACAAAGGTGTTTTGTTAGTAATCATTTCATTAATTATAAGTATTTAAATGTTGTCCGATTAAGAAAATTTGTCTAGTAATTAAGAAAAATAAAATATACAGAAGGAATTTTAAGTTGATAAATGAACAATGCTTTGCAATACGCTCAGAATCTAAGATGCTAATATCTTATACTGCAAATGTTATGATAAATTTATAAGAATGTACTCTGATAATAATAAAAACCAAGTGTAATTCAAAATAACAAAAAGCAACTAAATTTAGAATTACTTTGCATACATTTCTTAGTTCCTGACTATATTTTTATAACAGATTTTTTTTATATAGAGATTTATTAATTCTTTTCATATTAAACTAAAACTTGCATATCATACTTTTAACTTGAGATAGGACAACACACTCCTATAAACTTTCAAATGAAAGTTAAAAATCATTGCATTTGTACATTTTGACACTAAGATTTCAGTTAAATTTCCAATTAAAGGATCAAAATTAGAGAACTTGTACATTTTAACATTAAGTATAATAAAACTCTAACTACAATATTCTGCATTAAAAAAAATCATTGCATATTACTTGCTAAATTTTAGTAAAACATAAAATTATACTAAAATTATCTTATAATAAAATACACTGATATCGTTAAAAAAAATTAGGTGAATATATTATAGTTCATTTATATACAATTGAACTATAATATATATTTATCAATCAATGATGAAATAACGATAAACTGACAGCATTTGCCAATTAACATTGGTTAAATATAAAAAATATTAGAGAACAGGGATATCCATATTTTTCAAATCAAAGAGCGCATTCTAGAATCAGGGGTGATTGTGAGCCCAACTCAAAAATCCTGAAAATTATTTGAGTAAAATCATTAATGACCCATTTCAAAAAATCAATGTCTTTATAAAATTAAATCATTTATATTTTCAAAACATAAAATTCTGAATAAATTATATGCAGCATAATTTAAATGAATAATTATGAATGAGTTTATTTTCATCTCTAATCACATTGATTATTCTTCCAGAAAAATTATTTAAAAATGAAAGAGATGCCAAGTATAAATTCTAGTTCTAATATTTCTAAATAAAATATACAAGAATTTTTATGCATAAATGTGATCGACAATTTCTTGAAACTTCTGGACCTTGGATTTCAGGAAACTTCCTGATCGCAATTACCGAAAAATACGGAAATCAGGATTTTTTCCGGAGCACAATCATCTCTGTAGAATGCCAGTTGGATAGAGGGCACCATCAAGCTGAATTTCTAGTTGGAATCATTACTTTTACATGGTCGCACAACATCTGGCACAAGTAAAACTATTGGTAGCTGCTATGGTACCCGTGAAAATAGGTTTGGGGGCCCCTGACATAGAACTTTGATTATCCAAATCACAATCAACAAAATATCTCTGTTAAACAGAAGTTTCCAAGTTGTTCTTTTTATTCAATTTTTCACACACTTTATGGTTTTTCTTTCTCTTTATAAAACGAACCTCAACAATTTAAAGATTTTGATAAATGAAAGAATGTTCGGTCCCAACTTCAGATAATCATGGTTCTACTGTACAACAAAATAATCATTCAATCAATAATTAATCAAATAATCAACAAATTATTATTTAATAAACCAAATTATGATACAATGACTNTAGAATATTTTTTTATAAATACATTTTCAAATATTTTTTTTTTTTAGTTGGGTTTAACAATAAAAAATACGGCTTTTGTAGCGATTCAGAAAACCGGAAAAATCAGTTATCCGGAATAGCGATGGTCCCGATCATTCCGGATAATCGGTTCCCTACTGTATAAATAAACAATTAATCAGATAATCAACAAAAAATTATTCTTTGATTAAGCAAATTATGATATAATGGCTAAATTATGATATTATCTACAAATTATCATACAATCAATAAATTATCATATAATCAATAAATAATCATATAAATACAACAACTTAAACAGAGATAGAGTAATCCTTTTTATAACAAATATTTTAGGAACCGATACCAGAACACATCAGTGGTTTTTTTAAAAATGAGATCAAGATATGAGTACAAAGTTTAAGAAGGTCCAGTTTAAGGTCTTATAAGATTATTAATTACATCAGAAGGATGCCAACTTATTGTGATGTGCAAAGCTATTTTCTATATTGTTTGGAGACATGACTTTCCATATCACTTTTATTAAAAATATTAAAATGAAATAGTCACTTGATATACTATAAAAAGAACTTTTCCAAACGATAAAACATAGCAGAAAATAAAATACCATAAAATATAGTATAGAGAGATTAGCACTCACAGTTTAGAACTACATATGAAAAGATTGCACTGAATATAATAGCAGAAGAAATAAGTAAGTTTACGTTTACACAAAAAAAACACAATTGTGTTTCTACAAAATTCAAAAATGTCATAAAGAAATAAAGGACCATAAACAAATTGAAAAGTATACTAAAATAAAGGGTCATTCTCAAATAGAAAATGCACNATTTCCTGAGAGCTCGTTATAAACGAGTTCGACTGTATAGAAAGATTAGCACTCAGAGTTTACAGCTACATATGAAAAGATTGCACTGAATATAATAGCAGAAGAAATAAGTAAATTTATGTTTACACAAAAAAAAACACAATTGTGTTTCTACAAAATGCAAAAATGTCATAAAGAAATAAAGGACCATAAACAAATTGAAAAGTATACTAAAATAAAGGGTCATTCTCAAATAGAAAATGTGCTGAAAAGAAGCGGTCAGTCATAAAATGAATTAAAAAAAGAAAAAGACTAATGAAAATTCAGAAAAAGAACTTATTATTATTCAGTAAGAGAAAGAAGCTTATTGTTATTCAGTAGTCAAAATTAAAATTATGAGAACTCTGTGGCAGTAGTTGGCACCCAGCATTTGAGAATGAGTGAGAATTAAAAACATACATTAATAATTTACATCAATTAATAATTCAGTGAGAATTAATTACAAGAAGTGATTACAACGAGAGTGATATTTAGACTGTATATTGGCTTTTTTCAAATACATATTTGCCTACTCAATCGTATTCTGGTTTCCTTCGTAACAGGGTATTTTGTCTAAAAGAATTTTAAGTTTTACCAGACAATTGAAAACGCTGTAAAAATAATAATAATAATAAACAAGACAAAATGAAATTGGACAAAATGAAAGGAAGGAAAGAAAAAAAAGACCAATACAAATGTATCCTAAGAATAGCTTGTTGTTATTAACAGCTTGTATGTTATTTAAAGCTGTTTTATTTCTTCTTTAAAGTAAGTGTAATATAAAAAGCCTAAACTAGAATTCTAAATTGATAAAATAGAAAAATAAATAATAAATAAATAAAAAAATCTGAAATCACAGAAGTTTAAAAGATAATTCAGTCTAGAAATAATGTTCTTTCTTTCATTTTTTTGAAAGAACACAATAGTTTTTATAAAACAGGATAAAAATATTTTATACTTTAATAGAATATGACTATAAGTGGGGATTTCGCTACAAATTTAGATATTTGGAACATTGAAACACTGTGAAATTGGAAGGGGGGTTAATTCTATTTAAAAAGATTTTACAGCGACCTAAACCCATGACTTTCCCCGATTTTTTTTAAACAGGTAAAATCATGACATTTCGTGACAAATTTTGTTCAATACCAAAATCCATGATTTTTCACAACTTTCCAGGTGCATTTATACCCTGTTAGTCAGAAAATTACAGTTAAATCATCCAGGATTAAATTATCTAGTTAGCCAAACTAAAAATAATAAAGGTATCTCATTGTAACCACTTCTTATTTGGAAAAAAAATTTATATTAATTCAATTGTTTAAAAATTACTTCATCAACTTATAAGAATGGGTGTAATCACATTATTTTGTACTTCAACAACAAACCACTGTCTGTGGTAGGAGATCAGACAAGAGTGAGTTATTTCTTCCTTATTTGGTGGTACGATTCTCTTCAACAATTTGCCACTACTCAGGGACCACAATCTCGTGATGTTATCATCTCCAGTTGCACACATAAGATCTAATTCATCATTAATCGTAAACTTTCTGGAGTACAGACTGTTTTTGTGCTCTGGGTAATGAAAAATGGCACGCCTCTTTCGAAGATCTAACTGAAATGTAAAGAAATGCATTATCAAAATTGAAGATATAAAAAGGTTACATAAAGAAATAGATCACAAGAATTGCACGCCATAACAAAACATCAATTTTATAGTAAATTACATATAGAAGTGCAATTAAAAATAAAGCACTACATAATAATAGAGATATTATCATATCGATTAGCAATAATAAATTCAATACACAAGCTAAAACATAAAAAGGTTTTATAAAAGAACAGAATTTAAGAATTGTAAAATTAACTTTGACAATACATACCATAATACATTAATTTTATATTAAATTTGACAGAAGTTTAATTAAACAAAACACTACAGAATAATATCATTTAAGGCGAGATAATTGTATCAGTGCAGTAATAGTACTAAGGGGAAATAATTATCGACTATGTCGACCTTCATCTATCAAAAAGCACCCCTAGGTAGAACCATGTCTTACATACTAGTGAATTGGTACTTCATATTTATAGTGGTAGTTAAGCCACATTACTCCCCTTCCAGAATTTTATATGTCATAGAATTCAATGAACAAATACCACTAGTTGATTTAAGCTATTTATTTATACAATTATTATTTTCGCTATTTATTTATACAATAGTTATTATTTATTATAATCATTATTTTATTGTTCTTTGTTTTCGTTGGCCAGGAGAATTTTATTGACTTCAGCGGATTTTCATAGCAAATCAACTGTTTAATGTGGATCATTTATCGATGTTGGCTAGTTCATAACATGCCCGGGTCACCAATAAGAGGAAAGAATTGTCAACAATACCAACCTTCATCTATCAAAAGATACCACTGTTTGGAAACAAGTTAACATGGCTTATATACTAGTGAATTGGTATTTAAAATTTATAGTGGTAGTTAAGCCACAGTACTTTCATACCTTAGATGAAATAGTTACCATCATTTGACAAGGTCAGGGCAAATGGCATAAAAGTGTTTAAAAAATATATACTAGATGTAATTTCTTATACTAGATTAAATTAAAGCAAGTTTAAGAAAATAGAACTAATAGTTTGGAAGTTATAGTTGTTTTTTTCTTCTTCTTTTTACAAAAAGTAGGTACACTATTAAATTTGTGCCAGTTTACGCACTTGAGATTATCTTTTATTAAACTTTTTTTGCAAATATTGCATAAAATATTCTCATTATTGGATATAGTTTGAATTAAAAAATTTCTCATGCCTCAAGATTTATATTAACATAGCCAAATGAAGTCTTAATCCTTATGCATATTTCTATACATAACGGAATGAGACTAAACCAGAGTGATCAATATTTCTATTAACTCTAACTTTGTCATGAACATTCCCTACTACACACTTAATAGTAGTCAAAAGATTTAAATTTCTTCCTAATCTGTTAAGATTGCATTAGTCAAATTTTCTAATACAGAACTGCACTACTGTGATGATGTAACAGTAACCAACTCTGAGCAAACATAATCTAGCTAGCATAATTTAAAAGCTTTTACAGCTTTGAGTAACTAAATTTTATTAGAATCAGTTACAGCTGATTAAAAATAGAAGTGTGGGAAACTATTCTAACTTTAGAATAAAGTCCTCAGTAAACTTCAATTCTGATTATTTTATTCTTATTCTAAATTGTGAATCTTTTAAGAAATATTAATAATATTTCCTGAATATAGGCAAGAACATCGAATACTGATTATATTGCAGTATACTCTCGAAATCTCAAAAATCTTGTAACATCAAAAAAAATATTTTCCCCCTTGGCATTATATATCCACTTAATGTTAATTTGAATTCCTATGTCGAAGGGTTTTTTCTCAAAACCTTGTTACTTGTTATGTCTAATTTTTTTTAAATAGAAAATTAATTTTTTTGCAAAAATCTTCATGTAAGTTCATTGCAAACCAAATCTTTTCTATTTAATGCATAACTATTATTTTCTTACTTTTAAAAATAAAATTATAATTGTTGTATTTAGACTTATAGTCAACTATCATTACATACCACAGATTTATTAGTAATTATTCTTATCTCTATTTTTTAGAGTAATATTTTAGAATATATTTTTCTACTTTTTAGAATATATTTTGTTCTGAACTTGCTATAACAAAAACTTGCTATATCTAAATTTTTTTTAGCCTTCCTTCGACTTTGAGATATATATTGAGAGTATACTGTATTCATATAAATATAGCTTAATCATAAGAAGTGAAAGATTTTTGCTCATTAAAGGAATAAAAAATAGGAAACAAATATTTTTTCACAGAACATAGGAGTATGTATATCTAATACTAATTAATTGACAGGGAAAAAACATGTTACTTTTTTATAACCATCGTTGGATAGCCGACCCAATTTTTAGGGTTTACAACTACAAATGTTCAACTTCAAAGCCTTGTAATTTTGAATCTAATCCAGAAGATAAGGAAACTCCTGGATCAAGTATTGGGGAGAAATATGCCAAAGTGGAGGAATTTTTGATGGAACTAACCCGCATTTTTGTTACATGGAGAGGGAAACTTTCGATGGTAAGTCTGACAGCAAGGGGACTCTAACCCATGATCTGTCTACCACTGAGGATATTTTGTGTCAGCACTGTGGTCGGTGCAAGCCGGATGCAGAATTCGCATCGAACGCTGGGGTTCAAACCCGGTACACCTCATTGGAAGGTGAACGCTCTATCCCCTGAGCCATCATGGCTCGGAGAAAAAGAAGAAAAAAAACACTGTCAAAAAATTTATTAACTAGTGCTTCTTCTGGCTTATGAGGACCGAGAATATTCCCTTATCCACACCTATTCATACCAACTACAATCGAAAAAGCACCACCAAGAAGATTTTTAACTTGTAAAAAAAAATTTTTAACAATTATGTTGAGGTTTGCCCAAGAGCGGCAACAAATTATAATCTTAGCCCACTCTCTGAAATTGTCTTCTTGTTGTTCTTGTAGGCCATTAAGGCAAGGGGTAGGATTGCTTTTGTTTTCCTGTAGCGCCATCTATAGCCAAGAATTCAACTTCTGCCACACCCGTTTATAGAACGGACCCATTCATACATCTACAGATCATAATTTTGACCTGAACCAGAGGACGATCAATCTCCAATTCAGTACCCCCAGAGTGTAATTTGTTATTTGAACATGGAGGACTTTGTGACACAAAAGATCTAACACGCACCAGTCACCATTTACTACATGAGGAGTCTTCGCCAGGATGGATTTGAACCCCTGTTCTCGCAAACGAGAGTTCAGCACCCTGCCAACCAGGCTGTCCTGGATCGAGTTTTTTTTTAAAATTCTAGTTTCTCGCCAGTCACTGCTGAAAGTGCTCGACATATATTTTTGCATAGGTACCAATACAAAAATCTTTTCCATAAAGCTTTTACTAAATGTCCTAAATGAAAAGCGGTATAAATAATAATGTGATTAACATACTAATCCCATATCACCATCAACATCAGCAAATGCAAGTTGCCTTTCATTCGACAACAATTTCATATCTATAACTCCTTCAATGCCGCAAGGACAAAAGGGTTTATAGGAAAGATCATTCCCATCCAAACGTAGATCAAAACTGAGCAATTCCCCATCATCACAGCCGATATACAGAATATCTCCATCCTCGTTGAACGTAAGAGCATGAACAATCCCAGGCATTTCCGGCAAAACGAATGCCTCCACCTCGTCATCAAATTCTTCAGAATCGTACAGATAGCAGGTGTTCTCACCCCCAACAGCGATAACAGGATTTCTTGAATGAATTGCAACACTGTACACAAAATTAGGAAATTCCATTTCCGTTTCATCGAGAGTCCATTCTTCTAAGGGTTCTGACAACAGCTGAAGTCTGCCAGAGGTCTCAGTGTTGCCAATCACGTACAAAATATTTTCGTCGTTGGCCGTAGTGTATAAAAAATCTCTTACATCAAGATTCATGTTAAAAGGTCCATCTTGTACTGGAATATATACAGGCATGCTAATGTCATTTCCTGAGGTGGGACTATACTGTATCTTGAGGTGGACAACGGAATGGAAATTTTCGGAATCGTTCTGTTTCCAGACACCGATCAAACTGTCTGGAGCATACGTGGAAGCGCCAATAAACTTGCACATCATATTCGAGCAATTAGCGACTTCAAATGTATTTGAGGAACGGGAAAGTTGCTTTACTTTCATGTCTCGCATTTTATATTTAAATGAAGGAGTAGAAATTCCCAATTGGCGATTGGAAATAGATTCTAAAACATTAAATGGCCTGTAATAGGTCTCAATGTCATTTGTTGCATCATTTTCATTTAGACTTTGAGTAATAGATGTCATTTTTATTAATTAATGTGTGAACTGCTTATCTATATCATTCTGTTTATCTATATCATAGCATTCATCTAAACACTTTGAAAATTTCGACAATTCAATTTTCTTTTTAAATATTAAGCAAACAGAACACCATAAAAATTCGATCTTTCAGTTTTAAAAAAATATTTCCAAGCGCTGCAGCAATATTTTATCTTTGATAGAAAATAGTAAAATGTATATAAGACGTGAAAAATTTCGCAAAAAATTTATATTTAAAAATTAATATTTTAAAGTGTTCTTTCGACTGTGCATATTCCAGCTAATAATGCGATTATAAATGCCAAGGATTCATAAAAGCAGCTTTTTTTTCCTCCCAAGAAAAAACAACAAATTAAACATTTAATGTGTGAAATTTGTATAGAAGTCAGATATTTTCTTTTCGTTTTGTTTTCAAGTTTTTAATAACAAAAGCTTCTTATATTCGCTTTAAACCTTTAGTCTAAAATAAGTCCATTGATATGTTAAGTTTCACTCAAATGAAAGAAAGTGATCATAACAAATTATTAAAACCATTAAAATTGTTTTTATCATGCATAAAACAAATGAATAATTAACTGAAATTAACAAGATGACTTTAAGCTCACTTAAGTAATTTGAATGATTTTTAACTGTATCTGTTCCGTAAAAAATGTAAACAGAAAAATAGACGAATTTCGATTTTTCCATTACTACGAGTTGACGCAGTACTTTTATCATTTAAACTTTTAAAAGAACTTGTACTCAAAAAATTTTGTTCATCATTAAGCGTCTAAGTAATACTACCTAACACTTACGTTTTATTTTGTCTTGCAATGACGTCTGTAAAGAAATTGCGTGAAGATATAGATATCACAAAGCGAGAACTGAAAAATCTAAGGTTCATTCATGGTTTCTTTTAACTATAATTAAATGTATTCTTTCTTTCAGGGAAGTGATATTAAAAACCTCAGGCTCTAATTATGCCAAATATTCAACTTAAAATTCGGCCGAATAGCAAGATTTTAAAAGAAAACAAAAAACATTTATCTATAATTAAGTTTAGTTATAATTGAAAAATAAGCAAAACTTAGCTATATTAGGGGTATGGGATGAAGGGTAAAAACTATAACTCATAAGAAATATTTAAGGCAAATAAAAAACTGTCTAACAGGTATAAAAGAATCAAAGTTGTGAGGTTGAAAAAAAGAAGAAATTGAGAAAAAACTTTAAAACAAAATTTAAGTGCTAAAATTAATATTTAAAGGGAAAAAGTGTCCATAAAATATTAATTAAAGTATAGTATATTAGGCACGCTTTTAGAAATACTGTGCTATCATAAATATGTCCATAAAAACAAAAGATTCTTTACGAAACAAAGGAAATCAAAATTGATTTTGTCTCAAAAGAATATTTAAAAGCGGAACGATTTACTGTATCTTCCTGAAAATTCAATTTCAGTATTTTCCAGAATAAAGTCTGATGAGAACCTTTTTAATTGTATTAACCTAATAAAAGCATCGATAAAAATGAAAGTTTTTTTTTAAAAAAAAAAGAAGTTAAATAGAAATTTAACAACAAGCGCCATTCTTAATTTGTAAAAGAGAATAATTTAACGCTAAAAATATCCATTAACTTTTTCTCATTGTTGTAATATTAGAAAAAGACGATGAAGGAATAAAGTTCATAAAAAGTGATCTAAAAATTACTGTATTGTAATAAAAACACCCCAATAAAGAAAGATTAATGTCATCCAGGATATAAATGTATAAGTTTTAGAACTTAAAAAATGTGTGTAATATATTTTGAACTATCATTATGTGTGTAATACATTCATTATGTGTGTAATACATTCATTATGTGTGTAATACATAATGAACTATCTCTAATAATGTGTAGTTAAAAATACAATTTTAGATTAGTCTTTATTAAATTTATTCAAATTAAAAAAATACATTACCGAATATTTGCATGTTCTGTTAACTGAATATTTGACTAAAGGGCCGTATATTTTCGTCATTTGTCCTAACAAAAAAATTTTTGCAAGGCAAAAAAATTCAAAATTCCTGAAGATAACAAACTAACATTGTTTCAATTTTTTTCCCTCCAGGGATAAGGATTTTTTTTTAAAAAATTGGATGTACAAATTGCGATCACACTGCCACTAAGTTAAAAATAATGATGGCAATTGCTTTATTCAATAAAGTTTATTCATTATTTTGTTTTATTCTAAAAACAGAACTATATATATAGATTATTTAAGTAAACTTGAAATATTTCTTTAACTCAAATCATGCATACAAAATTAATTTCATTTAAAGATCTGATTTTTGTTGAAAATATTTTTTCTAACTTCATGGGGAACTACCAGATTAGAAGGGAAAATATTGTACATTTTGTCACTTAAATGTATCATAAATTTCTTGTAGCCTAATTGTATAGGCCACAGGGTAACTAAATATAACAATTTGCAATTAAAAAATTACCTGCCAGGCACCACACGATTGTCACTTTCATCCTCGTTTTATTTCACGCTTGTTTCTCCAAAACAATTTTTAGAAGCATACCGTATAGTGTTCACAATATTTTCAAAAATGCTTTTGAAGAAGTGTCTCATATCAATAATATCAATTTTATTTTATTTTTTAAACTGATTTAAAATTTTTATGATTTGATGAAATGGGCACCTCTTTTAAAAAGTGGTGGTTGTTAAAAATGTTACTGCTGAACAATATTTTCTTATTTTGCTCTCTATCAAATTGCCCATTTTCTTAAAGAAAAAAAATTTTCTTTTTCCAAAAAATACTTGTTTCATCATTATATTTGTCACGACAGCATTCAGCAATACATTCAACATTATATTCAACTTATCCAATACATTATGTTTGAGTAATTTCCTTCTTGGTATTGGTACTATCAAATAATTGTATTTATGACAAATTCCTAATTCATATATTAATTTTTATTTTCATGTTCTATATCTTTGAATTATAAATTGTCTTTTTAGGCAGGAGATACGAAAACAAGATGTATTAATGAAATCTGAGCTTGATAATTTTAAAACACTTATTTGTGGTACAGCAGAAAAAACTAAACCTCCTGATAAACCCAAAAAGATATTGAATGGTAAGAAAATATAGTTATGTCTAAAGGATTGCGTGGCTCTTACAATTATAATTACAGTGACGAAATTTTCAAATGGCAACATCTTTTTTTTTTTAATCTCAGTGTAATCCTTACATTGAAAACCCTAAAATGGAGTTGGAGTGAAATTTTTAGCACAAGAAACTGAGACTAGATAGATTAGACTTAATAGAATTAGATACACTAGACTTAAATAGAATAAACTAGACCTCTGAGCTTTTGCAAAGTATCACCATTTTTCATGATGACTAATGAGAAAAAAGTGTGAATGAAAACTTTTAAAAAAGAGTGGAAACTATGGACATGTCAAGTATTTTTAAAACATTAAATGCCTTCCTTGTAATTTTTTCTCTTCTTCTTAAAGGTTTTTATCACACTCTCTTGTTAGTGGTCACGAAAAAAAGGGACACTTAGCAAAAACCTAGTGTCGCAATTTCTTGTGCAAAAATGACGTTCCAACTCCATTTTAGTTTTCTTTTTTCCTGTAAGGATTACATCTAGATTAAAAAGAACAGTTATTATCATTTGAATTTTTGTAACTGTAACCATGAGAACTACGCAATCTATTACTATGTATAAAATATTATTCTGTTCATTCAAATGGTATACTCTGGGGCCGGGATAGCCTGGCTGGTGTGCACTGGGCCCGTGTCCAAGAAGTCACAAGTTAGATCCTCACCAGCCAAACACTCTCCGTGTAGTAAATGGTGACTGATGCACGTTAAATTTGTCAAGTCACAAAGTCCTCCATGTTCCCGTAACAAATCATATGTCTGGGGGTACTGATCCAGAAGTTTAATTGTCTCCTGGATTGGTTCAAAATTACAAGGCTATGGAGTTGAACATTAGTAGTCGTAAACCCAAAATTGGGTCGGCTATTCAACGACGGTTAAAAAATTAAATAAAATGGTATACTCTCCAAAGGATCATATGTCGGAAAAGTTATTTTATAATCACCCTGTATATGCATTCAATCCAAAGTTGAAGTTGTGACATCTATACAAACTTAATTAGTCATTTGCTAAAATATTTTGCAACATTGGTTTAAATTTCTATGCATTTCAACATAGATCTTTACGCATAAAAATTTGCAAGTTGTTCTATATTTTATTTATTCATTAAAAAAATTTCTGCAGATTGAGGCTGTGACATGAAAAAAGAGTTGCATTTTCCTTTTTGAGTGCAAAATTCTGTAAAATATAGCAATTGTGTAAACTGTGTTAAGACAATAATGTTTAAATAAATATTCTACGGAAAAATTAAATTGCTTACTCAAATGTTGCTTGTGTAAAAAATATTCGAAGTTTTTGTTGCAGGCGGTACTTGTATGTCTAATGAAATAATGACAAACACAACTATTTACAAAGCAGATTTTTTTTTAATTAACATAATGGTCAATGATAGAGTAATAATATGAGAAAAGCGAGTAATGTCACTTTTCTTTGCCTTTTATTCCGCTTTTGTATAATTGTTTTTCCTTCTTTGCTGTTTTTTCCCCTTTGTAAGTCATTGTATCTCCCCTTGCTTTGTTTCCTCCCCTGTCTCATCATCATCAGTAGCTCGACAGTCCTGGGTGGACCCTGGCTTTCTCAAGACTGCACCAGTCCTTTCTTCTGCGTGTTACGGCTTTCCAGTCTCTGACCTTGTTTGTGGTAAAGTCCCTTTGGAGGCAATCCGCCCATCTCAGTCGGGGTCTGCCTCTCTTTCTAACTCCAGTTGGCCTTGCCAAAAAGATTCTTTTAGTTGTTCTGTCATCTTTCATTCTTACAATGTGTCCGGCCCATTTCATGCGCTGGATCTTATGGTACTTCAGAATGTCCGGTTTTCAGAATATCCTGCAGAGTTCAGAGTTAATTCTCATTCTCCACACTCCCTTGTCACACACACCACCAAAAATGGATTGGAGTATCTTCCTCTCGAAAGCGATGGTCCTCTCATCAGCTTGAGACAAGGTCCAGGTTTCAGATGCGTAAGTGAAAACTGATCTTATTAGGCTTTTATATATTAGCAACTTGGTGTCTCTTTTAAAGTTGTCAGATTTAAGGAATTTTCTTATGCCATAAAAGCACTTGTTGGCTGCAGTTACTCTCTTCCTTACTTCTGTGGAAATTGAGTTTTCGGAGTTGATTTCGGAGCCAAGGTAGGTGAAAGAGTTCACCCTTTCAAATTTATACTCTTCAATCTCGATGTGCGTGGAGGTATCGGTATAGTTGATACATTGCATACACTTTGTCTTACTCTGATTAATTAAGAGGTGAATTTTTTTGGCCTCTCTTTCCAGGTCCAGGAATGCCTGCTTTAGGTCTTTAGGGGTTCTTGCTATGATATCAATATCATCAGCATAGGCCATAATTTGAACAGATTTTGAGAAAATAGTTCCTCTAATGTTAATTCCTGAATCTCTTACTACTTTCTCAAGAGCAAGATTGAAAAGAAGGCATGCTAATGCGTCGCCCTGACTTATGCCATTTTTTATTTCAACGGGTTCAGATAAGTTTCCCTGTATTTTGACTCTCAATTTGGTGTCATTTAATGTAAGGGATATTAGTTTCACAAGTTTTTCAGGAATGTTAAACTGTCTCAGAGCGTCGATAAGCAGTTCTCTATTAATGCTATCATACGCTGTTTTGAAATCAATGAAAAGGTGATGTGTATTGATCTGGAATTCCTTAGTCTTTTCTAGAATATGCCGGAGGTCATATATTTATTCAATTCTGGAACGATCCCTGCGAAATCCACACTGGTAATCCCCTATGATGTTTTCGGCATATGAAGATAATCTGCGGTAGAGTATATTAGAGAAGATCTTATAGGTAGTACAAAGGAGGCTTATACCTCTATAGTTAGAGCAGTCGAGGACATCTCCTTCCTCCCCTGTCTATTTCTAAATATTTGCATATTTATGTGGATTTTCTTTAGTCTTTTTTTTTTTAATGATATTGTGATATTTCTATACTATTCATTTGTCTGTAAATGAAAAGAAAAATTTATAAATTGGATTAACATAACTCTAAAATCCAAATTCCTAACCTAAAACCTAATTTTAAGATGGTTATTGATTAAAAAAACAAAGGAAAAACTGTCATTTTTTTAATGAAATACTTCCAAATTAATTTGTAGTTTTTTTTTTCTTTTTGGTTAGTACATTTATAATTGCAAATGAACTTTTCTTTAAAAAAAATCAGAGTTTTTCTGCCAAATGATAGTCAATTATTTAGAGTTCAATTACCAAACAAATTGGAATTTATAGTTTGATGTACTTAATTGTGATTAAGCAGATTTTATTCCCGAACTTTGCACATGAATATTTTTAATTAATTAAAACTTCTAAATTCAAACTTAATTGTACAATTACTAATTAAGTGATAATTACAAAGATTAACCATACCCTAATACTATTTAAAAAAGAAAAAAACTTCGAAATGGATATAAAAAAAACTATTTAATCAATACTGATCTTCTTTCTTTCCTGATTACTCCTAATTACTTTATAAGCTGTTATATTTCAAAAATATTCGGATAGAATATGTGTAATTAGTTTATTCCAACCGTACTCTTTAGTTCAAGGAACAACTTTACGCATATTTTTTATTTATAGAACTTACATTTATGTAGAATTTTTTTAAGGAAAAGAATCCTTTTATAGTTTCAATTTAAAGAGAGTTGCTATTGAATATAATTTTAGTTTAAATTATTTTTATGGTATTTTGTAATACAATTAAATGAGTACCATTTATCAAAACATAAAATTATCTCTCAAATGAATATTTTATTTTTCATATTATTATTCTTTGCTTTCATTTATTTAGTTGTTTTTGCAGATGAGAAACCGAGGTTTAAGAAACAAATCTTTTTGTGGCTTTAATTTAAAGGGAGTTGCTATTAAATATAATTTTTGTTTAAATTATTTTTATGGTATTTTGTAATGCAATTAACTGAGTACCATTTATCAAAACATGAAATTATCTCTCAAAACTAAAAAAATAAAATTTTATAATTTATATTCTATGTTTGCTGCTATGAATATTTCATTTTGTTTATTTTTCTTTGTATGTTTAAACAATATATTTTTATATTTTAATATTAATATTTTATTTTTTATATTAAATAGTATTTGCATATTTTTAGCTTTCATCTATGCAATTGTCTTTGCAGATGAGAAACCGGTGTATCCGCTGCTTCCTATTGGCTACATTTCTTCATGCTTCAAGTTTAAAAATGGTATTCCGAGGCAGCCCACCCTCTGTCCTTCCGCCAGGGGAACACTCAAGATAGAAAAATCTGTATTTACAAATCCAGAACACTCATTAATTGGTTTAGAAGAATTCTCTCATGTTTGGTAACTAATATAATAATAAACTGTAAATAATATACTTTTCTTGAAAAGATAATTTTAAAAAAAAGGTCTGATTTAAAAATCCAGGGACTGAAGGCACATAGGTCAGGGTGCGTAGCATTTGTAAAAGGTACTTAAAGGTGCTTTTTTGGGGATTTCATTTTTAAAAGCTTTTAAATGTGCTTTTTTCAGCTGGTGTTTTTAAAAAGTGCTTTTTTTCCACAAATAATTTTTTTTTCTTCAGTGATATCTGGCAGATCCCCTGCATTTTACGAAAAATGGGGTGTTTGCTACGTAATCATTCAAGCGGACTTCATGTCGTACCCACGTTATGACTTGCGCATGCGCGCACACTCGAAACTGAAACCCGAGTGCTCTAATTCGGATAGAGTCAGATCCTTATTAAATGTTTTTCTTTTTAATTTATTTTAATTCTTGTTTATTTTATTTTACTTCTAACACTTTTTTGATGTAGGGGGTAAGGGTACTTTTGTTCTGAGTTCAGGGTCAAGTTGAATTCACTCGAAGATGTGGGAAAGTACTGATTGTTTTGATTTACGTCCGTTTCTTTTTGGGTTTTTTTAACGCTAAAACTCTAACTTTTTGTTTTTCAATAATATCATTGATTGAATATGAATTTTTTGAGTGCTTGAAAATTTTTGTAAAGTACTTGAAAAGTTTTTAAAAAGTGCTTATTTTTGATTCAAAGATTTGGCTACGCACCCTGTAGGTGTCACAGGGTTGTCACTTTATAGGGAGAACTGAGAAAATAAAGGAAATTTAAAAATCCCTTAAAATTACAGTGAATTTTGAGTTTTCCTTCCAAACTTTTTTGATATTTTTGAAAAAGAAATGCTTCAGCATTTGAAATTTCATTGTTTACGCTGGGTCGACCTGAATTCAATTTTTTCTAAACTTTGAACTACCAATAAAGGTGAGACAGAATTTTCCCTGAAAAGTTTCTTCTATGGTTTAGAGTCCACTTAACAGGTCACATATGTTAATTTGGATTATTTAAAAAATTTTTGCTTCATACTCAGAGTTGCCACTCTACGGGGAGAACATGGAAAATACGGGAAATTTTAAAAAAATCTTAAAATAACAGGGAAAATGTGTGGAATTTAGAGTTTTCCCTTACTAACTGGGAAAATACAAGGAATTCTATTTCGTCATTTTAAAAGTGGTGACCTCTCAAAGGGCATTTTATGAGATATTTAAGGATGATATTTCAACTATACTAAAGCATTATTTATTTTAAGTAGGTTAAGGTGTTCCTTATTCATGGTGCGTAGCATTTTTAAAAAATACTCAAAGGTGCTTTTTTTATTGGGTGTTTCTGAAAAGTGCTTTCATTTTCTCTTCTTTTTTTTTTATTGGGTGTTTTTGAAAAGTGCTTTAATTTTCTCTTTTCGAAAATTAAATTTGTAGTTCTTTACCATGTTGATTTTCGCCGCGTATTATACTAAAGCGTGGATTTCACATTGTACTATTCAAACCCAATGCATTTCGGCTTACTGTCGGTCTGCAGCATGTGAAAGTGCCTATCATTTTACATGTATGATGAAATACTTGCTGGGCTTGGCTAGATGCTTGCACTGTCATGTGCAACTCTGCTGCATTTTGCAAGATATTCAAAATTTCAGGCTTCATTTTCCACCCTCTGAAGTCAAACCGAAAAATCTCTCGATCTATTTATGGTGGCTAATGTAATCGAGACAAAGAATTCTTTGTCAGAAGCTAGTTATTTTATCAGGATCATGTAATGTCTTTGAAAATTATTTTGCATTTTTTCAATGTATACAGTGCTTAAAAATATTTTTTTAGTACTTAAAAAGTACTTACAAGGTGATTTTTTTTTTTTGTTAATATGTTTATTTATATAATGCTGTTAAATTACTTATACCTATAAGTAAATTATGATATTAGTAAATTTGAACTTATATTCATTTAAATTTTTCTTAATTTACAATTTTAATAGACAAGTAAAACACGATATTTATTATAATTTAGTTCCCAGAAATGTGGAAACTCTGACTCCAGGCCTCACAGGTGTTACGATAAATCAGGCATTGATACATTTAAACATTTTGTACAATCTAAAAAATCCTTTTATTCTGCAAATTTAGGATATACTTTTTAAAAGTATCTAGATAGACCTGGTAATAGATAAAATAACCCTTTTTGTAATACACTTGTTGATAATTTTTAAATATATATATGTAAATGCATACATACATATATATATATATATGACTGTAAGGGCGCTTTTTCATTACACGACACGATACCGACAAAATAGGACGACAAATGTGTGAACGACAATGTCGTTGCCGGATCATTTAAGCAATTGTTTTTTCACTTGTCCGATATCGTTAGTCCGAGAAGTAGAAATTCTTGTTCATTCTGTGTTTTGAGCTTGAGTGTGTAGAGACATAAAATTTAAATAATTTATTTGAACGTGTTTTGAAAAATTATAAGTTTTAGTTTTGAATTCGTTTTGGCAACGGAGTTAGATATATAATAAATGTTGTTGTGTTCTAAAATGTTTAAGAAATAAAATATGTTATTTTTTTGATAAAATTATTTGTAGTATCGTAAATTGGCATTCATTTAATTTAGTTGGCACAAAGACCCAACAAGTGAGCAGTTGCTTGTGTTCTGCTGTGATTTTTTTCTGCAAACTTTAAATATGCCGGATGATAATCGTCGTCTCAAACTTCTTACTTTATTTTAGAAGAAAAAAGCTAGCAGTGCAGAAACGTTTTTGGGTGCACGAAATGGTACTTACGTATTAACGCCACAGCAGCTACAGATTTGGCGGTTTTTAAGTGCCGCCAATCTACACTTAAAATTATGTCTGTAATCACTTAACATTACTTAAATTCTTTAAATGTTTTAAAGTATTAACGTTTTTTTCAAATCGAATTAAAATATTAGTTTCATTTAGAATAATCTTTTTAGATGATTTTTTAAATGAGTTTTATCAAATTTATCTTATGAAGCCGTTCTATCATGTTTCAAAAAAATGTTTCAGTTGAATCAGGGAACAGACTTTATATTATTCAATCAAGCAGAAACCAGTAGTTAGATCGAGTTCTGTTTGAAATACATAAGGGTCTTTATTTGCCTTTTTATCAAACCATTACTATTATAAAAAATACCATCCCTTCATTAAAGCATATAATGAATTTATAAAAATTTTCAATGAAACTTTTATGATTGTTTACGTCTTTCAACCTCATTATAATGTAAAAAATGCAACTTCATGAAATTAAAAATGTATAACCAGGCATGAGAATAAATTATATAAAACTTTTATTTTCGAATTTTACATTTGACATGATCTAATAAAATATTAAAATTTATTAAAAGAATAAAATAATGATATCAAAAGAGAGATGAAACAGGAAAGATACACAACAACTAATAAAATCGCCACGATTTGAGGAGAAATTTGCCTGCCTAACCAACGTTTGATTCCGACAAACGATATCATCTTGTCGGATACAACATAATGGTTATCGTATCGGTGAGTGAAAAAACGCTCCGTTGCTGACCGTGTATTTTACTTGACCCTATGTCGTTCGCCGACAATCGGATCCGTTTTGTCGTTATTCGTGTCGTGTAATGAAAAAGCGCCCTAAGAGCAAGATATCGCTGCTTAAAATAAAAAAATAATCTGCAAATATATTTGGACAACGTTGCTAATTAAACTATCTACGAGGGCTATCCTCAAAATATCCTATTATTTAGAAATTTAAAAAATCTGATTTTTTTAAGATTGAAGTTATATTAATTTTCTTGCTCAGTTTCCAAATTTAGAACATGCATGGGTGCCACTCTTCAGTCCTGGGGACTGAAATCAGTCTTGAGTGAAAATAAATTAATCTCCTTTCCATTAAGTTTCATAAATTAATCTCCTTTCCATTTGTTTTTAATAGCAAAATTTCTGTTTTTCCTTAAGAATATTTTTAAAAAATTTCGACTAAATAAAAAAAGAATACATTTTAATGTAAACATTGTTAATTTTCATAATTATTATGCAATTATCAAGTAATGATGTAGCTCATTAATGAGAAAATGAGATCGAACTTTAACGCCTGCTTGCTTAAGCAAAATTTGTACCATTGTTGTACCTACATTTTCTTGTTTTTATTTTTCCTCACCGTTTTGAAATGATAAATTGTTAAATTGGGTTAAATTGAGATTATTTATTTATTTATTTATTTTTTTTTTTAAATATTGAGGTAGGGCAAAAAATAAATGATCATGGAATGAAAAATAAGTAGAGATATGTATAGCGTTGTGAAAAAATTAGTTGTTTATTATTCAGTGGTTGATGTACAAGGTTAGATGTTATTTTAATCTTGTTTGCTGTAATAAAAAAAAATTATAAAATGAAGGGGAAAAAACTCTATAGTTGATTTAATATATGAGAAAGAAAGGTACGTTTTGGAGTCGAGCTATTAAATTCTGAAAATTCTAGTGAACAACTCTAGATTGTGTTAATTGATCAAAAAAATAAGTTCAGTTTTGAAATATTTTTAGAGTGGCACCCATGAGAACATGGCAGGGAGCTAGCGGAACATAGGCATACACAGATTTATTTGGCGATTATATAAAAACATTTAACATTTAAAATAATGTACAAATTATAGAAAATATATGGTATTTGTGTATACCAAGATTTATGTTTTTCTTTTGAGTTTTTTTTAAAATTATTTATATTTAAGTTTTTTAAAATTATTTATATTTAAGTCACAAATATTGTTAACATTTAGTTTTTATTTATTAAGAAGAAAATTTTTTCAATAACTAAGGAAATGAATTATTGTACAATATCAATATTGTTGTTTTTTCTGAAAATTTTTAACTCTTCATTGATTAACCTTATTATAATTTTCAGTTATTTCTCAGTACAAAGTACACCGAATTTTCAATAATGTTTGCTTAGTGATTTTCCATGTACTTTGTCATTTGTAATAAAATTAAATCCAACTGCTTTTGTTTCAAAGAATTTTTTTTTTAATAATTTCTTTATTAAAACATGTTTATAACAAAACTTTCTTTCTTTTCATTTGCCTCAAAATTTTCTTTGATTCTTTCCAAAGATTTAAATGTTATAACTTGGGGTGCTTTTTCAAAAATCTTTGAAATTAGTTTGAAAAAACATTGTTTTCAGCTGTAAGACTAAGGTTATCATGTAGTGTTTCCAATTTTACTTTTGAGTGAAAGTTGGACAGGGTAAAAACATGGACCATTTGTTGGCTATATTTTATACACCAGACCTCAGGTTGTACAGTGTGCACATTAAAGCATGGACCACCATGAATAATTTTTGGTTTAATAATCGGATCTTCACATTTTAAGAGTCAATCTTCATAGTTCGAGGGGATGACCACAAATATGCTAATTAATTAGTGCAGACGATGTTTTAAGTTACAAAAATATTATTTCTCTGAATAAACACACCTTTTTACTACCGATTCGATTTCTGACCCCTTGACCAGGAGAGAGATCCAAAGTTCTGTTCCCGTAATGTTACTTTTACTTTTTGCGTATTTCGTCATATCTCAAGAACTTTTAAAGCGAATTGAAAAAATTTTGCACACAATTATAAAATTTGCTTATCCAAAGATAATTCTATGCCGAAATTAGTTTTTATTGAATATTTATTTTCATTATTTTATTTTATAATTTTCGAAAACATTTTGAATTATAAGTTGTGCAATTTGTAACATCATTTTAAAGAATGCAATTTTGCATAGCAAAATACAAAATTTGAACGAAATTGGTCAAATAATTCCTGAGAAATTGAATTTTAAAAAAGTCATTTTTTAAAATTTGATTTTTCAGGAACTAATTAAATGATTTTGCTCAAATTTTGTCTTTTGCAATAAAAATTCCATTCTTGAAGATGATTAATGTATACCTTCTAGCTCTAAGTTTCTTTGACTGTCATTAAATAAAGTAATAGAAAAATAATAAGTACTTTACTAAAAGTTATTTTTTGCATGAATATATCTTTGAATAAATGAATTTCATAATTGTGTGCAAAAAAATTTCCATTTGACTAAAAAATTCTTGGGATTTAAAATAATATTAACATTAAAAAATGCTCTCCTGACAAAACTATTGGATCCCTATTTCCCAGATTGCAGCTATTTAGGGAGGTAAAAATTAGAATCCATCAACAAAAAAAAAAGATGTGTTTATTCTGGAAAAGTATGTTTTGGGGTCTGATTCCGTAACTTAAAATATTGTCTGCACTAAATAATTAGAATATTTGAAGTCTACCCAACAAAACATTAAGATTGAGTCCTAGAACATGAAGAACAGATCATTAGTCCAAAAGTCATTCAGGGTGGTCCATTTTTCATTTTGCTAACTGTACTTTAAACCTTAATTTATTAATATCCTGCTAAAAATAATAATAGTTAATATTTTTCCGAAGTCTAATGAATAAAATCAATTTCAGGATTTTGTTTATATTTCATGAAAATGAGAATGTTGGTGTGAAAGCTAAAGTTCATCCTCCCCGCCTTAATGGGACATCAGTAGGAGTTTTCAGCACTCGCTCACCCCACAGGCCTTCACCTGTTGGACTATCATTAACAAAATTAGACAAAATAGAAGGTAAGGGTTGATTCCTATTATTTTTTTACACTTTATTGTACATATCAAGAAATATCTAAGTTCAAAAATAATTAGATGAACTTACATTTATAGCCTTACCAGGTGATTAAGAATGAAAATAAATTTTTCCCATAATTATATAAAATTTATGTGTATATTTGTATCATTGTTGTAAAAATTTTTTTATTTTTTTCCCCTTTAAATGTATTGTAACAATTTGTTAAATAGATTTTTTTTATTCAAGGAATTTTTAAAATTATTAAATTTAAAGAAATACTGCTTAAATATGAGTATATGAAAGATTGAATTTAATTAAGATTGAATTCAGTTCTATGAATTTAATTAAATCCTCATTGTGATGCAACATGTTCGATGAGAGATACCATAGTTTACTACAAATGCATTTAAAAAGTTAGCCTTCAAACTTTGATCTGTCAGCCGCAGTTGAATATTGGCGGATCTGTACCATTTTATTACGAAAATATTTTAAATTCTTCTTGAAAGATTCCAGTACATGTAAGTTCATTTGAATTCGCTACTTGCTTTATAGATTAAGTTTTGTGTTTTGTTCTGTATTTTTCCTTTTTTTTTATTTTCTGTTTTTTTTCCTTGGTTTATTTTTTTACCTAATGTGTTCTATTTTCATTTTTTTTTTNTTCGTATAATTTTTACCTAATGTGTTCTATTTTTTTTTTTTTTTTTTTTTAGTACTCCTTACACTATTGTATTGATATATTTTGTGTTGGCTATATTAATACAATATTAAAAAGCACTCCTTTTTACAGACATAATCGTGTGAGCTGATCTCGAGATTATATCCTTTCATTATTTTATTTTCTGACTTTTTAACATTTTTTTATAATTAAATTTTTTTTCTTCTTTTTTTTTAATATTTTTAAAAATATTTTATTTTAATAATTTTTCTTTTTTTTTAATCTTTATTATTTTCAATTTTTTTTCTATATTTTAACTTTTATATATATACATATAAACATGGTGTGTATGCTTTGTCTGTCAACTATTTTCTGACCTTATCTGCAAATACTTCAATTGAAATTTCCTTTTTCTCTTTTCACAGGTGATACGCTTTATTTATCTGGCATAGATCTGCTTGATGGAACACCTGTCATTGATATTAAACCCTACATCCCTATGTATGACAATCCATTCCTCATCAACAAATCTACTTTTGAAGAGTGTGGAAGTGATGAAATTCAAGGTTGTTGATCTCATATTCCAGATTAAGAATTTTAGTTGTACAATATAATCTCTTTTTTCTATAACTCCATTCATTAACCCATGTAGAGTCTGAGGTGTTTTTATTTTACCTGAACATTTAGTTTTCTAAATTTAATAACAAGCTGCCATTGTATAGAGTTGTTCATGAGACTTTCCAATTAAAATTCATTTTATGTAAGTAGAGGAACAGCATACTCCCACTGGTTTTCAAACAAATCCCAATTTTTCATCAATTTTTAGCTGTTTCTTATTACATAGTGTGTAACATTTTTAAAAAGTACTTAGAGGTGCTTTTTTTAATTTTTGTCTTTTCATGGGGTGTTTTTAAAAAGTCTTTAATTTTCCTCCTCCGAAAATGAGATTTTTTTTTCTTCTACCATGTCGATTTTCGCAACTTTTTATGCAAAAGCAATGGTTTTCAAATTCATTCAACCACAATCCATTTCAGCTTACTGTTGGTCCATAGCGTATGAAAGCGCCAATCATTTTGCATGTTTGTTGTTAAACTTCTGAGTCCGCATGTGTGTCTACTGAGCTGGGTTTGGTGAGATTCTTGTGCTCACATGTGCAACTCTGCTGCATTTTGCATTCAGCCTTCATTTTCCACCCTCTGGAATTGAACCGAAAAATTTCTCTATATTTTTATGGTGACCATAATATAATCAAGAAAAGAGTTCATTGTCAGAAACTAGTTATTTTATCATGATCATGTAAAGTCTTGGAAAATCATTTTGCTTATGTATATAATGCTAAAAAAATATTTTTGAGTGCTTAAAATGTACTTAAAAGGTGCTTATTTTTGTTAAAAGATTTGGCTACATTGATGCAAACATGCTAATTGGAAGGTTTTAGGTTTGAGTCAGGTATTTGTGCCCAATCTTAGGACCTTAAGCAACAAAGTGTTCTTGGCAAGCTGTGCACAGTTTGCATACTACTCGCAAAACTTTCCTCCACGTCAGTTATTTTGTAGTTTAATTGTATTTAGTTTGTCACTTTAATTTCATTTCAAATGTTGTTTTTTTTAATATTTTGAAATGTTTGATAGACCAAAAAAAAAAAGTGTAGCAATGCTTATAACAAAGCACTACAAATATGATATCTTTGTCCACTCTAAAGTAACAAATTTGAGTAATATTTCAATTGTTTCTTATTTTGAGCACCAAGTCTTTTGTTGATAGATTTTCTGTGATTGTAAAAGTTTCAGAAATGATGACAAAGCTAGTTTCTTGATTTTTCAGAGAGTCAATTTTGAGCTTTACGTTGCAATGACATTTCAGAACAAAAGCTTTTCATTCCTTCACTGATATCGACACAAAATGGTGTAAAGTCAGTAGCGGAAAAAGTAATGCCTACAGTGTATTGGTGAAGTTAAAGCTGGCAATTTTAACTATTTTTCTCAGAGATACAACCTCTGAGATAATATTTAGTCACATAACAAAAATACTGACTTAATTCTGACTTAAAACATTGGTGAATTCGCTAACTGAGGTGGCAAACCAGAAATTGTTTCAGAATATTTTTTACTTAACATTTTTAAACAATGCCAAATCTGTCCCTCAATCTGTTTTACGAAAATAAATTTATTTAATATTTTCATTGGTAAAAAAGTTACTTATATAAATTTAAAGAATGAGTGAATTCAGTTTTTATTCTTGTTTTCTTTATTACGCAATACTGTGGCCACAAAAAGTCTCATATTTTCTAAATTTCCAAGATTAACAGTTTTGCTAGTAAAAAAAAAAAAAAAATTATTTTTAAATTAGTTTATTCCAGCATTTTCTTTATTCACTACAAAAAATTTTTGTTCATTTAAAGTTAGAAAAGTGCCCCGGATCCCAATTAGGCTAAGTCGAGCCCTGGATATGTGAGAGGCAGAAATTAAATTACTTGACTAGATTATTACTTTATTACTTGATGATTACTTGACTAGATATTACTTGACTTGATAGGTTATTAACTAGACATTAGATTGCTTGACTAGATTACTAAGCATGTGATAAACTAACAGAGATAGTCAACTTAAGAGACCACTATACCACGGAAAAAATTCTTCAAGACACCTACGAAAGCAATTTAAAATATAAAGTTTAGAAAAAGTGAGAGTACAGGTAAACCTAGAGCAAACTTTGGTGTTTCAAATTCTGAATTTTTTTTAATTCAAAATATAAACAAATTATGGCACGATTACGCTGCGAGGATTTAATCCTTCCATAATTTGTTTGCATTTTGATATTTTCGAAATATTGATATACTCTGCAGGGAGAACATGGAAAACCTGGAAAATGCAGAGAATTTCGAATTTTTCCTTACAAACTAGGAAAATACAGGGAATTTTATTTCTTATTTTCAACTTCTAAAAATGATGACCAATCAAAGCACAATCTATGGCAGGGGTTTCCAACTTACATGAGGCCGGGGGCCGCAACTTAATAAAAAATTTACATAGGACTCTTTTATGTTTGAAGGAACATTAAATATTACTGTCAGATTTTTATCAAGTTGTGCAAAACGAAAGTATTGAATTGCAAATTAAAATAAGAAGTAGATTTTTTCCTGAGAAAATTTTTTTTTTTGCACCATTGGTTTTTTACATTTCACAGAAACGAAGAAGTTAGGGGTTTTTTAACGAAAAAAGTATTTTAAACCCAAATAGATTTTTTACGAAAATTGTCAGTAAAAAAATGACATCTAATATATTTTAGTTCGCGGGCCGGGTGTTGCCAGCGGGCCGCCAATTGGTAACCGCTGATCTATGGGATATTTAAGGATGATATTTCAGCTATGCTCAAGTATTTCATTTACTACAGCATTATTTCTTTTAAGTATGGTAATCAGTTCCTTATTTCTTTAAGTTTTTTTAGCATTTGATTGTAGTATAGTTAGCTTAATTTAGCTCACTCAAGAGCACAGTGTGTGTGTGTTTTCTTTTAATATATTGTGTATAATATGTACAGGGATTTTTTTTTCCACATTAGAAAGGCAACCCTGCTAATAAAATAGTTGATGTATCCTAAATGCCTATGGTTGATAAATTACTTGTAGGAATTTATTTGAATTTTTTTAGGAATTTATTATTATTTATTTCTTGTAGGAATTTATTTGAATTTTTTATTTGATTCTGTTGTATCAAATTCAGTTTAAATTTAAACAACGTAAAATTTTTATGAAGTGTTTTTAACAATCTTTCATTTGTTTGCAAATTTAAGCATATGTGTATTTGATTAAGCTGAATTTTTACTATTATAGTCTTTAAATAAATAATCCCAAGAAGCTGAACTGGTTCAGATATTACCTGAATAAAAACATTTGAAGTGTTTCAAGCGCTTCCAAAATAGGTGCCCATTTTCAAAACTTGCCAGACATGAAGGAAAAGAAACAAAATTGGTTTGAAATTTTAAAAGAAAACGTTAAGTTGCCGGCTGTAAATGGAAAAATAAAGGTGAGAGACAAAACTAAAAAATCCAAAATAGCAGAGAGAGAGAAAGAAGATTGAAAACAGAACCAAAACAAATCGGGGTATGCTCAGCTGTTCCTCATTTCTTTAAGTTTTTCTAGCAATTAAAAGTAGTATAGTTAGCCTAATATATAGCTCACTGAAGAGCGCAGTGATTGTGTGTTGTCTCTTAATATGTATTGTGTATAATACATACAGGGAAAACATAGGGAATTGTTTTTCCAGATTTGAGGGGCAACTCTGATACTGCATTCTTTAATTTTTACCATCAACTTTTATATTTTATTTCTACTTGTCTTTTTTGTAGTTAAAACTAATATTCTAATATTTTTACATACAGATATAGACCTTCTCAACCAAGATACTGATGAAACTGACTTGAAACTTGACCAATTGAAAATAACTTCAGAAGAAGGTGCAAAAAATAGCCAAGGATGTAAAATTCCAGAATTCCTTCGTGAACCTCCTAAAAAACTTGAAGTTGTATTTACAAACAGAGCTCTGATCGATTTGGAGAACCTTAAAATGAGCAACAAAGAAGAAACTAGTTGTGGTGAGTGTTCGAACCATGCCGAAATCAAGAAATCTATCGTAGAGGTGTTGCAGAATGATCCGAGATCTATCTATCGAAAGGAAAAATGTTCTGACAAACTATACTATTTTTACATTAACCATATCCATGTTACAAGTTGGTTTGATGACCAAACAGCTGAAGTTTTAAGAATTAAGTTATCTAGTTCAACACCAGAATGAATTTTGCATAAATTGAAATGTGTAACGTGTATCTAGTGATCGGAATAACCTGATTTTTTAGAACATAAAAAAGTTGGGGGGAATTTCTGAAAGGGGCCTCTCTCTCTATAGAAGCAGGGAAATTCAGTCGACTTAGGAAGTTCTTGGAAAAATAGCAATTGATTACAATTGCAACTGAATGTGTTTTCATTTATTGTTCTTGTCATCAGTGCTATTTTTAACAACATACCAGCAGTTTACAATACAGTACAACATACAATTACCGTTCTCTTTGGCAGGTTATCGTATATTTAATGTTAATAAATAATTCAAAATAATAATTTTGTTATTTCCATTTTCTAAATTAATGCCGACCGGACTGAATAGGGGTCGGGGAACTGGCTTTGCATCAGATAATATCATGAAATTTTCTAATATCATGAAATTTTAATGTGCAAAAACATTGAAGAAATGAGCAATTTTCTGTATATATTGTAAATTCTTAAAGATTAGTGTTTTTAAATTATTTAAAATCGCAGTAATTTATCTTACAAAATTCTGTTAAATGTTCAGAATTTCTAGAAATCTCAGAGATTTTATCTGGAGACTGGCCAACCTAAATTTTTACATTTAAAATGTTAAATTCCTGAGAAAAAGAACATTAAAAATATAATATATTTAGAGTGTCTTGCAATTTAGATAATCTTGGATAGTTTAGAAATTTTTTTTAGACATTAAAGAGCTTCTTAGTTGAGAAAAAAGCTAGGAAAATGCTTAATGATAACTTAATTTTGATTCTTAAATTTTTTAATTCTTAATTTTTTTTAATATTGTTATATATTGTCTGTTACTTTCTTGTGTATTTATTTTTTCCGACTCTAACCTTCATATGATTTGTTCATATTTAATAAAAAAACAGTATTTCTGTATTATACATTAATAACTGTTATGAGAGAAATAGGAAAATTCATTTTAAGTAAAATTGTCTACAGCTTCACTTTAATCTATCATATACATATATATGTAATTTTTAATTTTTCTTTTTAGTGAAAATGTAAGAGAATGTCTAATAAATATTATTTAGGTGTTAAATTGGTGTGGATGATTTTATTATTAATTCTATAATATTTCACTAATTAAGGAATTTAGGATAATATTGTAATAAAAAAGTGGTTCTAGCAATTTTAGCATAATAGTCTGGAAATTTCAAGCCAAAACTTTACCAGGCTTACCAGTATTTATTTTTAATATTAATTACAGTGTTGGTTTTATCCAGTGAAATAATAAGATAATGTGTATAAATTATTATTTACTGTTTAAAATAAACTTTAAAAAAATGAAGTCTAAATGTGGATTAATATGAAATGGAACTTCTGAATTTAAATTTAATTATCATATTTGAATGAATGATACCACTTTAGTTTGATTTTTATTTAAGCGTAAATACTTTTAAAATTTATTTAACTTGTAGTTTGTTTATGTAAATACTGAAGAAAGACTTGTTCTGAGAAGAGTAATTTTGAATAATTGATTTTGTTTCCTAATTTAAATTAATTTATTCATCATTTGATATCTGACAAATTGGGTCTTTGTCCTTGCAAATTCACGTAAACTTTGAGCTTGAATTTAAAAAATATATATATATTTAAATTTTTCTGCAATTAGTTTGCAATATTTATAGTTTTATTTAAATTATTTTAGCTAGAAATAAACTACTTTTGTTACAATGTTATTTTTAAATACTATTGAGCATTATTAATATTTTTTTATCAGAGCTTTTATTGGTTTATGTCAAAATAAAATTTTATTGAAAAGAAGAAAAAGAATCTAATTTTATTATTTTTTTAATCATGATTTTTGCCAAACCTAGAATTAGAGCTGTGATGGCTCAGGGGATAGAGCGTTCACCTTCCAATGAGGTTAACCGGTTTTAAATCCCAGCAATAGCTAGTCGATACATATTCCGCATCCGGCTTGCACTGACCACAGTGTAAAATATGCTCAATGGTAGACGAATCATAGGTTAGTCCCCTTGCCGTCCGGCTAAGTATGGGAGGTTTTCCTCTCCATGTAGCACAAATGCCGGTTGGTTCCACTAAAAAATCCTCCATGAAGGCAAATTTTTCACAATATTTGATCTAGGAGTTCTTGTGTCTTCTGGATTGGGTTCAAAATTATAAGGCCGAGAGGTTTAGTAGTCGTAAACCCAATAATTGGTTTTTGACTACTAATGTTCAGCTCCACAGCCTTGTAATGCGGTGAACTGGGTTCAAATTCTGCATCCGGCCACAATGTTTACATAAAATGTCCGCAGTGGTAGACGGATCATGGAGCGTCCAGCTAACCATGGGAGGTTTTCCTCTCCATGTAACACAAATGCAGGTTAGTTCCATCAAAAAGTCCTCCATGAAGGCAAATTTCTCCCAATACTTGATCCAAGAGTTCCTGTGTCTTCTGGATAGGGCTCAGAATTACAAGGCTATGGAGTTGCACATTAGTAGTCAAATACCCAAAAATTGGGTTGGTGGTTATATATATATATAAAATTTAATTCATAACCAACACTTTTGGCAAAAGGGTGAAGAAGGTGACAAACTTATTTAGCAAAAAACTTTATTTTTAAAAACTTCATTTACAGAACACAAAAGCATCCAAGAAAGACATTTATACATTAGAAACAGAAAATATCTGAAAAATGGATATTAATAATCACACAGCATTTCTGAAATGACTCCAGACATAGAATAATATTTATATGTGCAAGTGTGTTCAAATTTTTAAAACTTTTTTTTTTTTTAGAAAAAAACAAAGTTTTTAATAGAAATCTCAACTACAACATTTTTCCACTGAGTTAGTCCTGGGAGGAAATTAAGATGGATGTGGTGTGCCAGGCTTCATATTAGAAAAAAAAAACAAGCAGCTTTAACAAGGTGATTGTAGAGAAACACATCTATTTCTTTATAAAATGAATGTGAAACATCATGATACAGACAAACACATAAAAGGAACTTCCATGTTTCTCATTAGGAAAATCCTTTCTGTTTTTCACCTTTATAAATTCCATCTGAATATGAATTAAGGCCAATTAACTCAGCCGTTGGATGAAGAAAATCTAATATCAGCAAAAAAGAACTTTTTACAATTTCACCACTCTTTTATTTTCTTGAGTAGTGCTCCCATACTGCACTTATCTTTCTGCACTTAACATTTAGATTTAATGTAATTTACGAGAAATATATAATATATCCAAATATATTTTCCCCTTTATGCTATTTTAATTCTTAGTTTTTTAAGAAATTCTTTTTTTTTTAATTCCTTAGTTTCTAAATGATTTTATCTTTTTTTTAAAAAAAAGAAAAGTTTTCTTTAGCTGTTAAAAATGGCTTAAAATCCCTTTCATTTCTTTAGGCTTTTTTACGATTTTCTCCCTTAGTTTCTTTGACTATTTTACATTTTTTAAACTTATTTTCAAGCTATTTCAGTTGATGTTCTCTAGTAACTTAATTTAAATTAAAAAATAGAAACGGGTCTAGTTTTTTTTTCCTTGAATGTAATTTTAAATGAAAACTTATATTTAGATGAAAGTGTTAGTTTACAACTATAATCCCCCCCCCCAAAAAAAAANTTTGCCCCCCCCCAAAAAAAAAAAAAATTTAAATATGTAATTAATTTTCTAGGAAACATTTTTGATTTATTATAGAAAAATATTTCACTTAAACAAATTCAATGTGAATGTCCCATGTTTCTTTACTCGGCTGTTATTAACTAATTAAAGCATGCTATTAACTTTGAGACACCAATTATTGCCAAAAAATGTGTTGCCCAATGTTAAAATTAATAAATTTTCTTTTATCAGAGCCATAGTAAGAATTTTTTTATTGTATTTTTGTTTATATATAATTTCAAAATTCTCCAAACAAATGCAAATTTATCTATTTCTCAGTTTGTTTTTTCATGTTTAAAGATTATTGATATATACATTATCCACAGCTTAATGTGTTTACCTACACACATGCTTGTAGCTCACACTGAGAAAGATCTGTGCAGAATGAGAGTGTGTTAAATACCCGAATTGGAAGCCATTCACCTGAGCACTTGATACGTTTTTCCAACCTTTCACACACACACATACATACAGACACATTTGTGCATCAACACCATTAAATAATCTTTCACTAAATGATCAATCATTTAGCACTGTTTCCTTTTTAATGATCATTAATCATTTAGCAGTTTGTTCTACGATAGCTGTACATACATACAATGCAAAGCTATCAGATGTAAACTTACTGAATGAAAATTCAAATACTTGTTTTATTAAATAAAATTTAAACAAAAATATTGCACACAATCAAAATTTCAATTGCTGACTCGATTCTAAATAGTACATATATTTCCAAATAATAGAAGAAAAAAAATTCCTATTACAGTAGAACTCCATTTATCCAAGTTAAATCAAATGTTCAGATAATTGACAAAAATGATGAAAGAAATGAAACAAATAATTTTTAAAATACAACATATTAATTTAATGACTACAAAAATAATTTGTTTGCTTTTTAACACTATTTTCAACTAGTAATAACTTTGCTAAAATAAAATAAAATTTTTGTCTTAGATAACAATTACTACTCACTTTTTTTTTTCTTTCTGAAGTAATTAGAATAACTGGAATTCTACAGTATTTTCAACTAGCGTAGATAATTTCTTATAAAAGTTTTTAAAAAATATGTATAACCAATTCTAGATACTAGATTTATAAAATTAAGCTGAGAGTAAATGGTTAGAATTCTCAAATTCTAAGCATTTGCAAGATTTTTTTTTTTAAACAATAATAATATAACCGCACTGAAGTACTGAATGCCAAATAGTTTAAAGTATTCAAAAAAAAATTTCAAATCTAATAAGTAATCATTTTTTAGAAATAAAATTTTATTTTTTTTTAAAACTCAAATATAAAAATGAAAACCTTAATTCAACTTATAACAAAAGATAGCATCAACTTAAAAAAAAAAAAAACCGAGGAAGAGAAATAATATTAAGCATAAAACTTTTTATATAACTTCCATTAAATACTCAACTTATAATAGAAAACATCAACTAATATAAACAGTTTCAATGGGGTTGTCATATGAAGTGCAAGACATTTCAGAACTATTGAAGGATGCAAATACCATGCTTTCTTAATCCTTTATTTCCTTTCCTATTCACAACCAGAATATGTGCAAAACGCATACTGTAGTTTAAATATTAGAAAACACACACAATGAGCATATTCACAACAATTTAAAAATATAAACTATGTACTAATTTGATTTCTATAATCGTAGAAGCCTGTGTGTTTTTTTTTTTAAAGAGTAACAATACAAATTGTGGAGGTAGATATATCAGTAGTGTGCAGCGTACCACTAAATAGCTATATATGACAATTTAATGCTTTTATCCATTATGAGAATCTCAGTTAACAACAATTTCACAATGCTTGAGCATAGTTAAACATTTTTCAATTAAAAAAAATTCAATTTCAAACTTAAATAATATATATATATTTTACAATCAATAGTTCCCTTGAGATGTATTTCTTTTTAGTGACAAAGAATAAGAAATGTTACCTTGAGATTGTTTTGAGTGTTCAAGAAAAAGAAATTTGATTCAATTAGATAAGTTTCCTTAAGATGCATACCTTTTAACAACCCTAGCAGCAAAATACCTTGGGCCCTTATAGGGCCAATATTCATGAATTTTGCCTCCTCGATAATTGTCCAAAGGGCTGTTTTTTTTCCCGATATTGGCGCTATATAGAGTTTTCCGATTCACCCGATATTTTATATAAATTATTTAGCCAATGTAGGTTTTATATTGGCCAATGTAGGCCATTCTAGGACCACTATTAAAAAATCTAGACATCCCAATATTGGTCTCTCGGTGCATGTTCTTACAGGACCTATATCAATCCCGACTGAATCCAAGGTAAAGTTGTTGCTAGGGAATTAATGAGGTTTGATTAAATGAATTTCATTGGTATATTTATATTGTGCCTGTCAACTAAATAACAATGTTTTTTTTTTAAAAGTTATAGACAGTTTTTATAATTAGGTTATAGCTTTGAGAAGCTAAACCATATGTGTAACCTAGTGGTAGGGTTTAGAGCTAGACAACACTCTTAAAATAAGGCAAAATATTAAAAAAGGCTTCAGAGTTATTCAGTTATAGATGATGCTCACAAAATATATTTTAGTGACAAATGATGTCTTGTTTTTTAAGAGACAACTAATAAGAGATCTGATTAATAAATAAGAAAATTCCCTGGTTAGTATTCCGCTTTAGTGACAATTTAATAAAAATCATTTTTAAAAAAAACTTACCACTAATTATTTGAAATTAATAATATTTCATTTTTATTAAATTTAGGGTTAAACTATCTTCAGAAAATACTTATTATGCAGCTAGTCCATTAGCTAGAGATGAAGTTGTTTTTGTTTTTTAAAAAACTGATTGAACATGGAAAAAAATTAAATTTGAAGACTGATATTATGAATTATATGTGTTTTACAGTAAACATTATTTATCTTAAGAATAGTTAACATCGGAATAAGCAACTTTTCGTAAAAATTGAAAAGGTTTCATAGCAATTAAAGAAAAAAAAAATTCTTAGAAGAATTTGAGCTACAAAAATGCTAGTATCAATTAAATAATGCAGCGTTGAAATAATCAAAATTTCCCACTAAATCTTGTGAAAAATCACACACAACATAAACTGATGACTAGCCTTTCATAAAAATTTTAACAAAATGTTTATAACCACAATGGAAGCAAGATATTTAATAATTTGTTTAACACTAACGTCTTTAAGGCCAATAATGAGGTAAAGTTTTTTTTTTCCTTCTAATTACTAAACATAACAGTGGTCAGTACACTTAAAGGTATAGGTCTTTTCATGGACCTCCACAGTTACCGACCTCTGCTATAAAATCCTCCAAAATATTTCTACCGAAGAAAAAATTTCACGATGGTGTAGGGAAAAAATTAAATCACATCAAAGAAATCGAAGTGCATATTCATAGATAGATCTGAAATTATGCATTTAAAAAATATTTGTTAACCCAATAACGTTCAACAATTTTTTAAGTTTTGCCAAAATCTATTAGAATTATGAAGGAAATAAAAAAAAAATTCACTGTTAATTTTTAATACTTTAAATTGGGGAGTAAAGAGACTAACACTATTTCAAAAATAAGACATTTTGCAGTTATGAACACTTAAATTTTTTTCTTTAAATATATAATTAAATTTATTTTAATTTTAAATTCTTTTCATAACACTGCAGGAAAAAGAGCAAAAACAGGGGTCCCACTAAATTTCGAGAAGAAAAAATTCCCCCGACTTTTCCAGGTATTTCATGAAATTTCAAATGTTTAAATCTAATCCATATTTTATTTATAACAAGCAATTTTTCCCCAGAAAACTTTCATCAATTTTTATTTGTTATGTCAAGTATTAGATTTCATAAGCAAAGAAAATGTGGAATGAGGATGGATACATTAAAATATTTTACTGAAGTGTGGAATTTCTACAACAAATAATTAGAATAGATATTAAAAACCTATGACTATTACTGACTTATTAATAACCTATGACTATTACTGACAATTCTATTTCTTGGTTTTTTTTTCAGGTATGATGTAGGAATTTAATAGGTTTTCCCCGAACTGTAAGAGCCCTGAACATAACATGAAATCATACCTGAGGATAACTGAAATAGTTTATAACATAGCTGCCAACAAAAAGTTTTTTTAAAAAAAATCTAGATTTTTAAATACAAAAACTTCATGTTAACTAGAGAGAGATACATGAAATATTTGCCACAGGAGGCGATTTTTAAAATAAATTTAGGGAAAACTATAAATAGGCCACAATATTTTATAGTAATATTACATTTTAAAATTTGTAATTTTGAATAGAAAATTTTAGATAGTTGTAATATGTTCTAGATAGGTTTAAAACTAAAATATCAGAGGATAACTTAGGTCTACGCAAAGGAAAAGTTCTCTTCCAATAACTTGCTTGCATTTTGAAATTATTTTTTCAGCAATCAAAAATTCATGGCTTGCTCTAAGATTGCCTGAACTCACTTTCTCTTTCTTTTAAATTAGTAATGGAAGTGAAAGAGAATTTGCAACGTAAAGTTTCTCTCATAGTATGACGTCCTCTGAAAAGCTTACTTGTAACCCAGTCATTTAAAATGTCCAAAAGAAAAGTTTTATCCATAAAATTATAAAAATATGTCAGATAAAAGGGGAGAGGGATTTTGAAATATATATAATTAAAATATGTAAAATGAAACAATTGTCATAGATTGTTTACTATTATTTTTCTAAACTAACCATGAATTCAGATTTAGTGAGCAGCCAGAATTAATAAACATTTCCTTGCTTTTCTCAAAGGGTTTTTCATGGAGAAATGTACTAGCTGTCATGCCAGCATAGCTGCCAACAGGGATAGAGAAAAATCCTGTAAATTCTTGAAATATGAATTTTATGACAATTGTTGCAAAATGCACTAAATATTTTACACAAAGAGAGTTTTCAGGATTTTTATAGTCATCAAAATAGAGAAACTGCAATATTTTCCAGTTACGATTGACATAAAATATACTCGAAATGTTATGTATTATGTTTACTCATAATTTTGAATAGTACTAAACATTTAATTAATCAACAATAGTTAAAACATTTTTTTAACTTATTTAATTTTAGGGAATTTTCATAAATGTACAAAAACCAGGAGAATTTTTATCAAACCAGTAGAAACAGGCAAAATCCAGTAGAGTTGGCAGCTATGTGCCGGCGATGACGATTTTCTGTTTTTCATCACTCTCGCTATAAACGAGTTCTATTGTATTTACTTCTTATTAGAGTATTATTTAGTAGTATTAGTTGCATTAATTCTTAAACTAAGCTGAATAAAAAATATAATTTTAAAGAGATTTTTCGGGAATTTGGCAAGCATGTCATAATGATGAAAGTCTGTTTTATAAATTAGGATGCTGAACGCTAATGGGCTAAAGTAAACTTATATCAAGAATAAATTATCCTTATCAAGGTGGAACTTTGAAGAAAAAAAAACAAATTTAAATACCTTAATAGTATACATAAAAGCTCAGAACCTTTAGAACTACTTATAACATTCGATGTTGTAAAATCCTGTAGTAAGTTAACACCCTGAGCTTGATAGGTAACAAAGTATGTTCAAATAACAATAGTTGTCCCAACACGCCTTATGAGACAAGGAACAAATTCTTATCTAAAAAGCTCAAAGAACACCATTATACGAGTGGCTCAATCACAGTTGTGAATCAAATCTCTTTTGTAAACTAAATGTACAAAAGACTGTCAATGGATATAATCTATAATTATTAACACAAATCTTAAAGTACATAGATGGCAGTATTACACATAGAACAATAGAATATTTTTTTAACAATTGTAATCCGCATAGATAACAAAACAATTACATGATGTCGGAGAAGCGAGAGCTTTTCCATAGTAAAGTAACAAAAAGAGAGAATAAATAACGTAAAAATGATATACAACATTATGTCCTTAGCATATTTTTTATATTACTTGAAGATAACTAAATTAAGAAATGTCACAAAACAGCTTGAATAAATTAAATAGAAACTTATTTAAACTAAAAATACTGTTTATTTATTACAAACAAGATTTCAAATAAAAGCTGCATGATTAGCTATTTAAAAAGTCCAGAATTTAAATCCTGAAAACAATACTGAAGAGAAACTTTTTTTTTTTTTTTACATTAATGACCTTCAAAGGGTGTTCACTTCTGACAAGAGGAAAGTCACCGGAGATTCTTCAAAATATTCACGACATTCACGTGAATATATAAAAGCCATGCAAAACAATGTACTCACTGCTCTACATGAACACAAAAAAAAATAATAATCACTATTTACAATAAGATCACGTCTTCCAATTCATAGACCCTTGAGGGAGTGACCTCGGTGGGATCATGTCCAGTAAATATTGGCGTTGCAATTCTGCAGAACTCATGGGATTCTTCCCAAGCAATTGATATGAATATGCCTGAGCAGCTAAGAGAGGTCCAAATGGATACATATGTGCTGGCTGTGGTTGAGGCATTGTCTGTGCAAAATGTTGCAGCTGCTGCGCCTGAGCGTGCAACAATGACTGATGAGCAGCACTCAGTTTTGGCAAGTGCTGTAACAATGAGGCAGAGTTCACTAGCGAAGATTGGGAGCTACTACTGCCACTAACCCCTCCATTATTGCTCATCTTAGACATTAGTCCGTGCACAGGGCTATGAGGGGCAGGCGGAGTCGGTATAGACGGGCCACTCGACGTAACGATAGCGGGTGTTGGAGTAGAACAAGGAGTGTGGGTGGGGGATATGCCGATTGGAGGAGGAGGGCTCGACATCGCCTGTGACATTCTCTGCTCGATTTCTTGCTCCTGTTGAAGCGCTTTCACAAAGGCTGTCTTTAACCGATTGGTATGCTCTGCTTTGAGCGCTTTTTTTATGTTGGATGTGACACAAGTCTCACAGATAACCGAAGGTTTAAGCATGCGAGAGCGACCCGCATCCTGCCACTTCCACACGGGGCTAAAGTCCGTTCCACACTGAACACATTCAAACGGTTCAGGGGGTGGTCGGTTTATGTTCGGATCTTCGGTGATTAGGTCGACAACTTTTTCGAGTCCTAATAAGCATATGAATTCTTGATTGTTGGCATTCGGTACAAAGTGCATCTCTGGAGGTGGAGGTTTTGGGGGTGGAATTTGGAGGAGTGTCTTTTCTAACTGCTTTCTCAATGCTAGTTTTGCAGCTGCCTGTCTTTGAGCCGGTGTTTGGTTGTCTATTCTTTCCATTTGGGATGACTGAATAGAGGATGAGGGGGAAGGACAAGCTTGAGGAGCAGAAGCCTAATTGAAGAGAAAAACGTTATCACTTAAATATACTGAATTACATTTGATTGTATATTAGGGTATTATACAGCATTTGTATACTATTATAGTACAACAGTATCTCACTAATGACTCCAATTATGGTTCATTTCAAGAATTTTTACTATTTGAGTTAAAATTTTAAAAAAATAATAACTATTCAAGGGATAGAAATCTGAAGAAGATAAATATTGAAGATAAATCAGATAAATATTGAAATTAAATATTGCTTATTTTTTTATGCTGCTTTAATATTAATTTCTTCCCTACATCTATTTTAAAGGTATTATAAAAATAAAATATTTTTTCGTTGAGACAAATATTATTTTAAAGCGTAGCTCGCTTTTATAGAGCAAATCCCAGTTTTAGCAAGCAATATTTTTGCGATTTATAAAATTTCTACATACGCCACCTCTTTAGCTCAGCTAATTTTTGGATAAATTTGTATAACATTCAAAAGACAACTAAAATCCAGTGATGAGTCATAAATCCAGTGAGTACTTGAATTTTTTTCAAAAGCGGCAGCGAAAATGGCTATGTCTTTTTAGGCACGAGTCTTAGTTAAAGAAAAATAACACTAAATTAACTAAATTCTTTTGTACTGTACAAAAAGAAATAAATAGATACATAATTTACTAAGAATTTTTATGATTTCTTCACGACCCTACTTTTTACGAGCATTCTGATATAATCAGCAAATATTGCAGTCCTTTCGCACTATTTATAAGCCAAGCTATTTCATTTGTATATTACAAAACACTTTGCTTATATAAGAGTTGAAAATAAGCAATTTTTTTCAAGTTCTTTAGAAAAATTTATCACTTTTAAATTTTTTAAACTAAGTTATTTTCCTCACCTTTTTAGGTATTACATCTGATATTTCCAGATTGATAAAATTCGCTTACAGTTTGTTCTCCCTGATTTCATTGCTGAGTGGTCACACAAAACTATATTTTCTTTTCCAAAAATTTTATTATTTGTTTAATGAGGCAATTCTTTGACAATGTTTGTACTCATTTTGTGATTTAAAAACTGAGCAATTTTAATCACTCTACCTAAATCAGCAAAAAAAGGTGTTATGTTTCACAAAAAGTGGCATGACCATTTTTTCCAATAATAATCAAAGTTCTTCTATTTTTCATTCAAAAAATCTTATTTTCAAAGAGAAATAATTTAAATTTAAAAAAACTAAGTCCTCATAAGCTATTATTCTATTTTAAGACAAGGGTAATTTTCAAATTGTGAAAATGTTGCACGTCGTAATAATATATTAATCGATTTTTTAAAAAGGATGAGGAAATAATCGAAAAACGATAAATAATTACCAAAAAAAAAAAAAAAAAAAATCAGGTACTGCCAANTTACAAAAAAAAAAAAAAAAATAGGACAACAAAGTGGTTTAACCATTAAATAATTGTGAAGCAATTACATCAAAAAGTGATTACATAGTAAAATACAAATTTTGCAAGCAATAACATATCATATTTAAAATATCAGAATTTAAACAAAACTTCACATAAAAATTGCTGGGAAATGATAAAAAACTATCAGAAAATCATCAAAAAGCTATGTGGTACTCTGATAGAATCATGGTGAATAGAGTATGTGAAAAACTGGTGGCTCAAATACGAAATTTTTAAAAAAGCGTGAAAATTGCTGAAAAATTTTGTGGATTTACAAAGGCCTTATTGCAAAGTNTTCTCTTTGTTAGAGGAGGGCTCACAGCAAAAATTTTCACCAAAAAAATAAAACCCTAAGACTTTTTAAACAGAAAAAGATTATTTTGAAGTACTTTTTAAAACTCAAATTTTAAATTCACACGTTTTAACAACAAAGCACTAGAAAAATTAAAAAAACGGCATTTTTATTTTTAAAGTTAAAAAAATATATCGAAGTAAAATTTCTTTCACACTTTTTCTTTGGAAAAAAAAATATGAACATAAGCACCTTAAACCTAAAATAATGATATTTAATTTTTATGCTGAAAAATTAAGTACTGTTAGCACTTATAAGCCACATACAAACTCTTTTTGGACAACAACTACTCTTAGCGACTGATTTTTTGCGGAATCAAAGTGGGGACAGGAATTTTCACTATAAAAAAATAAAAAAAACTAGGTGAAAAAATTTGACTAACCTGATTAATAGGTAGCTGGTGCTGATTACTTTGAGCTGACTGAGACAAATTATGCATATTATATCCCATCACAATATTAGGTGGTGTGGTAACTGGTGTTCTTGAAATAGAATTATGACTGTTTCTCATCATGTTACCCATGATGTTAGAAGATACTGTAGAACCACTTGTAGAATTATTACCTCGTTGTCCAATCAGAGGAGGTGGAGCTCCATGAGCATTTTGATTGCATATCTATAAATAATAAAATATTATATGTTATTAGATTGTATTAAATTGACATCTGATTATATATAAATACTTGAAAAAAGAAACAACACAGTAAGAAGGATGCACAACCTATAGCACAAAAGCCAAAAACCACCCAGTGGCTAAAACATGAAGAAAGAAAAAAAATTAAATCACTCAAAATATATTGGTAAGATGCACAAGCACATTGCTCCTTATGCATAAATTAGGAATAATAACTGACAAAAAGCAATTGAAACACCACATAGACTTACGATAGTATAGGCATTCAATGAGCATGTCGAAAAGTGATTAGGTATTTAAGTGAGCAATTTGAATGTCAAAATATCATATGAGAAATATTTGAATTAAAATTATGTGGAAATCGGTAAAAATAACTGCCGAAAAGCTGAAATACAGTGGAAGAAAAGCTGAAAAACAACTAAAACATCACCACATTTGAAGTAAATTAATCAAATGCACAATTCGAACTTCAGATATTGTAATAATATTGGTATTTTAAAAAAAATAAGAATATCAATACAAACTAAGGTAAACAACGTTAAAGAGCACAAGAATATATTCTTGTGCTCTTTAACGTTGTTTACCTTAGTTTGTATTTTTGCACAAAGGTTGCCCACTTGTGTATTTAAGAATATCAATAGTAATAACTGTGGAATGAAAGACATAAGGACCTTTAAAAACCAATTGAAAATTCGTAGCGATAATTGCCAAAAAATGATCAAAACAATAGATAAATTTATGATGAAATTGGTGAAAGTTATGAGCATTAAAGTTAAGACTGAAATGTGTGATTTAAAATTTCCTTCTGCGTAATGTCATTTTAAAATTATTGAAAAGATTTTATTTAAATCAAATAAAAATATGAAGGAGAGACATACTGCCATGATTTATCAAATTCATTTGCTACAAATCTGAAGTTGTCAAAAAAACTCCACTCACAGTCATATTTTATTAAAATATAAAATAAGGTAGAAAAAAAAACATTTCTAATGTGAACTATCTTTTAAATTTTCATGATTTTTTTGAAGTTATATTCATTGCAAATTTTTTTTATTCTCAAAGAAAAATAAAAAATCTATAAAAATAAAAGGAATCTTTTGAAAATAATTCTGCAGTAAAGAAAAATTAAACATTTTTGCGTCCTAAATAAAAAAAACCTTTTTGAAATAACTCTAATATTTTGCAATAATGTCGCCATGTGGCTAAGATTCTGCTGTGGGGTTTTTACTATGCATTGCAGAAAATATAAGGTCGTATCAAAGAAAAAGTACAACACAATGAAAAGATTTCCATATAATATTTAATCGAATGGAATGCATTAACAACTAAATTACACAAGACAACTCTCACCAAAAAATAATCAGGAGCTTTAACAAAATAAAAGCAATTTTTTCTTAATTACTGTATTTCAAAAAAGCAACAAAATGTGATTTAAAAAAAAAATAAGAAAAGTGAAAGTCATCTAGAAATGAGCTTAAACATAAATATAAATTCAAAATACATTTTAAAAATACTTTTTCAGAATATATGATAATAATAATTAACAGCCGGTTTTTAAAACTTTTAACAAGTATATTGATATATCAAGCCAATAATAGATTTATCAAAAAATATGGAATTTGAAAATAATTAAATGATCTTGGAACAATTTAATCTTAGTAGTAATTTGCAGTTTTGATTAAATGGATGGTGTTTTCAATATAAATGTAAACAACAACAATCTTGAGCTCTTGACCAGCTGTACTTCCAGTTAGAAAGTATACAGCTTATTACGTGAGGTGATATTTTCAAACAGAAAAGTTAGTTTTTAATTAAAGATGTAATTTATATAATTTCTGAGCAGAAATCTGCTGCATTTCATAAGATATTAATGATATTGTTGTTGACGTATGCCTGTTTAGGCATAGGGGTGTGCTCTTACACCCCTATAAGGATGCTATATAAGGATGCTCTTACATATTAAATTATTACGATAAATTGTAAAAACTTAGAAAAACTGACTGTAGAAATTTCAATTTACAGTTTACAAAAATAAAGTGATAAATGATGCTCTAATAAGCCATATTGAAACAATTTTAAATGTTAGCCCCTGCTGACCTGAATCTTTATCAATCTAAGGAATTTTAAGTTTTATTTTATTAGTTTAAATACATTTTAAAAAGTGTATGACAAGAAATTTTTTGCGGTAAGATTATTTTTTAACATGTATAAAAATATTTTTAAAAAATCAAAGAAATGATAAATAGTAAATCATGGATCTGAGGATGAATTTCATGCTAGTCAAAATTATCAAACAAAAAAGAAAGATTGTAAAATTCAATCTTACCAATGAAGAATTCATTACAGAAGATTGGTGAGACAATTGTTGGCTAAGCATTTTGTTTTGAGATTGTGAAATTTGGCCACTTCGAACCAAAGGAGGTGGAACAGCATTAGAAGTACCCCGATTTGCACTAGGAACCATTTTGCCAGCTACAGCAGCAGCTGCTTGATTTAGAATATTTTCTTTAATCATCTGGCTTTGATGAAGTTTTTTCAAAAGAACAAGTTTCATTTCCTCACTCCTCAACTCATCTCGTAACTCCCGTAAAAGCCTCCTCTTCTCTTTCAATTCTATGGGATCCCAAACCTTTTCCACTGGAAGAGGAGGCATTTCCATGGGTTCCGGGTCCGAATTTCTAGAATCACTTTCATAGCCGTTAATGTGCCCATTAAGACGAGGTTTGTCCTCGTCCGAAAGAACAATGACGTCGGGAGAAGAACAACTACTCGCACTATTGTTAGGAGGCTGTGATTCGCTACTAATGTGAAGTCTTTTGCGAGGTAGCATACGCACATGGTGAGATGATTTACTTCTTTTTAATTCAGAATTTCTTTCTCCAGAACCAGGCTCTGAGGTATTTGAGGTTGAGGCTGATTGTGGAAAGGTTGAGCTTATGGAACCCAGAGGTTTCCTCTCTGCTAATGGAGGAGCACGCCATTTTGTACTCAGATCCATTGTTTCATCCAAACCATATGAGGAAGTTGAGTATGAACCTCGATCTCTACTCTCATAACTAAATGGCTTTTCTCTCCTAAAAAAAGAATATAGACAGTTGCCAAATATGAAATGTAAGTACATTAAACACAATAAAAGTTGTATTTATATTAATGAGTAAAAAAGATACAATGCTTTACAAATGTATAGTTCAGTTTTAAATTGATAAAAGCTTCTTTTTTTTTTTTATATTTTCTTTTTAAGACCTTTATAATAAGGGTGTAAAAAAAATTCTGAAGTAACTATACTTTCAAAGTCGATAATTTTATTTCTTTATTATTACTCAAATTGTATTACCTCTCTATCCTGACTAAATTCGAAAATTGCAAATTGACCTACAAGTGGCAAAATAAAATTTTTTTTCCTGGAGTAAATTTACTGGTAATGAGGTTCTGCTAAAACTCTTGGTGAGCTAAAAGCCTCCACCTCCCCTCCGCAAAAAATTATAGCCTAAATATTAGGTCATATGTTTGCACATGGTCCTTCTATATAGTTTAATGAACATTTAAAGTTTTTGGTACTGGTAATTTCATCTTTGATTCATCGTTATCCATAAACATTAGTGTTTTTTTATATATAAAAATGTACTAAAAAGGGTATTTGACAACTTGCAAGAATTTGAATTTATTCAAAACTGTTTTAGAAAGGATAAGGATAATCTTAGAAAAGTTCTCTTTGATTTCTTAAATGTATCCAAACCATTATACTTCCTTATACAAAATATTTATATGAAATGTATTCGTAATCTCTTACGCAAAAATTTCTTAATTGTTAAAATCATCAATGTAGTACTTCTTTGTCAGTCTGAATAGTGTAACTGCATTTTGATTAAAAACACTGCTGAACATAATTGAACTGATGAGTAACTAAATTTCTATTTTGCTGAATTTTTTATTTTATTATTATTTTAAAGAATGATTGGCATACTTTTGTTAGGCACGTTTTCTTTCTAACCACTCACCCATTCAAAAGAAGAATTAAAATTTACATTCAGAAACATTCAATACGTTTTGATCAGAACTCAAGGGTCAATTTAAAGTTACCAAATGTTCAATTGTATTGTGTATCAATCACAATATATTTATTTATATGATACCAACAATTTCAATTTGATTCTAATTGACTGATTGGAAAACTTTAGTCTACACTTAGAATTTTTATTTGTCTCATTCCTTACGTTTTCTCAACCTTTAATGATGTAAATATAAGCAGCATGGCACTTTTGCTTACTAGTTCTAACACAGGATGCAAAAATCATTAATTTACTATTTGTCACTCTTATTGTTGTTCTGTTTACAATTTATTTAATTATAATCAATTATAAAATTGAAATTAATATTGTAATTCATAATTATAGGTGGCAGAAAATAAACTTGAAATGAGTATTACATAGTAAACTTAAATTATTAATGAACTATTACACCATAAATTGCAATTTTTTTCATGACTGATTTAAATGCAAATTAATAAGCAGCAGCAAATTTTTGTAGCCTTTAGTTTTTAAGAATTGGTCAATTTTTTTTTAATTTACATAATTGGCCTAAAAAAGCAAAATAAAAATTTTAAGAAAATAATAATAATAAATATACCTCAAAGACAAATCAGCAGCTTCTTCAAATTCCACAGGATTGAAGCCACGAGACTGTCCCTCTGGAGTTAAAACAGAACGGTAAATAGCTTTCCTGAAATAATTTACTGTTACATAATTTATTTTGATTTACTAAAAATTAAAATGTTTTAAATTCTTCACAAATAAAAAAAAATATTTTATTAAATTTTTTTCTTATCAAACCGAACAATAACTGATAAACTAAAATATATATATANCTTGGGTTAAATCACGATTTAAATCATGATTTAAATCAAATGATTTTTTTAAAAAAATCATTGATTTAAATCAACTAATTTTTTTTATCTATATATATTGATTTTAAAAGTTAAAAGACAGTGTTTTAAATTTTTGATACTTCTATTATTTTCTTTTCTTAGTATTAAAATTTAATTTAAATAAATTGCTGCATTAATTAATTTTAGTTAACGAAATTCCTTTCTTGGTGTGTGTTAAATTCCAACACATTTGAAATTACATTTTTAAAAATCTGTTGATTGTTGAGATTGAAAGTACAGATTAAAGTAAACATTTAATGCTGTCTTAACATTGACTTGCATAGCTGCAGAAAGTAATTAATAAACATACATTTTTTTCACAAAAAAAATACAAATAATGTTAATTAAAATTCTACCTTTTGATTGAAAAGGCATGGAATTAAAATTTACATTATATTTTATTGGTGGAAAATATTTCTAAAGCTTGAGGTTATATTAAAAAGAAATTACCCAAATGTGCCAAAAATAGAAAAAGAAAAAATGCTGATGAATTCAGATATTTTTTTCCTGATATGGTGTCATTCTATTAAATTAAATAACCCAGAATCAGAATTGTGCTGTCTCTTTTATCAATAAGTATTTTTTTTCATAATATGTTTACAGTATCTTTGACATTATCATATTTTCTATAAAGAAATTTTGAGAAAAAAAATTCCTTTGAGTACATAGATTTTTTTTTTTTTTTTTTTTTNATGTTATTTAGCTTAACTTATGTATTTTGATATAGAATTAAAAATGAATATTTTAATATAAAAATATATAGATAAAAAATGTATTCTTTGATGAATGACTAAACAAAATCTGTTACTTTAATTTTGTCATTTAAAAAATCAAGAGAAAAAAAAAAGAAATCACAATTTTAAATTAAAATTATGAATTGCTAATTGAAACGTTGTTTTAATAGTTAAAGTATTCTTTAAATTCTCTATTTCATCTAGTCTTTAAATTTCAATTATGCATTTGTTTCAAAATGGTTGCTATGCATTCAAAGCTATGTATCATAATAAAAAATTGTTTTACATAGTTAGAGCTTCTTAAATATTGTTATAATATAGTTTTAATATTAATTTAATTTTGATTAAACATTTACCTAGTTTTTTTAATCATAAATCAAAGTTCTTATAGTATATTTGAATAAAAATCAAAAAAATCCAATTTAAATCCAAAAAAAAAAAAATTTTTAAATCAAAAAAATCACGAACCCTGCTTTTTTCCTAAAAATAAACAAAATTCCAAGACAACAATATTTTGCCAAAAAAATTTTTATTACAAAAAAAACTTAATTTTAGATCAAAAAAATTTTACCTAATATTTTCCTCTTTTTGACTGACAAATGCATTATTCTCTAACAATTTCCTTCTTATTTTTTAAACTCTATTTACCTGATAATTTCAGGCACTGATAATTTTTTAGCGACCCAAAGAAAAAAAATCAGAACATTTTTTTAAAATATCAGAAAAATTTTTGGCACAGTCTCCTACTCAAAAAAGGGCACAGGACCCATTATAAAAGAAAAGTTTGGTTTGATCTACATGAGTATAATAAAAACAATTTTTTTGATAAAATTTTTTACTTTTAATTCCAGATTACCCTGTTCAAAAGAGAAAATTTTAACAGCTAAAAAATTATTTTCAAAAGTATAGTTTTATTGATGGAGCACAGAATAACTCATAAAAGTTTGTGATCAGAAAATAAAATAAATGTCTACAGCACTGCTCTTGTATTAAAAAATATAACCATAATAATGATAAAAAATATAACCATAATAATGTTTCATTAAAATTTGCAATTGAGTTCAAGTTTGAGTCAATTTTGTAATTGAGTCAATTGAGTTAATCAAATAATTTATAAGTCCATTTAATAACTTTGAAAGGAAAACACAGTGACCAATTATAAATAAGCAAATTAAAAAAGCCCTTGTACTTGATTTTAATCACAAAATTATAGTGGAGATGGGATTTTACAGAACTAGCAAAGCCTGTTTTTCATTTTTTTTTATTTTTTATTGACAATCAAAATATAACTAGAGAAATGAAAAAAAAATAGAATTTAAGTTTAATGATATAAGACTTGGAACAAGAAATACTGACACTTAAATTAAACAATATAACATAATTAAAGCTTATGTGAAAAAAGTCAAACAGCACTAAAAATTAACCCTAATGGAAGAGATAGGAAGCTGGAGAAAAAAATTATGTTGCAAAAAATGTTTGGGTGACCAAAAAGTATTTTTTGGTCAAAATTTCGATTATGAAAAAATACTAAAAATTTTATACATATTATATACCCATTAAAAGTTATATGAATTATATGCCAAAAAAATTTTAAGACATGAATCTACATACATGAAATTAATAAAAAGAAAAAACTAAGCAAGCTGATGTGTTGTATCAGGGGTCTGTCTAGGTTTTCCTGAGAGGTATCGTACCTATTTTTTGAAAATTTAGGCATAATTTGTGAAAATTAAAAATTATATTAAAAATTCAACACAAAAATATGGTAAAAATATGGATTTCTCATTTCTTACGGGATGCAAAAATAAAATTTTAAGAAAAAGTATTTTTTGAAACTACCGTTTTACCTTAAGTTGAATTTGCGAAGGTACCGCTAAACGGTAGTAAATTTGGTCTGGACAGACCCCTGTGTATATAAAAATAAAATAGAGCTGGATAACAATATGTAATTTAACAATAAATACTCATAGCTTGTAGTCAACCTAATAAAATACAATAGCATGTAAACGTGAATATTTGATTTTTTAAAAGATGTCCCCCTCCCCCATTTTTTTCTAGCTGCAACTGTTTCTAACATTTATTGATAAGAAAAAGAGCTTAATAGAATTAGAATAAATCTGTTTTAAATGTGGTCTTAACCCAAAGAAATGCATTTCATTTGAAAGAAATATCCATGAATATTAGTAATCTTAATTTAATTATGCCAAAATTTTAAATTAATATTATGTCAACAAAATTTCAAAACTATGTGCACATTTCTGAACATATACAGTCAAACCCCGCTATAATGAACCTTCAAGGGACAGAAATTTCGGTTCACTATAACTGGGAGTTCACTATATCTGTTACGCAGGCAATTTAACTAATGGTTCCCAAACTCCTCCCTTTTATTACACATTATTCAAATAAATGACTGAAAAATATTATGTAGTAGCAAAAAAATTTTTATTTTTTATTACTCTTCGTCTAGCGTACAAAAAAAATTAGTAATCTTTAGCTGATGAACAATCCTCAACATCAGATATGGAAACACTTCCCGACTCTCAGATAATTTTTCTTGAGTTTCTGTTATTCCGCTTTTTAAACCTGTCTAAACTGCCATTCGAGCACATAATATTAGTCTCTACAGATGGTTTTAAAAATCGGTATATGTATTCATTTTGAAGCAGAAATTTCAAAATTACAAAAATATGGGGGGTGGGGGAATCAGTCGAAGACAAAAAAGTTCATTATATCCAACTTCCTCACTTTTTTGGTTCACTATATCCACTAAAAATAACATTATACGTGTATAGCAAGGCACGGGACCGAATATTTCGCTCACTATATCCAGGAGTTCACTACAAACCATGTTCACTATAGCGGGGTTTGACTGTATTACATTAGAGAGTTAAATACACAAAACGCAAAATCTTAACAACAAGTGACCATGGAATTTGCATACCACCAGTGAGAAAAATTGCACTCCATTTTTATATTCATTTTGTCTTTTCCCCAATCTCCTTATTTTCTGAATGAAACCTTCATTATTAGTGAAATTAAGACTTAAATTATCAAAAGCATACAATATATTTTCTTAATTTCTAATCAAGGACAATTTAAAAATATGAAATAAATTTAAATCATCACAACCCTGGTTATCATACATTAAAAGTTAGATACATTTAACTTGAAATGCATGAAAAAACTATAATTATTTAATTCTGTTTGTACGAAAGGTGGCATGATTTAAATCACTTGATTCAAATAGACTTAAATCGTCTGATTTTTTTGAATGATTGATGCAAGTCAAAAATATCGTAAAATATAGATTATTAACATACTCGTGAGAATAAATTTATAAATTTTCTTCTTTTTTTTTGAAAGTTTGATATTAAACATTTTATCTAGAAAATTAACGTAAGGGGAATATAAGTAAATTGTTATTTGATGAGCAACGTAAACATAAGATAGCTTGACTAAATGTGGATAAAAATAACAAGAAACTAAATGTGTAATAAATTTTCTTTAGTTGTACGTAAAAGAATAAGCTGTTCAACAGACTTAGATAAAATGAAAAACTTTCTGCTAACACAAAATTTCAATCAAAAAACTTTCAGCAAGCAAGTTATTGACTTTTGTAATTAGTACTACCTAGCATACAAGTCTGTAATACGTTTTCTAATGAAATCCATAATGAAATTTTTTTCTAAATTACAATATTCAGAAAGAATATTTTTGCATCTATGAAAGCATTATGAATTGACAAAACGGTGTCAAGCTTTCTCTGAAAGAATGATTGATGTTTATGAGAAATCAGAACAGCAGGGTTACCACAGAAAAAAATGAACAAAATAGTTACTTTAAATAGCTTAGAGGATGAAAACAATTGCCGAAACTTATGAAAATATTTGCTGAAATAAGAAGATAAAAATTTCAATAGTATAACTTAAATTGTATTAACTGACTTAATTGTCATATACCATGACCCATTTAGTCAAGTTGGTGGCCAATATGATAATTTTTATATAAACTTTAGTGTTCTAACAATAAATTTTTATATCAAAAAAATTTATATATTTGCAGAAAATTAAATTGATTTACTTACTAGAATTAATTCCAAAAAAAATTTTTCATTACAAAAAAACATATTTTTTCTAAAACATTTTCCCTTTTATTTGATTTGGCAAATATATATATTTTTAGGAAAGTGGTTACTCGAATTCAAAATTCATGCATCGTAATATCGTACAAAAAATTGGGTTTTTTAAAATCATGCAGAATTTCGTAGCAAAAACTGTTAAAAAGCGCCCGAGAAACAAAATAGACTTACAATGGAATCTGTGCAAATTTAACGCATTAAAAAGTGATGACTCAAATTTGCAATTCAAAATTTTCCCCATGGGCCGTAGGTTGTCNTTCTAACAATAAATTTTTATATCAAAAAAATTTATATATTTGCAGAAAATTAAATTGATTTACTTACTAGAATTAATTCCAAAAAAAATTTTTCATTACAAAAAAACATATTTTTTCTAAAACATTTTCCCTTTTATTTGATTTGGCAAATATATATATATATATATTTTTAGGAAAGTGGTTACTCAAATTCAAAATTCATGCATCGCAATATCGTACAAAAAATTTGGTTTTTTAAAATCATGCAGAATTTTGTAGCAAAAACTGTTAAAAAGCGACCGAGGAACAAAATAGACTTACAATGGAATCTGTGCAAATTTAACGCATTAAAAAGTGATGGCTCAAATTTGAAATTCAAAATTTTCCCCATGGACCGTAGGTTGTCAACCCAATTTATGCTTAAAAAAATCTCTAGGAGTACAGAAACTTTTTCCAATAGTTTCCTTTTCCTGAAAATAGTTGCCTTTTTTTTTTTAAGCTTTTTCAGGCAAAAAAAGCTGCCATAGTCGTCTCAGGCCAAAAATAGTTCCAAATAGTTGCATTTTAGTCGCTTGTAGCAACCCTGGAACAGGTATACCATCTGTGATCGCTGATACCCTGCTTTAAAGAACAGAGGAAGCAATTCAAGCAAATAGGCATAATAGATTTGCATAAAAACATAACGGAAATATCTATAACAACTCTTTAAGAAGCACTGACCTTAGGGCACGGGAAATAATATGCACAGGTTCCAAATATGTTAACGGTTGAACACAAAAGCAGAGGATGAGCTGAGTTTCTCAATCAATTTGTAACAGGCAATGGTTTATGGAAATAGGTTTATGAAACAGTCCTAGCAACATTTGAACAACAATGCAATGAGGCCATACCAATTCCCCAAGAAATTCATAAAAAAAAAATTTGGCTTCTACTTTCTGGGACAGACAATGCATTCTTCTAGTTGACTTCATGCCTCAAGGGACCACAAGTAATGCATATTGTGAGATACACATCTTATACAGGTAATTCAAAACAAATAGTACTACTTAAAAGAAAAGTTTCAAATAGAAAGCTTTAGATCACCCGCCATACAGCCTGGACCTTGCACCCAGAGACCTTCCCCAATTCCTTTACCTGAAAAACATTCTGCAGGAAAAAACTTTCACACTGATGATGAGATTAAAACCGAAATTGAAATGTGGTTTGTGCAACAGGATGCTAAATTCTTTGACAGTGAAATACAAAAGCATGAGCCCAGACTAAATTATTAGACAATGGCGGCAACTAAGTCAAAAAACAAGGCATGTACCATTTAAACTTGATTTAATCAAATCAATTTTCCTCTCCATTAAAATTTTGCAGCATTGCACCTTTACTTTTCAAAAATGCCTTGTGTATAAATCTTTCATTTATTAAAAGAAAATTAAAGAGGTGAAAGAAATTAAAATTTGATACAAATACAACTTTAAAAATCGAAAAAAAACATGATTATTATACTCATCTCATTCAAAAAAAAAATTCTTACCTGTTTTGATTCCCATAATAGCCAGCAGCGAAATATTCTGAAGGACCAGTCCATTCTTTTGGCATTCTTATCACCTGGAACATAAACATACAAATAAGAAATAAAATTTTATACAAAAAATAACTATTTCATTCAATACTATAACATAAATTAGTAGCCCAAAACTTTTTCCTCAAATGGGTAAAGAAAATATTTTTCGGCTACCAGCAGCTGCAATGAATTCAATTTTTGAATTGAGTAATAACTTAATTCAGGGTGCATAGCCAGATTTTTCAACAAAAAATAAGCACCTTTTAAGTACTTTTGAAGCATTCATAAATATTTTTAATAACTTTCCAAAAAAAATTAGGATCTGTGCAGTAACAGTCTATCGTTTAAAGTTCTTAATTTATAAACATAAAATCAATAAAATTCAAAAACGTTACATAATCATGATAAAATAACTAGTTTCTGATAAATATTGCTGAAAAAATTGTGAAAATCATTTATTTTTTAAATTAAGAACGACAATCAACACAAAGAAAAAATCTCTTTTTTCTCTTTACTTTTCTTTTTTTTATATCTAAGTGCTTTTTACAAACCAAGGACCTTTAAGGGGTTTTAAAAAACGTAAATAAAAAACAAGCACCTTCGAGCACTTTTTAAAAACGCTATGCACCCTGTAATTATTCCTTTGAGTAAGTAAGACAATATTAAATGCCTTAAAATCAGTTAGCATTTTGCGTAGAAAAAACTTATTTCTTTCAGGACACTGGAAGAAACTTGATAAAACCAGAAGAAACTTGACAAAATGGAAGAAATTAAAAAGAACCAATGCAATCAAATTTAATACAGTACCAAAAAGGGAAAAGTTTTGCATATCAAGCCTTATGAAAAAAATTTATTCCCTATTTTTTATTTTATTTCTATGAAAAATTTTATACAAATCACATAATTCAAAAGTCAATTTGAGTATTCATACCTAAAAGTATTTGACCATAAGTTATACCATAAGTTACCATTTAGGACATATTAAATTACAGTTTATGTGTTTTTCAACTTTAATTAACCTTTTGTTTGTCTGGTATGAAAAGCAGGGTTCATGATTTTTTTTATTCTTAAAAAAAAAATCAAAATAATCAGATTTTTTTATTTAAATCAGATTTTTTTTGTTATATTTGAATACACTGTAAGAACTTGACTTAAAAATTAAAAAAACTTAATAAATGCTTAATCAAAATTAAATTCATATTAAAACTATATTATAACAATATTTCAGAAACTCTAAGTTACTAAAATAATTTTTTATTACAATTATATAGCTTAGCTTTGAATGCATAGCAAGCATTTTGAAACAAATGCATGATTGAAATTTAGACTAAATGAAATAGAATGAAATGCACTATAGAAGGAAAAAAATATCTGAATTCATCAGCATTTTTTTTTCTTTTTTTTTCTTCTATTTTTTGCATATTAGGGTAATTTTTTTTTTAATTTTTATATAACCTCAAGCTTTAGAAATATACATTTTCCACCAATAAAATATAATGTAGATTTTAATTTTTCAATCAAAAGGTAGAATTTTAATTAACATTATTTGCATTTTTTTTTTTAAAATTCATGTTTATAAATTACTTTCTACAGCTATGCCAGTTTATATTAAGACAGCCTTAAATGTTTACTTTAATCTGTACTTTCAATCTCAAGAATCAAAAAAGATTTTAAAAAATGTAATTTCAAATGTGTTGGAAACACCAAGCAAGAAAGTAATTTCGTTAACTGAAATTAATTAATGCAGCAATTTATTTAAAATAAATTTTAAAAGGAAGAAAAGAAAATAATAAAAGTATCAATTATTTAAAACACTGTTTTTTAACTTCTAAATTCAATATATATATATATATTTAAAAAAATCAGTTGATTTAAATTTTAAATCAACAAACCCTGATAAAAAGTGGAGCAGAATGACAGGTTTCACCAGACTAAATGCTGTAAGTGAAGGAATGAAATTAGAGTCTAAAACAGCTATAAAAAAATTTTATGCTACTTGTATACTATGTATAAAATGGTCAATATTTAGCCTCTTGCCCTCTAACCAAGTTATACGGAGAAAAAAACTACAAAATCAGTAAGAAAATTTTATAACTAGTTCTCAAATTAATTTAAAATATCTTGAAAAATTATACCAAAATAGTAACAAGGAAATTCCAAATAAACAGAGGTAATAAATAAAGATGTCAAAATATTTTTTTAAACCCAAAGTATCTTTTAATTGGTAGGTTAAACCCAAAGTATGTTTGAATTGTATGTTAAATGTTTATTAAAATTTTTAGAATTGAGGATGTACCGTTTATCCCAATATATAATTTGACCCCTCCCTATATTCATAACCAGAGATCAAATTTCTGTACGAGTCGAACGCTGAAAAAAAATTATGTATATAAAACTTTCTAAAAAGAAAAACATTAACAAAAAGTTAATTTTCTTTGGTTAAAAACATTTCACATTGTTCTCTCGATATTTGCCATCTAATAAGGATGATAGGAGATGCCTCTTCAAATAAAGATACGATGCTAAACATGAGGCAACATGTGCTAAATCTTTTAATAAAAGTGGACCAGGATATACGGTAAGTAATTCATATACAGTACCAAATATGATAAATTAATTTCCATGGAAAAGCAAAAATTTGCTGCAGAAATAAAGAAAACTTCAGTTGTTTATTTAAAAATATTACATAACTTTACTATTTAATTTTAAGAATTATTCTTATTACACAATCAGAAATAATTAAGTCAAAATAAATTTTTCTCCAGACCCCTTCTTAAAATGTTTGCGCATATGCGCCAGGAGGTAAAATTAAGACAAAATACGGCAATGCGGTGAGCATTGTAAATCACAATTGAACAGCTAACAGCACAGCAGCTAAATACTTAAAAATTAAGTTTTAGTTTTTAAGAATATTTAAGGTAGCCAAAAAATGTAAGAGGTGGAAAATCAAATCCTGAATTTTACTAAAAAGAAATATCTTTAAAAATTAATGAATTTTAAGTGCATTTTAAACATATAATTGGAAAATATAGAATTGGAAATGAAGACGTGTTTAGTTTCATTAACCACATTTATGCCCTTGGGCAACTATCCTCCTAAGTGTTCTTAATTTTCACATTTAATATAGTTTGTTTTCTGAGTTAAAACATCGTTCTCCCCCCTTCTTTGTAGCAAATTGTTAGAAGAAAATCATTATTTTATGACAATTTGTCTGTTTAAAAAAGAATAAAGTCGAATAACTTAATTTGTTTTAGAAAACTTCGTTTTATTTTTTTATTNTTTTTTTTTTTTTTTTTTTTTTTTTTTTTTTGTATAAAATACCATATCAATTTATTTGCAATTTTTTCCCCCAGAGTTTGAACAAATAAGTTAGTTTTACAATAACTTTATTTGTAGTCCAAAAATTTTTAAATTATACGACATATATCGATATCGTATATTTTTTGACACACAAGTTTTACATTCACAATTTTTTAAGTTGTATGACAATTAATTAAAAAATATATTGAATGCAGCAAATATAAATTTCCTTCCATACTGAACGTTCTACGTTTTCCACCCTGTTCTACGTTTTCGAATTTGCTTGAACTTGGTTACCAAAATTGATTTATCTAATTTTGTAAATTATACGACATACATCAATATGGTATATTTTTTGATACACAAGTTTTACAAACCAAATTTTTTAAAGTTATAAATTAAAAAATATATATTCAATGAAACAAAAAAAGAATTCCCTATCTACACTAAACGCTCTGTTCTGCGTTTTCTAATTTGCTCGAACTTGTTACCAAAATTGATTTTCTAAAAAGAGACGAATTCTCTTAACGAAAGATAAAAATGAGTAGAATTTTAGCTCGGTTTCAAGAAAGCGTTTATTCATTCCGTGCTTAAAATAGCTAAAAAGCTGTAAATGTAGGACATCGTGCATATGAAGTCGAAAACGGCACAATGGTTACAATGAAATGATGTAAACGAACGCTGAACTAGAAAATGATAGCTTGGATTAAACGGGGGGAAATTTTTTTTGTCATTGTTTTAGTCTTTTTTTCTTTCTGTTCTTTTTCCTACCCGCCACTGATTTCTTGCGGAAATATTGCGTTATCACCTCCGACATTCTCATCTACTGATCTTTGTTATTAACTTCTTAAAAAACCCCTGCGGCGCAATGTACGTGTATGAATGATTTCGAGGCGTGCCTTGTGGAGTAGCAAATAAATGTCTGGCGCGCGTCTTCGAAGCAGATGATAAAGACAACGATATAAAAGGATCGATATTTTCTGCCACCACTTCTGGCTTTGCTTTTAACTGTGAATCGCGGATTACCGGGGAATATTTTAAAAAACTTGTCTTCTTACGCGCATGGAAGGAGATCGATAGAAAAAACGTGTGGGCGAAAAAGGGTAAGGGGGAGGTTTTCGACCCTCCCTTGGTATGGGGTCTTCTGCATGATTTGGGGGCGTCTCATTTTCACAAAAACCAGCGTCTCCATTTTTTTTTTAATTGAGGACTTACACTTATATTGTTAAATGTGTTGCTGCTAGGGTCACTCTTGGTCACGTGATCGAGTTTTGTTTTACCTTGGCGGGTCGGGTCATGTGACGAAGCATTTAAAATTAGTAGGTTCGGATGGATAACAAAGATCAATAGCCTGGAGCGGGGGCTCTCTTTGTTTCTTATTCTGCTGAAAGGAAGATACTGGGGTGGGGGGGGGAGAGAAGAGAAGAGAGGAAGGTAAAAAATATTCACTTGGCGGTAAGAAAATGAGAACTCTCAAGATGGCCGCCATTCAATTCACTTTCATCGCGTCTTTCATTAACTTGAATTTAATTTTTTTTATCAACTTCATGTCGCACAATTCCATGTAATTTTTTTTTATTTAATACATCTACGCATTCCGTTCAAGAGAAAGCTTAGCTTCGATACACAAGTTTAATTGCTGTCAGCATCTACAATTAAATGATTATGTGAGGCAAAACTAGCTGAGTCGCTTTATTTAATATTTTATTTTATAATCGTCGTTGAACAGCCGACCCAATATTTGGGTTTACGACTACTAATGTTCAGTATGGGAAGATCAAGTATTAGGAGAAATTTGCCTTCGTGGGGGACTTTTTGATGGAACTAACCCGCATTTGCGTTACATGGAGAGGAAGACCACGAGAACCTCCCACAGTTAGCCTGACGGCAAGGGGACTAACCCATGATCAGTCTACCACTGCGGATATTTCACGTCAGCACTGTGGTCGGTACAAGCCGGAATTCGTATCAATTAGCCATTGCCAGGATTCGAACCCGGTTCATCTCATTGGAAGGCGAGAACACAAATTTAAGAAGCGATAAAAATACGATAATAAAGCGCTAAGATAATACCCATCCGCCGCAAACCAATTCGCACTACCCAGTGCCTAGCCAATTTTCAGAAACTAGTGTCAAACCAATCATATTAAGATTTATTAAACTGAAACTATTCAGAAATAAATAGTTGTTGACATTCGCGTAGCCCATTTGTTTCATAATCATTGAAGATGAAATAACACTTCAAGGTGTCACTTCTAAGTTAGTTCGAAAATGAATTTTAGTTCAACGTTGGCAATAGAATAAAAAAAAATTATCCATTTATCAGGAAAAATTTAAGAACATAGTTCCCAATACTTTCTAGCAATTTCAACAATAATACAAGTAATAAGAACAATACGCTTTTTAGTTATAAAGAAAAGTTATTACTGACGTTATAAGTAAATCATTATTTTATTAAAAATACTTTAAAATACCCTGCGTTTAGCAGAAGTTACGTTAATAAATACCATATAAAATTCAAGTAAATCAGATGAAAAATAAAAGAATTATGCAGAGATCATTTTTAGAAAAAATTTGAGTCCGTTAACGGAGCCTTCACAAAATAGTTTATTGTTAAAAAGAACTCTTTATTTAAATAGAAGTAATCGAAGAATGGAACAAAACTTTTCTTTTAAAAAACGCTTCACAAAATCACGAATAGATTTTTCTTAAAAATAAAAAAACAAACGGACAAAAAGTTCAGAATAAACCTCTGTTAATAAGTTTTCATTTTTCTATCTCCATAGCATAGTCTTACTTCAATCATTCCACACACCACAATTTCTTACATAAACCCCTTAATATAGTTTAAAACTTGGTCAAGGTTTAAAACATACAGAATCTAAAAATAAATACACTATTTATATTTTTACTTATACTTCACAAATAAATTTACTTAGAGCTAGCCAGGGGTCTGTCCAGACATTTTGTGAAAGGTCCGTTTTTCGTGAAATTGTGAAAAAACTACTCACATTATTTCAACCAGGGTCCGCTTTTATGAATTTGTGCAAATAGGGTCCGTTATTGCAAAAAAAAAATTTTTTAAGGAGTTTTTAAATTGTAAAGACATACAAGATTATGCTCAACACTGTAAAATTATAATTAAAAAAATTAAATTTTAAAAAATAAACAACAATTGCTGCTTCTAAATTAGAGATGCAACATACAAATATTTGGTATTTAGCCTATACTGCTGAACGCAGAATATTAATTTCGGACGAATAATGGAAGAATCGTCTGCCGAAGACAAAACTTAATTCGTTTACATCCATCTTTCTTGTTTTCTGCCCTGGAAAGGGTTTATTCGATTAACAAAATAATAATGAAGATAAACAAATTTGTGAAGGGTCCGATTTTAAGAAAAATCATTTTGTGAAGGGTCCGTTTTTAAGTTAAAATATTTTGTGAAGGGTCCGTTTTTATGAAAAGATATTTTGTGAAGGGTCCGTTAACGGACCCAAATTTCTTCTAAACAGACCCCTGCTAACTATACCTTATAAAACATTTATTCGATAAAATAAAAAAAAGTTCCTTTGATTTTTATATTGTTTTGCATAAAAGCTAAAATAATACTCGACAGACTAAAATTAATCCATTTTCATAGCGTACCCGTAATAATCCGAGTAATGCATAAAATTTTTGCTGGTTACCCCGAAACCGGTAGAGTAAAAGAGTCAGTTTTCATCAGTTACCGGATACCCTAGAGACCCGGCAAAATTTAAGGGCCCAGAATTTCTCTACTCCTAATTCATAGTTAGTAAGATTTAAGCTATTAAATATGTATAATATTTTTAAGAAAAAAAATTAGGAAAAATTATAAGTTTCATTTAAATACATTCTAAAAGCAAATGCAAAATTTAGAAAAGCATTTTGCATAACATTTTTACTGCTTTTATAAGGGTTTGGGAATTTTTGTTTTTATTTATTTTGTTAGAACATTACTATAGTCGATGTACCGACCCTTTCCGTTCTAACGAAAATGGATATTCATAAAATCGTTATATAGTAATTGTACAAAAATGACATAAAAACTTTTGCTAATAACAAGACTTGACCAAATTAAAGAATCTAAGAGTTCTAAGCACTCTTCCAATCATTTGAGGAAAAATAATAGATATCAAAAACAGAAGGGGTATAGAAGAAGGAACATAGTTACATTTAAAAGCAAAATAAATTGATGAGCTACATTATTTACAAATCGCAAAATATTAATCATACATTTTACTTCCTTACTGTTATAAATAATTTTTTTGTTTGCTCAATTTAAATATATTTTTATTATAATTTAAAACAAAAAAAGAATTAAGCTTTTGCTATGACAAATAGAACGTATGACACTTATTTTCGAAGAGATTTTCGAGGGAATAAAAAAAAATTGAACTAAATTTCGGACGTTGTATTAGAATGAACTAGGGATGTACCAGGTACCCGGCCAAACGATTTTATTGGGTATCCCGAAAACACTCATTTAGGTTCTATAAAGTCTATTCAGGTTTATAGTAACATTACCATAACTTTTAGCACTTTTTTGCATCTATAAGGAAAGCTACAAGATCCTACAAATCATAAAAACAACATGCAAAACTGATCCAAAAGAATGCGTAATGAAAAATAACAAAATAAAAATACGACTACTGCTAATTTCTACTGGAGTCAATGATCGACTTCGATTACCAAACGGTATTTTTAAGTACACGATCGAATCTCAACTATCAACTTTTCGACCCGATCTTCAGCAATTGAAACCACTCAAAAAACCTGTTTTTGTGAGAATATGCACACAGTTCATAAAATAACAATCAAGCGTAAATTGCAGTCGTAAAAAAGGGAGCGACTAATACAATTTTCTAATGGGGTTAAATTTCTACCAATCACGTTATAAATTATTTAAATCCACAATTAAAATCACAATTTTAATCAAATTATTAAAAAAAAATATTTTTTAAATCATTAAGAGTAAAAAATGCGTAAATTGTAACACATTTTAATTTTTTTTTTGTATCATGTGTAAGTAAAAACAAAATTATTTTTTTCCATTTAAGAAAATATAGTTAAGTTCCTCAATATTACAATGGAATGTTACACATATTTAGTTATACAATTAAAGTTAGTAGTAAGATTGGGTCTAGGTTACTAGTGCAATTTAAATAATTATACTACCAGCCTACCCAGGGCCTAATTTAGAAACGATTATTGGGCGCATCTTTTTACCAAGACATGAAAGTGGTAAAAGTACGAAGAGTCTTAAAAGCAACTTTCAATTAAAATCATGAAAAAATAAATAAAAAAGAGCGTGAAACAATTTTTAACAAAAAGAAAATATTTAAATCATTGACATACATATTTTAAGTTTTTTTTTTTATTTTTTACATATATTTACATCTTAACAAACTGCTAACCTTAATAATGCATGTCTATCCATTTCAAGGTCCGCGAGCTGCAAAAGTATACAAAAGAGCACGAATGCGTACTAATACGAGAGTACCGAATTGACGTATACTTCAGGATACTACAGGTAAATCATAATACCTATTCGTCCTAGTACAACTAAAATACTTCAGGGGTCAATCCAGACTTTTAATGATTCTTTGACTGTGAAAAATTTATTCATACTTCTTGCGAATATAAAATTAGCGTAAAATCAGGTTCCTTCTGCTAAGTTTCTTTGTTTTTGTAAAAAAGTACATACTATTCTTGTGAATAAACACAAATATCGTGTTTTTCAAGGACTTCTACTTTTCAAATTCTGACTTAATGACGACTTCGGCTCTATTTTCAGAGTGACCGTATTTAAATAATGGCACTCTAACAGAGGAGGGAGGGGGCTCTTAAAATAGCAACAGTGTGTGACAAGGGTTTGTGTGATGGGATATTGTATAAATTAAGGAGACAAAAATTAGAATTTCTGAAGAATACCTGTACGCATGTTTATCATCGACTAATGGCACAGGGGATAGAGCGTTCGCCTTCCAATGTGGCGAACCGGGTTCGAACCCCAGCGATGGCCGTTCGATACGAATTCCGCATCCGGCTTGCACCAACCACAGTTGACGGATCATGGGTTGAGACCCCTTGCCGTCAGGCTGACCATGGGTGATTTTCTTCTCCATGTAAAGCAAATGTGGGTTAGTTCCATCAAAAAGTCTTCGACGAAGGCAAATTTCTCCCGATACTTTATCCAGGAGTTCCCTTGTCTTCTGGATTGGGTTCAAAATTACAAGGCTACGGAGTCGAACATTAGGAGTCAAAAACCCAAAAAATTGGGCCAGCTGTTCAGCGGCGGTTATGAAATAAAATGGAGAGTATCAAAAAGTGTGACATTACACGTATGGTTTAAAATTAAAACATTGAAAGTCATCAGATTAAAAGTATTTTTATAAAATCCTTTTTATTATTTATATATTATTAGTTTGAAATCTGTTTTACAAAATGTTTGTCTGAAAGCGTGACTTGTGACAGAGGAATAGGGATAGGATAAACTGTGACAAAGAGGAGGAAATAAAAAAAAAATTTAAAAAGGGAGCGATTTCAATTAAGGATAGCCCAAAGTAAAAACCTATTTTTGAAATAAAAAAAATTCTTATGAAGGGTCCGTTTTAAGATGATATAAATTGTTTTTTTAGACTCCGCTTTTACGATAAAATAATTTGTGAAGGACGTGTTTCTGTAACATTTCAATTTAAAGTCGCAGAGAAAAATCGAGATTACAAAGGAAACCCCGTACTCAATATCGACCAAAAACACCAATTCCTTCAGACTGAAAATATCGAAGTAATAAAGAATTTTTTTTTCGGCTAATAATTGTGACCTTGAAGTATTTACAATGATATAAGATATGCTACGTCAGCAAAGAAATAACAAAAAGAACATGAGATAAATTAACGACCTTGGGGGGTGCAAGCGTTTGGTTTACTCAGGCGGAGGTAGGAATCAGGACGGGTTTAATCACCTCATTCAGTTAATACAGATTTTATGGTGGCAACCGGAATTTAGATGGCTGTAGCAAAACAATAATTAAAATAAGTACAACAGTCGTTCATGAACTATATTGATATTATTTTTGAGAAAAAATCATTAATAATACTGCGTGATACAATGTGAAGAAATTTAAATGTACACGAAACTAACATCATACGCTATCAAGCTTTTTGCATTCGTATAATTTGACATATTCTCAAAACAGTGTTTTTCATATTTGGTTAAAATTATGATGAAATATACCACTATTATGCGATAAAATATAAAACCAGAAAAAAAATACTGTACATTTAAATCGATTTATGGTCGAGGAACCACGAATAATTATTTTAAAGTAATCCGAGTTCAGTTTAAGGGGTCTCGGGACAATGGACCACAGTTAATTTCGTACCCCGTAATGAAATAATAACATTTTAAGAAAAAGTTTCTAAAAATTAAGCTCTTTCAATGCATAGCTGCTTAATTAATAGATCTTATACATAAAAACGTATCATCAATAATTAATTTGTTTGTAGGTAGAGCAATTTTTCATAAATTAAATAAAACATAAAATTTGCTCCCACTATGAAAACGTTTCCTCAACAATCATATAAATTGGCAGGTATGTAAACCAGTACTAGTTACCAATCTTATAATGGACTAAGTTTGAAATGTTTTTAAAATATTTAAATACCTAGAAATTATTAATAAGATCTATATTGTTTATTGAGTCCATAAAACATGTGAACCCAAAAAATTATTTTCATAAAAGTTGACAGGGATTATTATTATATTTCAGTTGAAAAGAAATGAAATTAGAATAACTATATTTTATGGACATAAAACGAGGTAATTTTTAATCAGGTATTCTTGCTGATTGATAGGTAATAGAGGCTGTAATTTTACTTGTAAACAAAATTGTAGTTTGCACTAAAATATACTATACGTAATAAAATTTCTATAAAAAATTTTCGTCAGAAGTTGGGACTAAATCCAGTATTCTGAATAATATCGCGTAAATATGCTTAAAAAAAATAAATAAATAAAGCGGGATTTTCGAATTCAAAAAAAAAAAAAAAAAAGGGAGGTTTTGCCAACCTTACAACTAATATAGTCACCGCTGCCCAATGATTTTGTTAATATATTCGCACTATTATAATAAGCCTTGATTTTCTTATTTAAGCAGTCATAAACTACAAACGCAATCGCGAAAAATCCTACTTGCTAATATAGGCGTATGGTAAAAAAAAAAAAAAATAATAAGAGAGCACGTGTTTTTCTTCTTCTGTTTAATTATTCTTTTACTCGCAAATTTATTTTTTACAATATATATAGTGAAATTAAAACTCTAGTCTAGACGAAATACACAAAGAAAATTTTATAAACGTTTTAAAAGTTTAGAAATAATTTTCGGTATTTAACAGAAGAGTTAATAACTAGTATATTGGTAATTATTAAAAACATTCGTGGAATTTGACGGATTCTTTATGTCCACCGAGCATATTGTGAAACAACGGTAAGTCTGAATTTTGATGTTTTATTTTCATAAAATCAAAAAAAGCCATGGCACAAAATTTCTTATTTATAACCTACTTCCTATAAAGGTTAAGATTGTTGTATAGTGCGCGCACATAAATAAACTGACCACCAAGAATAACTTTCTATCTAATAGGATCGGTTCTCCACGTTCTAGGAATCAATTTTAAAAGGTTTGAGGGGGTGATGTGACCTTAAATATGCTAATTAATTAGTGCATACGATATTTTAAGTCACGAAATCAGCCACAAAAACGTACTTTCTCAGAAAATATACAAATTTTTCAGTGGAACCGGATTTCAGATCTACAAAATATCGAGGAGTAGCCGCAATCTGGGAAACATGGTTCCCGTAGTTTGGTCAGGACAGCGATCAAAAGTTTGGATATCCCTTACTGCTAATTTTACTCCTTGGGTATTGAAATGTTTTTGCACATGATTATGAAATTCGTTTATGCAAAGATAATTCTAAGCAAAAACTTTTAGTAAATATTTATTATTAATTTATTTAATAATGATCTAAAAGTTTTAAACTGTAAGGTTACATATATACTTTTTACATAATTTAATAAAAAATGCAATTTTACATGCCAAAATACAAATTTTGAGTGAAATCGGTCGAAAAGCTCTTAAAAAATTAAATTTTTAAAAAAATTGCATTTTTAAAATTTGATTTTTTTCTCCTCGATCAATTTCGCTCAAATTTTGCATTTTGGCACTGTAATTTTGTATTACATAGATATATTTTCATTCTTAAAAATGATGTACAAAATTTTATGCATAGCAATTCGATTATTAATAAATAAACAAAAAAAATTACTAAAAGAATATTTTTGGCATGAAATTATCTTTGGATAAGTAAATTTTATAATTTGTTCAAAAAGTTTTCAAATCGCTTAAAAAGTTCACATGATATGGCTTAATATACAAAAAGTAAAATTAGCATTAAGGGGTGAAAACTTTGAACCGCTCTCCGGACCAAACTATTGGGACCATATTATCCATATTGCGGCTACAACCAATATTTAGGGGTCAGAAATCCGACTCCATCGATAAAAAAGGTATGTTTATTCAAAGAAAGTACGGTTTTGTGTCAGATTTCGTATCTTAAAATATCGTCTGCACTAATTAATTAGCATATTTGAGGTCACCTCTCTTGAACCATTAAGTTTGAAATCCGATCATTAGATCAAAGATGTTAAGAATATTAAACATAAGTATTCTATCAAATTATATCTAGAAATTTATACTCGGAACAAATCAGAATATAAACTTAGAATTCCAAATAATATTCCGGAAGCTGTGTAATACTAAAAAACAAAAATAAGTTAAAATTATACAAAAAAAGTTTGACAGTTACAAAAAGTAAACAGTGTCTTTCAAAATTATTACACAATGTTAATAGAAAAGGATTGTAATTAAAAAAATATATATTTTGCATAAATTAAACTAGTTAACTAGTTACTACAATTTTCTATTAACATTGAAATCGCTAAATTAATAATCCAAAAAATCAATAACAAAAAATTATTACATAGTTTTTAAGATAACACTACATGAAAGTGATAAACATCGAATTATTTCGTGAAATTATTGATCAACGATCGAGAGTTGCTAATTATTTATAAAATTAGTCTTTTTGGGACTTACAAAAATAATAATAGTAAATAAATAAAATATCGTTTAAATTTCAAAACTAAAGCTTTACTTTTTTTACTATCTAGTCAAATAAATAAATAAATAGACTTCTAAACGGTCAAATATTTTAAATAATAATAAATAAAAAAATTAAAAAATATAAAATAAATTT